>NC_067231.1:4256853-4856853 GCF_019924925.1 Ctenopharyngodon idella
TGTAGTTTGATCTAATGTGGTTTCAACAACAGATGTTAAGCCAGGTGTAGTTGCTCCAGTAGTTGTTACTAAGGGTGTGGATGTTTCCAATACAATTCTCGCTGAACTACCTACTGGTGTTGTCTCAGCAGAAGTGGTACCTAGGCTAGTTGTTTCTGCAGAAGGTGTAGTTTTCAGAGGCACTGTGGTCTCAACTGCAGATGTTAAGCTAAGTGTAGTTTCAGGAGTAATTGTTGTTCCAGCAGTTTTGACTAAGGGTGTGGATGTTTCCAATACAATTTGTGTTGAACTACCTGATGGTGTCGTTTCAGCAGAAGTGGTGCCTAGAGTAGTAGTTTCTGCAGGTGGTGTAGTTTTCAGAGCCAGTGTGGTCTCAACTGAAGATGTTAAGCCAGGTATAGTTTCAGGTGAGGTTGTTGCTCCAGCAGTCATAATGGGTGTGGATGATTCCATTTGAATTGCTGTAGAACTAACTAATGGTGCAGTTTCTGCAGAAGTTGTAGTATGAACTAATGTGGTTTCATAAGCAGATATTAAGCCAGGTGTAGATTCAGGCGAGGTTGTTGTTCCAGTAGTTGTGACTAAGGGTGTGGATGTTTCCAATACAATTTGTGTTGAACTACCTAATGGTGTTGTTTCAGCAGAAGTGCTGCCTAGGGTAGTAGTTTCTACAGAAGTTGTAGTTTGAGCCACTGTGGTTTTAACAGCAGATGTTAAGCCAAATGTAGTTTCAGGTGTGGTTGTTGCTCCAGTGGTCGTCATAATGGGTATGGATGATTCCACTTGAATTTCTGTAGAACTAACTAATGTTGTAGTTTCTGCAGAAGTTGTAGTTTTCAGAGCCACTGTGGTCTCAACTGCAGATGTTAAGCCAGGTGTAGTTTCAGGTGAGGTTGTTGCTCCAGCAGTCGTCATAATGGGTGTGGATGATTCGGTTTGAACTGCTGTAGAACTACCTAATGGTGTTGTTTCAGCAGAAGTGGTACCTAGACTAGTTGTTTCTGCAGGTGGTGTAGTTTTCAGAGCCAGTGTGTTCTCAAGAGCAGATGTTAAGCCAGGTGTAGTTTCAGGTGTAATTGTTGTTCCAGCAGTTGTGATTAAGGGTGTGGATGTTTCCAATACAATTCGCGCTGAACTACCTAATGGTGTTGTCTCAGCAGAAGTGCTGCCTAGGGTAGTAGTTTCTGCAGAAGTGGTACGTAGACTAGTTGTTTCTGCAGGTGGTGTAGTTTTCAGAGGCACTGTGGTCTCAACTGCAGATGTTAAGCTAAATGTAGTTTCAGGTGTGGTTGTTGCTCCAGCGGTCGTCATAATGGGTGTGGATAATTCCATTTGAATTGCTGTAGAACTACCTAATGGTGTTGTCTCAGCAGAAGTGGTGCCTAGGGTAGTAGTTTCTGCAGAAGTTGTAGTTTGATCTAATGTGGTTTCAACAACAGATGTTAAGCCAGGTGTAGTTGCTCCAGTAGTTGTGACTAAGGGTGTGAATGTTTCCAATACAATTCTCGCTGAACTACCTACTGGTGTTGTCTCAGCAGAAGTGGTGCCTAGGGTAGTAGTTTCTACAGAAGTTGTAGTTTGAGCCACTGTGGTTTCAACAGCAGATGTTAAGCCAAGAGTAGTTTCAGGTGTGGTTGTTGCTCCAGCAGTTGTCATAATGGGTGTGGATGATTCCGTTTGAATTGCTGTAGAACTAACTAATGGTGCAGTTTCTGCAGAAGTGGTACCTAGACTAGTTGTTTCTGCAGGTGGTGTAGTTTTCAGAGCCAGTGTGGTCTCAAGAGCAGATGTTAAGCCAGGTATAGTTTCAGGTGAGGTTGTTGCTCCAGCAGTTGTCATAATGGGTGTGGATGATTCCGTTTGAATTGCTGTAGAACTAACTAATGGTGCAGTTTCTGCAGAAGTGGTACCTAGACTAGTTGTTTCTGCAGGTGGTGTAGTTTTCAGAGCCAGTGTGGTCTCAAGAGCAGATGTTAAGCCAGGTGTAGTTTCAGGTGTAATTGTTGTTCCAGCAGTTGTGACTAAGGGTGTGGATGTTTCCAATACAATTCTCACTGAACTACCTACTGGTGTTGTCTCAGCAGAAGTGGTGCCTAGGGTAGTAGTTTCTACAGAAGTTGTAGTTTGAGCCACTGTAGTCCCAACTGCAGATGTTAAGCCAAGTGTAGTTTCAAGTGTGGTTGTTGCTTCAGCAGTTGTCATAATGGGTGTGGATGATTTTGTTTGAATTGCTGTCGAACTACCTGATGGTGTCGTTTCAGCAGAAGTGGTGCCTAGGGTAGTAGTTTCTACAGAAGTTGTAGTTTCAGCTAATGTGGTTTTAACAACGGATGTTAAGCCAAGTGTAGTTTCAAGTGTGGTTGTTGCTTCAGCAGTTGTCATAATGGGTGTGGATGATTCCATTTGAATTACTGTAGAACTAACTAATGGTGCAGTTTCTGCAGAAGTGGTGCCTAGGGTAGTAGTTTCTGCAGGTGGTGTAGTTTTCAGAGCCAGTGTGGTCTCAACAGCAGATGTAAAGACAGGTGTAGTTTCAGGTGTGGTTGTTGCTCCAGCAGTCATCATAATGGGTGTGGATGATTCCATTTGAATTACTGTAGAACTAACTAATGGTGCAGTTTCTGCAGAAGTGGTGCCTAAGGTACTAGTTTCTGCAGGTGTTGTAGTTTGAACGAATGTGGTTTCAACTGCAGATGTTAAGCCAGGTGTAGTTTCAGGCGAGGTTGTTGCTCCAGCAGTAGTGATTAAGGGTGTGAATGTTTCCAATACAATTTGTGTAGAACTACCTAATACTGTCTTTTCAGCAGAAGTGGTGCCTAGGCTAGTTGTTTCTGCAGAAGGTGTAGTTTTCAGAGCCAGTGTGGTCTCAACTGCAGATGTTAAGCCAGGTGTAGTTTCAGGTGAGGTTGTTGCTCCAGCAGTCGTCATAATGAGTGTGGAAGATTCCATTTGAGTTGCTGTGGAACTACCTAATGGTGTCGTTTCAGCAGAAGTGGTGCCTAGGGTAGTAGTTTCTGCAGAAGTTGTAGTTTGAACTAATGTGGTTTCAACAGCAGATGTTAAGCCAGGTGTAGTTTCAGCCGTGGTTGTTGTTCCAGCAGTTGTGAGTAAGGCTGTGGATGTTTCCAATACAATTCGTGTTGAACTACCTAATGGTGTTGTTTCTGCAGAAGTTGTAGTTTGAGCTAATGTGGTTTCAACAGCAGATGTTAAGCCAAGTGTAGTTTCAGGTGTGGTTGTTGCTCTAGCGGTTGTCATAACGGGTGTGGATGATTCCATTTGAATTGCTGTAGAACTAACTAATGGTGCAGTTTCTGCAGAAGTGGTACCTAGGCTAGTTGTTTCTGCAGGTGGTGTAGTTTTCAGAGCCAGTGTCGTCTCAACTGCAGATGTTAAGCCAGGTGTAGTTTCAGGTGTGGTTGTTGCTTCAGCAGTCGTCACAATGGGTGTGGATGACTCCGTTTGAATTGCTGTAGAACTAACTAATGGTGTAGTTTCTGCAGAAGTTGTAGTTTGAACTAATGTGGTTTCAACTGCAGATGTTAAGCCAGGTTTAGTTTCAGGCGAGGTTGTTGTTCCAGCAGTTGTGATTAACGGTGTGGATGTTTCCAATATAATTCGCGTTGAACTACCTAATGGTGTTGTTTCAGCAGAAGTGGTACCTAGGCTACTTGTTTCTGCAGAGGTTGTAGTTTTCAGAGCCAGTGTGGTCTCAACTGCAGTTGTTAAGCCAGGTGTAGTTTCAGGTGTGGTTGTTGCTGCAGCGGTCGTCATAATGGGTGTGGATAATTCCGTTTGAATTGCTGTAAAACTAACTAATGGTGTCATTTCAGCAGAAGTGGTACCTAGGCTAGTTGTTTCTGCAGGCTGTGTAGTTTTCAGAGCCAGTGTGGTCTCAACAGCAGATGTTAAGCTAAGTGTAGTTTCAGGCGAGGTTGTTGTTCCAGCAGTTGTGATTAAGGGTGTGGATGTTTCCAATACAATTCGTGTTGAACTACCTAATGGTGTTGTCTCAGCAGAAGTGCTGCCTAGGGCAGTAGTTTCTGCAGAAGTTGTAGTTCGAGCTAATGTGGTTTGAACAGCAGATGTTAAGCCAAGTGTAGTTTCAGGTTTCGTTGTTGCTCCAGCAGTCATCACAGTGAGCGTGGAAGATTCCATTTGAGTTGCTGTGGAACTACCTAATGGTGTCATTTCAGCAGAAGTGGTGCCTAAGGTAGTAGTTTCTGCAGAAGTTGTGGTTTGAACTAATGTGGTTTCAACTGCAGATGTTAAACCAAGTGTAGTTTCAGGTGTGGTTGTTGCTCCAGCGGTCGTCATAATGGGCGTGGATGACTCCGTTTGAATTGCTGTAGAACTAACTAATGGTGCAGTTTCTGCAGAAGTGGTACCTAGGGTAGTAGTTTGTACAGAAGTTGTAGTTTGAGCTAATGTGGTTTCAACAGCAGATGTTAAGCCAGGTGTAGTTTCAGGTGTGGTTGTTGCTCTAGCGGTCGTCATAATGGGTGTGGATGATTCCATTTGAATTGCTGTAGAACTAACTAATGGTGCAGTTTCTGCAGAAGTGGTACCTAGGCTAGTTGTTTCTGCAGGCGGTGTAGTTTTCAGAGCCAGTGTAGTCTTAACTGCAGATGTTAAGCTAGGTGTAGTTTCAGGTGAGGCTGTTGCTCCAGTAGTTGTCATAATGGGTGTGGATGATTCCATCTCAATTTCTGTAGAACTAACTAATGGTGTAGTTTCTGCAGACGTGGTACCTAGGCTAGTAGTTTCTGCAGAAGTTGTAGTTTGAGCTAATGTGGTTTCAACAGATGTTAAGCCAGGTGTAGTTTCAGGCGAGGTTGTTGTTCCAGCAGTTGTGATTAAGGGTGTGGATGTTTCCAATACAATTTGCGTTGAACTACCTAATGGTGTTGTTTCAGCAGAAGTGGTGCCTAAGGTAGTAGTTTCTGTAGAAGTCATAGTTTTCAGAGCCACTGTGTTCTCAACAGCAGATGTTAAGCCAAGTGTAGTTTCAGGTTTGGTTGTTGCACCAGCAGTGGTCATAATGGGTGTGGATGACTCCGTTTGAATTGCTGTAGAACTAACTAATGGTGTAGTTTCTGCAGAAGTTGTAGTTTGAACTAATGTGGTCTCAACTGCAGATGTTAAGCTAAATGTAGTTTCAGGTGTGGTTGTTGCTCCAGCGGTCGTCATAATGGGTGTGGATAATTCCATTTGAATTGCTGTAGAACTACCTGATGGTGTCGTTTCAGCAGAAGTTGTAGTTTGATCTAATGTGGTTTCAACAACAGATGTTAAGCCAGGTGTAGTTGCTCCAGTAGTTGTTACTAAGGGTGTGGATGTTTCCAATACAATTCTCGCTGAACTACCTACTGGTGTCTCAGCAGAAGTGGTACCTAGGCTAGTTGTTTCTGCAGAAGGTGTAGTTTTCAGAGGCACTGTGGTCTCAACTGCAGATGTTAAGCTAAGTGTAGTTTCAGGAGTAATTGTTGTTCCAGCAGTTTTGACTAAGGGTGTGGATGTTTCCAATACAATTTGTGTTGAACTACCTGATGGTGTCGTTTCAGCAGAAGTGGTGCCTAGAGTAGTAGTTTCTGCAGGTGGTGTAGTTTTCAGAGCCAGTGTGGTCTCAACTGAAGATGTTAAGCCAGGTATAGTTTCAGGTGAGGTTGTTGCTCCAGCAGTCATAATGGGTGTGGATGATTCCATTTGAATTGCTGTAGAACTAACTAATGGTGCAGTTTCTGCAGAAGTTGTAGTATGAACTAATGTGGTTTCATAAGCAGATATTAAGCCAGGTGTAGATTCAGGCGAGGTTGTTGTTCCAGTAGTTGTGACTAAGGGTGTGGATGTTTCCAATACAATTTGTGTTGAACTACCTAATGGTGTTGTTTCAGCAGAAGTGCTGCCTAGGGTAGTAGTTTCTACAGAAGTTGTAGTTTGAGCCACTGTGGTTTTAACAGCAGATGTTAAGCCAAATGTAGTTTCAGGTGTGGTTGTTGCTCCAGTGGTCGTCATAATGGGTATGGATGATTCCACTTGAATTTCTGTAGAACTAACTAATGTTGTAGTTTCTGCAGAAGTTGTAGTTTTCAGAGCCACTGTGGTCTCAACTGCAGATGTTAAGCCAGGTGTAGTTTCAGGTGAGGTTGTTGCTCCAGCAGTCGTCATAATGGGTGTGGATGATTCGGTTTGAACTGCTGTAGAACTACCTAATGGTGTTGTTTCAGCAGAAGTGGTGCCTAGGCTAGTTGTTTCTGCAGGTGGTGTAGTTTTCAGAGCCAGTGTGGTCTCAACAGCAGATGTTAAACCAAGTGTAGTTTCAGGCGAGGTTGTTGCTCCAGCGGTCGTCATGATGGGTGTGGATGACTCCGTTTGAATTGCTGTAGAACTAACTAATGGTGTAGTTTCTGCAGAAGTTGTAGTTTGAACTAATGTGGTCTCAACTGCAGATGTTAAGCTAAATGTAGTTTCAGGTGTGGTTGTTGCTCCAGCGGTCGTCATAATGGGTGTGGATAATTCCATTTGAATTGCTGTAGAACTACCTGATGGTGTCGTTTCAGCAGAAGTTGTAGTTTGATCTAATGTGGTTTCAACAACAGATGTTAAGCCAGGTGTAGTTGCTCCAGTAGTTGTTACTAAGGGTGTGGATGTTTCCAATACAATTCTCGCTGAACTACCTACTGGTGTTGTCTCAGCAGAAGTGGTACCTAGGCTAGTTGTTTCTGCAGAAGGTGTAGTTTTCAGAGGCACTGTGGTCTCAACTGCAGATGTTAAGCTAAGTGTAGTTTCAGGAGTAATTGTTGTTCCAGCAGTTTTGACTAAGGGTGTGGATGTTTCCAATACAATTTGTGTTGAACTACCTGATGGTGTCGTTTCAGCAGAAGTGGTGCCTAGAGTAGTAGTTTCTGCAGGTGGTGTAGTTTTCAGAGCCAGTGTGGTCTCAACTGAAGATGTTAAGCCAGGTATAGTTTCAGGTGAGGTTGTTGCTCCAGCAGTCATAATGGGTGTGGATGATTCCATTTGAATTGCTGTAGAACTAACTAATGGTGCAGTTTCTGCAGAAGTTGTAGTATGAACTAATGTGGTTTCATAAGCAGATATTAAGCCAGGTGTAGATTCAGGCGAGGTTGTTGTTCCAGTAGTTGTGACTAAGGGTGTGGATGTTTCCAATACAATTTGTGTTGAACTACCTAATGGTGTTGTTTCAGCAGAAGTGCTGCCTAGGGTAGTAGTTTCTACAGAAGTTGTAGTTTGAGCCACTGTGGTTTTAACAGCAGATGTTAAGCCAAATGTAGTTTCAGGTGTGGTTGTTGCTCCAGTGGTCGTCATAATGGGTATGGATGATTCCACTTGAATTTCTGTAGAACTAACTAATGTTGTAGTTTCTGCAGAAGTTGTAGTTTTCAGAGCCACTGTGGTCTCAACTGCAGATGTTAAGCCAGGTGTAGTTTCAGGTGAGGTTGTTGCTCCAGCAGTCGTCATAATGGGTGTGGATGATTCGGTTTGAACTGCTGTAGAACTACCTAATGGTGTTGTTTCAGCAGAAGTGGTACCTAGACTAGTTGTTTCTGCAGGTGGTGTAGTTTTCAGAGCCAGTGTGTTCTCAAGAGCAGATGTTAAGCCAGGTGTAGTTTCAGGTGTAATTGTTGTTCCAGCAGTTGTGATTAAGGGTGTGGATGTTTCCAATACAATTCGCGCTGAACTACCTAATGGTGTTGTCTCAGCAGAAGTGCTGCCTAGGGTAGTAGTTTCTGCAGAAGTGGTACGTAGACTAGTTGTTTCTGCAGGTGGTGTAGTTTTCAGAGGCACTGTGGTCTCAACTGCAGATGTTAAGCTAAATGTAGTTTCAGGTGTGGTTGTTGCTCCAGCGGTCGCCATAATGGGTGTGGATAATTCCATTTGAATTGCTGTAGAACTACCTAATGGTGTTGTCTCAGCAGAAGTGGTGCCTAGGGTAGTAGTTTCTGCAGAAGTTGTAGTTTGATCTAATGTGGTTTCAACAACAGATGTTAAGCCAGGTGTAGTTGTTCCAGCAGTTGTGAGTAAGGGTGTGGATGTTTCCAATACAATTCGTGTAGAACTACCTAATGGTGTTGTCTCAGCAGAAGTGGTGCCTAGGGTAGTGGTTTCTACAGAAGTTGTAGTTTGACCTAACGTGGTTTCAACAGCAGATGTTAAGCCAAGAGTAGTTTCAGGTGTGGTTGTTGCTCCAGCAGTTGTCATAATGGGTGTGGATGATTCCGTTTGAATTGCTGTAGAACTAACTAATGGTGCAGTTTCTGCAGAAGTGGTACCTAGACTAGTTGTTTCTGCAGGTGGTGTAGTTTTCAGAGCCAGTGTGGTCTCAAGAGCAGATGTTAAGCCAGGTATAGTTTCAGGTGAGGTTGTTGCTCCAGCAGTTGTCATAATGGGTGTGGATGATTCCGTTTGAATTGCTGTAGAACTAACTAATGGTGCAGTTTCTGCAGAAGTGGTACCTAGACTAGTTGTTTCTGCAGGTGGTGTAGTTTTCAGAGCCAGTGTGGTCTCAAGAGCAGATGTTAAGCCAGGTGTAGTTTCAGGTGTAATTGTTGTTCCAGCAGTTGTGACTAAGGGTGTGGATGTTTCCAATACAATTCTCACTGAACTACCTACTGGTGTTGTCTCAGCAGAAGTGGTGCCTAGGGTAGTAGTTTCTACAGAAGTTGTAGTTTGAGCCACTGTAGTCCCAACTGCAGATGTTAAGCCAAGTGTAGTTTCAAGTGTGGTTGTTGCTTCAGCAGTTGTCATAATGGGTGTGGATGATTCCATTTGAATTACTGTAGAACTAACTAATGGTGCAGTTTCTGCAGAAGTGGTGCCTAGGGTAGTAGTTTCTGCAGGTGGTGTAGTTTTCAGAGCCAGTGTGGTCTCAACAGCAGATGTAAAGACAGGTGTAGTTTCAGGTGTGGTTGTTGCTCCAGCAGTCATCATAATGGGTGTGGATGATTCCATTTGAATTACTGTAGAACTAACTAATGGTGCAGTTTCTGCAGAAGTGGTGCCTAAGGTACTAGTTTCTGCAGGTGTTGTAGTTTGAACGAATGTGGTTTCAACTGCAGATGTTAAGCCAGGTGTAGTTTCAGGCGAGGTTGTTGCTCCAGCAGTAGTGATTAAGGGTGTGAATGTTTCCAATACAATTTGTGTAGAACTACCTAATACTGTCTTTTCAGCAGAAGTGGTGCCTAGGCTAGTTGTTTCTGCAGAAGGTGTAGTTTTCAGAGCCAGTGTGGTCTCACCTGCAGATGTTAAGCCAGGTGTAGTTTCAGGTGAGGTTGTTGCACCAGCAGTCGTCATAATGAGTGTGGAAGATTCCATTTGAGTTGCTGTAGAACTACCTGATGGTGTCGTTTCAGCAGAAGTGGTGCCTAAGGTAGTAGTTTCTGCAGAAGTTGTAGTCTGAACTAATGTGGTTTCAACAGCAGATGTTAAGCCAGGTGTAGTTTCAGCCGTGGTTGTTGTTCCAGCAGTTGTGAGTAAGGCTGTGGATGTTTCCAATACAATTCGTGTTGAACTACCTAATGGTGTTGTTTCTGCAGAAGTTGTAGTTTGAGCTAATGTGGTTTCAACAGCAGATGTTAAGCCAAGTGTAGTTTCAGGTGTGGTTGTTGCTCTAGCGGTTGTCATAACGGGTGTGGATGATTCCATTTGAATTGCTGTAGAACTAACTAATGGTGCAGTTTCTGCAGAAGTGGTACCTAGGCTAGTTGTTTCTGCAGGTGGTGTAGTTTTCAGAGCCAGTGTCGTCTCAACTGCAGATGTTAAGCCAGGTGTAGTTTCAGGTGTGGTTGTTGCTTCAGCAGTCGTCACAATGGGTGTGGATGACTCCGTTTGAATTGCTGTAGAACTAACTAATGGTGTAGTTTCTGCAGAAGTTGTAGTTTGAACTAATGTGGTTTCAACTGCAGATGTTAAGCCAGGTTTAGTTTCAGGCGAGGTTGTTGTTCCAGCAGTTGTGATTAACGGTGTGGATGTTTCCAATATAATTCGCGTTGAACTACCTAATGGTGTTGTTTCAGCAGAAGTGGTACCTAGGCTACTTGTTTCTGCAGAGGTTGTAGTTTTCAGAGCCAGTGTGGTCTCAACTGCAGTTGTTAAGCCAGGTGTAGTTTCAGGTGTGGTTGTTGCTGCAGCGGTCGTCATAATGGGTGTGGATAATTCCGTTTGAATTGCTGTAAAACTAACTAATGGTGTCATTTCAGCAGAAGTGGTACCTAGGCTAGTTGTTTCTGCAGGCTGTGTAGTTTTCAGAGCCAGTGTGGTCTCAACAGCAGATGTTAAGCTAAGTGTAGTTTCAGGCGAGGTTGTTGTTCCAGCAGTTGTGATTAAGGGTGTGGATGTTTCCAATACAATTCGTGTTGAACTACCTAATGGTGTTGTCTCAGCAGAAGTGCTGCCTAGGGCAGTAGTTTCTGCAGAAGTTGTAGTTCGAGCTAATGTGGTTTGAACAGCAGATGTTAAGCCAAGTGTAGTTTCAGGTTTCGTTGTTGCTCCAGCAGTCATCACAGTGAGCGTGGAAGATTCCATTTGAGTTGCTGTGGAACTACCTAATGGTGTCATTTCAGCAGAAGTGGTGCCTAAGGTAGTAGTTTCTGCAGAAGTTGTGGTTTGAACTAATGTGGTTTCAACTGCAGATGTTAAACCAAGTGTAGTTTCAGGTGTGGTTGTTGCTCCAGCGGTCGTCATAATGGGCGTGGATGACTCCGTTTGAATTGCTGTAGAACTAACTAATGGTGCAGTTTCTGCAGAAGTGGTACCTAGGGTAGTAGTTTGTACAGAAGTTGTAGTTTGAGCTAATGTGGTTTCAACAGCAGATGTTAAGCCAGGTGTAGTTTCAGGTGTGGTTGTTGCTCTAGCGGTCGTCATAATGGGTGTGGATGATTCCATTTGAATTGCTGTAGAACTAACTAATGGTGCAGTTTCTGCAGAAGTGGTACCTAGGCTAGTTGTTTCTGCAGGCGGTGTAGTTTTCAGAGCCAGTGTAGTCTTAACTGCAGATGTTAAGCTAGGTGTAGTTTCAGGTGAGGCTGTTGCTCCAGTAGTTGTCATAATGGGTGTGGATGATTCCATCTCAATTTCTGTAGAACTAACTAATGGTGTAGTTTCTGCAGACGTGGTACCTAGGCTAGTAGTTTCTGCAGAAGTTGTAGTTTGAGCTAATGTGGTTTCAACAGATGTTAAGCCAGGTGTAGTTTCAGGCGAGGTTGTTGTTCCAGCAGTTGTGATTAAGGGTGTGGATGTTTCCAATACAATTTGCGTTGAACTACCTAATGGTGTTGTTTCAGCAGAAGTGGTGCCTAAGGTAGTAGTTTCTGTAGAAGTCATAGTTTTCAGAGCCACTGTGTTCTCAACAGCAGATGTTAAGCCAAGTGTAGTTTCAGGTTTGGTTGTTGCTCCAGCAGTCATCACAGTGAGCGTGGAAGATTCCATTTGAGTTGCTGTGGAACTACCTAATGGTGTCATTTCAGCAGAAGTGGTGCCTAAGGTAGTAGTTTCTGCAGATGTTGTAGTTTGAGCTAATGTGGTTTCAACAGCAGATGTTAAGCTAGGTGTAGTTTCAGGTGAGGTTGTTGCTACAGGAGTTGTCATCAACAGTGTGGATGACTCTAAATGAATTGCTGTTGAACCAACTAATGGTGTTGTTTCAGCCGAAGCGGTGCCTAGGGTAGTAGTTTCTGCAGAAGTTGTAGTTTGAGCCAATGTGGTTTCAACAGGAGACGTTAAACTAGGTGTAGATTCATGTGAGGTTGTTGTTCCAGGACTTGTTACAATAAGTGTGGTCTTTCTGGACACCTGAGTTGATTCAAGGTTGGCATGTATTGCTGCTGTGGTTGTAATTGGTCTATAAGGTCCCGGAGGTATATCTGAAAAACCCCATTCAAAGTGAATTTCATCACTAACATTATAAGAAATTGCAGTTTCTTCATATTCCCCAAATGGACCAGTGGGTATGACAAAGTCAAAATGACCAAAATCCACCCCAAACATTTCATCAACATCAAAAGCAGTAGTTGAAGTTTTGGTGATTCTGCTTGGCTGTTTATCTGTGCTTGGTGTTTTTGCTGTCGGAGCTGTATCAAGAGTCCTCTCTGGTGGCCAGAAGGGAACAGTATTTATACTTCTAGTGGGCTCTGGATGTGTAGGTGTGCTTGATGGAAGTGCCCCTTGGGTCATTTTAGGAGTTTCTTCATATTCCCCAAATGGAACAGTGGGTATGACAAAGTCCAAAACACCCAAGTCTGCATCATTAGCAGTTGCAGTTTTAGTGATTCTACTTGGCTGTGTAGCAGCACTTGAGGTTTCGGTTTTCTCGGCTGTACCAAGCGTCCTCTCAGGTGGCCAGAAGGGAACAGTATTTGGATTTGTACTGAGGTCTGGATGTGTAGGTGTACTTAATGGAAGTGCCCCTTGGGTCATTTTAGGCGTTTCTTCATATTCCCCAAATGGAACAGTGGGTATGACAAAGTCCAAAACACCCAAGTCTGCATCATTAGCAGTTGCAGTTTTAGTGATTCTACTTGGCTGTGTAGGAGCACTTGAGGTTTCGGTTTTCTGGGCCGTATCAAGAGTCCTCTCAGGTGGCCAGAAGGGAACAGTATTTGTACTGGGTTCTGGATGTGTAGGTGTGCTTGATGGAAGTGCCCCTTGGGTCATTTTAGGAGTTTCTTCATATTCCCCAAATGGAACAGAGGGTATGACAAAGTCCAAAAGACCAAAGTCTGCATCATCAGCAGTTGCAGTTTTAGTGATTCTACTTGGCTGTGTAGGAGCACTTGAGGTTTCGGTTTTCTGGGCTGTATCAAGAGTCCTCTCAGGTGGCCAGAAGGGAACAGTATTTGTACTGGGGTCTGGATGTGTAGGAGTGCTTTCTGGAAGTACCCCTTGGGTCGTTTTAGGAGTTTCTTCATATTCCCCAAATGGACCAGTGGGTATGACAAAGTCCAAAAGACCAAAATCCGCGCCAAACACTTCAGCATCAACAGCACTAGTTGCAGTTTTGGTGATTTTGCTTGGCTGTCTATCTGTGCTAGGTGGTGTTTTTGCTGTCGGAGCTGTACCAAGAGTTTGCTCATGTAGCTCAAAGGAAACTGTAGGTTTAACTTCCCACAAATCAAAATATTCAAAATCAAAATCTAGACTTTCAGCAACTGTTGCATTAGGTGGAAAGTCAAATTGTCCAATAGTGGCAAAACTAAGAGAACTAGACTTTGAAGGAGCAATGGTTGTTTCCCCCTCTGATTTAAAAGGAACTGTTGGTATTGGATCATATTCCCAAATAAAATCAAATGGGTCTTGTCTTCGTTTTCTGATAGCCTTTTTAAAAGGGAATGTGTGGTGAACACAGGACATTGTGATTGTCTGTGATTTTCCAGTCATATCAAGATATTCCAGCTGGAGAATACCATCCTTTAAAGAGGTAACAGAATCAATAGATTAATAGATTGTAAAATCTAAGTGGAGACAACAAAATCTCAAATTGTTTCAATACTCCATCATACGGTGAAACAGTCATACCTTGATAGCTGAATGTTTCACTTTGACAAACACAGTATTGTGACTTCTCCAAAGGACAGGACGAGCAAATTGCCTGGACACATCTTGAGACAACAGAAGTTGATAGAAAGCATCTTTTACTGGTCTTTTTTTTTTTTCCAAAACAGTTGCCAGTTTACATCTCTTCTTTGTATTATTATACACTTTATTTAGATTCAAATGCTATAACAGGAAAATAGACAGTTGTTGATGTTACATTAAATTGCTACAGCCCAAAGCTATTGTTGTAACTCATCAATAACAAGTACTCACCCAAAACTTTAATATTTTTAATCTTCTTGGCTGGTAATTTTACAATTACATTTGGCTTTCCACAGATAACTTCAGGTGATTCTCCTGTAGATGGTACATCATGTGGCAGGATGGCAGCATGACAGGTGGCAGTGCCGGAGAAATTCCTCATTAGAAGGCGATCAAAGTAAAGTACTCTTACAGAGTAATACATCCTTTTGCCATGAGTCTGAGGGATTAAACAGACAGTTTGTCTTTTGTTCACTGGGCAGGGAAATTGCCAATAGAAGATGAATTGAGAAACTGAATAAACAAATGCAGATCAGTGTCATTAACAGCATTAAATGTATGTAAAGTCTAAATTTAATAATCTATATGTGAAGTGTATGTGAAGTCTAAATTTAATAAAAAAAAAAACATGGACAAAACATTCAATCTTTTTAAACTTGCCATATGCTCTAATATAATCAGTCATTTATGCAGTCATCACCTGGGTGCTGATAGCGCACAAGTGCAGGCGAGCCCAAAACAGCACACATTGCCTTCTGTTTAAATAGGCACTTAGAGCTAATTTGGACAGGCACACAACAACAATGAAAGCTCTGCAGCTTTTCAGCTGCAGGGACAGGACGGCTGGTTGCAATCAAGGGAAAGATGAATGCGGCCAAGTACAGGGATATCCTGGACGAAAACCTTCTCCAGAGTGCTCAGGACCTCAGACTGGGCCGAAGGTTTACCTTCCAACAAGACAATGACCCTAAGCACACAGCTAAAATAAAGAAGGAGTGGCTTCACAACAACTCCGTGACTGTTCTTGAATGGCCCAGCCAGAGCCCTGACTTAAACCCAATTGAGCATCTCTGGAGAGACCTAAAAAATGGCTGTCCACCAACGTCTACCATCCAACCTGACAGAACTGGAAAGGATCTGCAAGGAGGAATGGCAGAGGATCCCCAAATCCAGGTGTGAAAAACTTGTTGCATCTTTCTCAAAAAGACTCATGGCTATATTAGATCAAAAGGGTGCTTCTACTAAATACTGAGCAAAGGGTCTGAATAAGTAGGACCATGTGATATTTCAGTTTTTCTTTTTTAATAAATCTGCAAAAATGTCAACAACTCTGTGTTTTTCTGTCAATATGGGGTGCTGTGTGTACATTAATGAGGAAAAAAATGAACTTAAATGATTTTAGCAAATGGCTGCAATATAACAAAGAGTGAAAAATTTAAGGGGGTCTGAATACTTTCCGTACCCACTGTATGTAAAATATCTTACTCAGGACAGTACTAAATAAACAACATGCATTTTGTATTATCTCCCTTATTTTGTTAAAATTATTAACATTTTCACAGATTCTGCAAGTGGTTCACATACTTTTTCTTGCAACTGTATATAGTGATGGCCGATTTCAAAACACTGTGTCAGGAAGCTTCGGAGCATTATGAATTAGCGTGTCGAATCAGCGGTTCGGAGCGCCAAAATCACGTGATAAGTCATTATTTTGTTTTTTTGGCACACCACAAATATTCTCGTCGCTTTATAGTATTAATATTGAGCCACTGTACTCACATGAACTGATTTAAATATGTTTTTAGTACATTAATGGATCTTGAGAGAAGAAATGTCATTGCTGGCTATGGAGGCCTCACTGAGCCATCGGATTTCAACAAAAATATCTTAATTTGTGTTCCAAAGATTAACGAAGGTCTTACAGGTGTGGAACGCCATGAGGGTGAGTAATAAATGACATTTTCATTTTTGGGTGAACGAACCCTTTAACACAAATATTGTCAACATGCCCATCTTGGTGAGTATCCTAGCAATGTCTTAAGTGAACAAACAGTCAAGAAAGACAACGCATGTGCACAGTATCAGCATATTGGATATGTGCATTAACTATGAACCTAAAACCATGATACAAACCTTTGAACCATTACACCCCTAATCAGTAATTAGTAAAATTTATTTTTTGGGTTAACTATCCCTTTAACGGATCCAAAATGCCAATACAGGCAAACCCCATAAAGTTGGATAACATCTTTGCATGGGAAATTAACAGTCTATTGATTAATACATCTGTAAAAGCACTTTCAAAACTCCTGATGACAACAGACTGAATCCTATCGTGTTTCTAGTTAGTTAACTGCAAACACAGCCACGTCACTTTACAGTAGTAAATGGGTAATTCTCACAAAACCATTAAAACACCACAGCACTAATGATTTTAAATATGAAACATGCATTTTACTAATATATAAAAATCATCATAAAGACAATATTGTTCTCTACACTGAACAAAGTAATTTCAACATAGGAATGAATTCAATTTTGTATTTTACTGCATTTTCTGTTGAAATTCTCATTACCACAATGAATCCAGGTACATCTGAATGTATGTAACGTTCTCACTGAATCATTAAAAAAATATATATATATATAAATATTGTAATAGATCAAATAACAAAATATGTACACACATTTCAGACTGAAATACTAAGGGTCCTAATCCTATCCCACCGTTCTCTAATTCTAGTAACTGCTGAGTAGGCAGGATAATATTTACATCCTTGTGAAGCAAAAACTCTAGACTAAAATATACAATTCCCAAAAGTCTTGTGAAAAAAAATGTTTAGTATGTGTTTTGAGGCCTTATTTCAGTGACAACATGCATTTTGTATTATCTCCCTTATTTTGTTAAAAAAAAAATCAGCCTCAGACCCCAGAGGGTTAACAGATTCATTAAAACTGTCATCAGTAGTGTATGAATAACATTCTATGTGTGACAGTTGTGTTAGTGTTAAGATAAAGTACAGACAGGTTAAACCTTCTAGGAGTCTGTGTACAGATATGACCATGGGGGAAAAAGGAATAAATCAAGATGACATGAATATTTGTAACACAACATCTAGGCTACTGTTAAGAGAATATCTTACCCAGTTTTGAGCATAGCACTCTTTGAAATAGATTGTGAGTACCATTGATGGCCCATGGTTCCTTTTGATGCAGCGGCACTGCTTTTGTGAGGGTGAATCAGTCCATTCTGTCTCTGAAAATATCATTTGAAAATTGATTACATTTAAAAATGTACTTACAATAGTGCACTCAGTTACTGCAAATTAATGCAATACAAAATTGAACATTTCTAAATGGACTGCAATAACCATCTACAATGTTACTTGTAAAATGCCAATTTTATGTAGAGCTTTTAACAGGCAGCTGCCAAAAACTAGTATATAGCTCCACTGTGGTTTGTGATTTATTTTCAAAAGGGAAAAAAAAGACAAAAAAAAAAGACAAAAAAAAATTCTCAAAACATCCCTCTCTTTTGTATAGTTATATTACCGCAGCAACTACAGAATTACCACAACAAATTCATTCAAGTACTTACTATGTACATGAATTACTATAGGCCTAGTATTTTTTCATGTGGGACCAAAAACCACTTAGGCCTAACTTGTCAAATTTTGACGTCTTATAAAGCATTTGATTTATACTTTACACTTGTCTGTGGTTACAATTTATTTATGTCGAATTAATCGATTACCTTTCGCCTCTGTATAGTTCAGAGTGAATATTCACAGGTACGTACCGGTACTGACAATCAAGCGTGGATTTGAGTGCCGGGTCATGGCAAACTTTATCCTAAGGAGTTCATTGCCACAGTGAAACACTGGCTGATAGATGTCAGACACTACGACTCCGTCCAAATTCCGTTGATGTCCTTGATGAAAAAGAATAAGCAGATTTTAGGGGAAATTAGTCAAAAAATAATAATAATAAAATGACCTACATACTTAAGTACTTAGTATGCTACAGCTAAACTTACTTTTAAGGGCTCGCCAGGTCACTGGTCCACTGGGAAGTTCTTCAAATTCGTCATTTGGTGTGGGAATCGGTCCATTTTGGTTTGAGTCCGCATTCCCCCATTTATTATCCCAACTGTGATCCGACAAACATGCATGGCATTTGAAAGTGGATTCGGTCACTGAGTCTTCTCTCGTCTCATTTGAAGGCGTTGAAGCGTTGTACAGTTCACAACCATCTTCATGTAGATCAGCGGTTCTCAAATACAACCTCTCCAAGTCTGCGGGAGACTGCGGTGCTATTTTGAGGGACTCATTGGCTCGAAATTTGGCATCATCTTTGTTAAGATGGGCTAATGTTACTACAAATTCCCAATTTATCAATAATGCTATCATTAACATACTAACTTTAATGTTCAACGTCATTTCAAGGCCGTGCATAAAACGACATGACACATACACAGATCAAGTTTTAGATAAGGGGAAATCAAGCCATGCAAACCTGCGGCGTAACTAACAAGGTGCAATCATTACGGGAAGTCGGTAGGTCCAATTTATGACCTTCGGTGACCAATCGGCGCTTGCCTTCACGTAATGCCTGTCGGATAGTTAAGTCCATTATTTATTAATTTATGTTTATATATTACAATCTATTTTATGTACGAATCTTTAATCAAAATGGTTTAATGGTTTAATTTTAGTTTAATGTTGTAATATGCGATTATTGTATTATGGGTAGAGTTGTGTGCATAGACACATGAAAGCACCACGTAAGTCCATTAGCTCATATGCATCAAAAGCATGACAAAAAGACTCATAAATTAATATATTTATTTTTTATATTTATTTTAAAAATTGCTTTGTGTGTGTTTTTAATTGCTTTGGCGCAATTTCACAAGCGTGTTACATTTTCAAAACTCTTAATGATCTTACAGTTCTTTTTTACAATCGCTAGGACACATTTCTCAATACTTGGGTCACTTATTCAAAACTCTTCACACAGTGAGCACAAAGAAATCTCTGTGGGCTAAACTGTGGATCATTTATCATTGCTTTGGCACAAAATGCATTCAGTGACTACATATTTCAAATTACATTAATTCTTTTCACACAACAAACACCAGAACACGGTGTACCTACACTGTAAAAAAAGAATTGTTGGTTTAACTTAAAAAAGTAAGTTGCCTGGTTGCCTTAACATTTTGAGTTCATTTAAATTAAAAAATTGAGTTAATACAATGAAGGCGATTGGTTTAATCAAAAGAAACTTAAAATATTATTTTATCTGAACCACGTTAATTATCTAAGTTGATTTGACAAAAGAAAAAATGTTGTGATAAATCATGAAAATAATTTTTTACAGTGTAAAGGCCAGTTTGCCATATCACCCTGTAGCCCAAGACTGGTTGCCCACTGAAGCTAAGCAGGGCTGAGCCTGGTCAGTACCTGGATGGAGACCTCCTGGGAAAACTAGGTTGCTGCTGGAAGCGGTATTAGTGAGGCCAGCAGGGGGCGCTCACCCTGTGGTCTGTGTGGGTCCTAACACCCCAGTATAGTGATGGGGACACTATACTGTCAAAAAGCACCATCCTTCGGATGAGACGTTAAACTGAGGTCCTGACTCTCTGTGGTCGTTAAAAATCCCAGGATATCCTTCGAAAAGAGTAGGGGTATAATCCCGACATCCTGGCCAAATTTGCCCATTGGCCTCTGTCCATCATGGCCTCCTAATCATCCCCATATACTGATTGGCTTCATCACTCTGTCTCCTCTCCACCAATAAGCTGGTGTGTGGTGGGCGTTCTGGCGCAATATGACGGCCATCGCATCATCCATGGGGATGCTGCACATTGGTGGTGGTTGAGGAGATGCTCCCTTCCGTATGTAAAGCGCTTTGAGTACCCAGAAAAGCGCTATATAAATGTAAGGAATTATTATTATTATTATAGTTTACACATGCTTACATACTGATTTCAAAACGGTTAAACTTAAGTTCAAAAAAATAATAACATAATACAGAGTGTTATTCTTGTTTTGTTAAGAGATTTTACATAAGAAAACATTGTATAATGCTACCTGATGTTAGTGTTTTTTAGGTCAGTGTTTTATGAGTGACAAAGTATGTTTGATGGGTGAAAACCTTTGCTAGTGTTCTGGAAGAGTGAGTTGATTTGAGACATGAATGAAGTGTTTTTATAGTTTTAGTGCATTTTGAATGTAAAATAACTGCTGTGCCAAGGTGAAAGTTGGTTAGGAAAAAGAGTTTTAAAAAAGTGACCTATAGTATTGAGAAATGTGTCCTAGCGATTGTAAAAAATAAAAAAAATAAAAAACTGTAATAGATAATCAATGAATCATTTTGCCATGTGATACTGTAAACAGATTATCATGGTAGAGACTGCCAGATTACTGTAACTCACCCTTACAAATTTTAACTACAGTATAGATTCAGTCATATGGCACTGCAGTGAGAACATTTACTGTATTGGCAGCATACTCTTTTCTAGCACAAAACATCATGGCCTTGTCATACTTCATCACACCTTTTGATAACACACTGAATAGATACTATTACAAACATTATGGATTTTATGTTACATACGTTAGGTAAGTGTAATTTTTAATGTGGCATCTGTAGCCTGTGTTACTGTAATTATTTCAGCAACAAGAGTGATTTAAAACATGTATATTGCATTGTTTGCTATTAAATGAACTGATTGTTAAAAGTACTAATAAAAATACTAATTTATTAACTGATAAACTTTTTGTTTGCCAAAACAATAGTTTGACATTTTTCTTACATTTTACAATTTTACACTTTCATTAATTGTTTTGGATTTTGCTTTTAGGTTTATTTAGCTGATTTAAAAACTGTCAGGGTCCCATTGCGACAACTTAGGGGCAGTCGTGGCCTAATGGTTAGAGAGTCATACTGGTAACCCGAAGGTTGTGGGTTCAATTCTCAATACCGGCAAGAAATGACTGAGGTGCCCTTAAGCAAGGCATCTAACCCCCAATCACTCCTCGGGCGCCGCAGCAAAATGGCTGCCCACTGCTCCAGGTGTGTGTGTGTGTCCATGGTTTGGAGTGTGTGTTCACTATTCACTGCTCCTAATGTGGATGGGTTAAATGCAGAGGACAAATTCAGAGTATGAGTTACCATACTTGGCCTTCACATGTCACTTTCACTTACCCCATATAATATCAGAAGGTCCAAACTTTCCTTATAGTTTGGAAAACGTGTCATTTTTAATAATGATAAGTTTAATAATGCACTTGTGTAATGAATTAACTTGATATTTGCCATCTCATTTTTCAAACAAAACACTCACAAATAACTTTGACTCATGTCTTTCCAATAATCACTTGACTGGACACTCACACCATTTGTTCAGTGTTAGATGCTGTTAATTAACACATGCAGCTCAATGTTGCACTCTTTCAGTGAATGTAACACTTGGCTACAGAACAAGGTTTTTCACAGAAAGGTCCGTTGAGAGAAGTCCAATGACAAAGGGTTTATCATATGTGCCCAAGTTCCTGACATTTGGGGATTAGAGCCAACTCAATGCACTAGCCCCACCAAAGCCAAAGTTTTATCCGCTGACAGCTGTGTTGATTCTCTCTTGGGACAAACTAAAGTTTACTGCAGACTACTGTATCATTCCTGACTCATACAGAGTTAGAATTTGCATTTTGACTCCTCTTTTTGCATATTTTGATATAAAACAGCTTCAAAGTGGTGGTTGAAGAACAAATTGACTTTAATCAGTTACATAATATTTTACATGTTGATTGATTGATTGATGTCAACTCTGATGCATGTCCTTCAGCTGCCTCTAGCTTCCGCTGACATCCATGTGAGGCTGCTACTGTACTCAGGAAAACAGAAAAGATACAAAATAAATTAAAATCTAAAATGTCCTAGCAAAACATATTATAGTTCAGATCAGGACTTCCCAACCAGGGGTCTGCGATCCTGTGGGAGTTCATGATGGAACTTCTGCAGGTTCATGAAGTCATGAACTGGCTCAATTAAATGTATATAAA
Source organism: Ctenopharyngodon idella (assembly GCF_019924925.1). NCBI lineage: Eukaryota > Metazoa > Chordata > Actinopteri > Cypriniformes > Xenocyprididae > Ctenopharyngodon > Ctenopharyngodon idella. The sequence continues at coordinate 4,278,510 of NC_067231.1, forward strand.
ACTGAACAAAAATCAGTTGTTTCAATTATTTCCCAGTTTCTGTGAAATTCATTGAAAGGTTCGGTGTTGCTACTTCAAACAAAGAAGTACACTCAGAAAAATTGTACAAAAGCTGTCACTGGGACTGTACACTTTTGGTACCAATATGTACCTTTGAGGTACTAATATGCACTCTTTAGGTACAAAGGGTACCGCGCTAGTTTTGTACCCTTTTTTCTGAAAGTGTAAGGTCACAGAGGTTTGGCTGACAAAACAAGGTTGGGAAGCCCTGGTTTAGATAAACTTACCAGAAAAGATCACTCAGTCAGTCATGACATGTTTTATAAAAGCTTGGAGAAAGAACATCAAGATTAATTTCAATGAGAAACTTAATGTCATTAATCTTGTCAGCAGAGAGAAGTCTTGTGTAACTGTTCTTACCCTCATAGTTGATACAACCATTTGTGTCCTCTTGCCCTGCCAGCAACTGATCCACTTCACCCTCAGACAATCTCTCACCTGAAATTGAGACAGTGTTCCAATGAGCAAAGTAAGATGTTATAAGGTCTCAATTTTTTCAACATTTGACCACAACCAATGGTCAAGTATAGTTTATGGATTTGGCTCATTTTCCCTTCATAACTCCATACCCAAAGTAGCAAGCACATGGCGGAGTTCAGCCCCCATCACTGTTCCATTGCCTTCTTTGTCAAAGACCCGAAGGCCCTCCACAAAATCTTCAAATGTGCCCCTTTCAGTAGACTTTGAAACTTGTTGAAACATAGGCAGGAAAGTCTCAAAGTCGATCAGTTTGGATTCCATCTCTGAATGACACAATTTAATAAAGCAATTAGGAGATTCTTAGATTTTATTTGACAATCTGAGAAAAAAGAGAAAAAATTAAAAATTCAAACATTAAAATCCATTGTCTTTCATTGTATGGACAATGAAAATCAATGGGTTTGACAACACTGGGTTTGAAGGAAGAAAGAAAGTCACACAGGTTTGAAACAACAAGAGAATTTTTTGCTATACATTCTCTGTGTGTTAAAGGGTTAGTTCACCCAAAAATGAAAATTCTGTCATTAATTACTCATCCTCATGTCATTCCAAACCCGTGAGACTTTTGTTCATCTTCGAAACACTAATGAAGATCATGAGAGCTTTCTGTCCCTCCACCAACAGCTACGCAACTACCACTTTGACGCTTCAAAAAGCTCTTAAAGGGTTAGTTCACAGAAAAATGAAAATTCTGTCTTTAATTACTCACCCTCATGTCGTTCCACACCTGTATGACTTTTGTTCATCTTCGGAACACAAATTAAGATATTTTTTATAAAATCCGATGGCTCAGTGAGGCCTGCACTGCCAGCAAGACAATTAACACTTTAAAACGCCCAGAAAGTTACTAAAGACATATTTAAAACAGTTCATGTGACTACAGTGGTTCAACCTTAATGTTATGAAGTGACAAGAATACTTTTTGTTTGCCAAAAAAAACAAAATAATGACTTTATTCAACAATATCTAGCGATGGGAGATTTCAAAACACTGCTTCATGAAGCTTCGAAGCTTTACGAATCTTTTGTTTCGAATCAGCGGTTTGGAGAGCGTATCAAACTGCCAAAGTCACGTGATTTCAGTAAAACGAGGCTTCGTTACGTCATAAGTGTTCAACAGTTCACCTCTAGGAGTTTGGCAGTTTGACCACTGATTCGAAACAAAAGATTCATAAAGCTTCGAAGCTTCATTAAGCAGTGTTTTAAAATCGCCCATCACTAGATATTGTTGAATAAAGTCGTTATTTATTTATTTTTTTTGGCGCACAAAAAGTATTCTCATCGCTTCATAACATTAAAGTTGAACCACTGTAGTCACATGAACTGTTTTAAATATGTCTTTAGTAGCTTTCTGGGCGTTTGCAAGTGTTAATTATCTTGCTGGCAATGTAGGCCTTACTGAGCCATCAGATTTTATGAAAAATATCTTAATTTGTTAAGATATTAAGTATCTTAATTAATGACAGCATTTTCATTTTTGGGTGAACTAACCCTTTAAAGAGATCGTAAAACTAATCCATATGAATTGAGTGGTTTAGTCCAAATTTTCTGAAGAGACACAATTGCTTTATATGATGAACAGATTGAATGTAGGCTTTTATTCACATATAAACATTCATTAACTCACACATCAGTTATAGTAAATGGAAACTCAAGCATGTTCGCTTAATGTGCGAGAACCAATGAGCTTCATTCTCGTGTGTTATGCAGCATGTTTGAGCATCCGCAAGAGGTTTGTTCTCGCGCATCAAGCAAGTTCAGTTGAGCTTCTGTTAATGTTCACTGGTCAATGTTAATATGTGAATAAAAGCCAAAATTCAATCTGTTTATAAAGCAATCGAGTCTCTTCGGAAAATTTAGACTAAACCACTCAATTCATATGGATTAGTTTTACGATTTCTTTATGAACTTTTTGAAGCGGCGAAGTAGTAGTTGCGTACTTGTGAGGATCAGAAAGCTCTCGGATTTCATCAAAAAGATCTTCATTTGTGTTCTGAATTCCAACCATACATTCCTGTGGTTGGAATGGCATTTTGACTTTTAGTGAGCTATTATGACAAGGATTAACTGGATCTCAGTGTTCAGAGAATGACTTGCAAATGTCACAGAGAAGCTGTCTGCTGTTAATGACATCTTTGACATTTGTGACAACCAACAGTAATCTCTGTGACAGATATGTGTTAAGTCTTTCTCTTGGTTTGCTCCTGAAGAATCCCATGGGATGCAGGACAGCAATAGCTTGAGTTTATACAGATCATGGGCACGGAATTTTTATTGATCCAATCACAAGTGGACTGTGCAAAATACAGGTGTAAATGGGGTCTACAACGTTTTGAGCTTGTCCATTTTTGACCACTTCCGGAGCTAGTCGAATGCACATTCGACCAGATTGCTTTAGAAGTGTCGAATGCGTTCGAACAGCCACTAAAGATCACCAACTCTCCGCCTACAGACCAAATACGTAATCATTGTGGGACGTGTTGTTGGGAAGTGCGTTGGTCAGAACTATAATAATATTAGTGCGCATCGACATTTAACCCTTCCACTGGTGTTTTGACGAAAACAAAGGGACCCTCCCCTTGAAGTAATCAGGACAGAAGCAGTCGAAAGTAGACAAGAGATGGATTAAAACACCACGGGTAAACAGGAATGTGTCTCCCTTGTCTATTTGTGATCCAATCGACCAAAACGCATCTTAATACCAGATGTAAACGTTGCCATGAAATGCACCTTGTTGTACAATGTCCTGAAAAGTCAAGCAGCTGTATTTTTTCCAATTGTGGGTCTACCTTCAGGCTTTGGTTTCCCTAGAACATTCAAGACTTCAGCATTAGTTGGGTTCTGGCCCAAAGCTCTCATCACATCCCCACACTGAGCTAGTGATATCTTCATCTCCCCTGAGGGAGTCCTGGCAAACAACAGGAAAGCTTCTTTGAACTCTGTATAAGTGCAAAATGACATAAAAAATTAGTTCATTTAAAATTAAGTTGATCAGATGACCTTTTTAGGCTGTTCCTTACCTTCAAGTTTTTCAGCACTGACATTACCCTGAAACTCAGAACAAGACATTTTTTTTTAGATTTTTGTTTATGATTTGGAATTTGCACCAGTATATAGTCATCAGTAAAATATATAAATGCAGACTCGCAAGAAAAATACATTCTTGCCATTTGTTGATCATTGCTGTCTACTATGTACTTTACTGCACAGATGTTAGTGGCATACAGTAAGTTAAATAACACTCTGGCAGTTGTTCTGCCATTGTTTTTCCTGGCACCAAGAATAATCTCCCCTCAAAGTTCACAGTCTGTATATGAGATCATTTCATCCATATCTGTCTCCCTAGGGAGTCTAACTTAGGAAGTGTATGAATAAAGTGGTGAGTGGGACGACCTCATGCCTCAGCGGCAGGTGTGTGTAGATCCACGTAAAGAACATCCACTGGATTCCTGCCATGAAGCAGTATATATTTTACAGTTCATGTCCAAGCAATTACAACTGTTTTTCAAAATCAATAGAAATGATCCAGTAATGAAAACATGGGACTGAATAAATGTTTATTGAGCACATTAATATTTATGACCTTTTAAATTAGAGACGTGCTGTGTCTGCACCATATTGGTTATTGGCCAGGGTTTTTATAAATGTATTGGCTCATATTGAATATTTATAGACTAATATTGGATGTTTATTAACTTTCCAACTTTTTAAAGATCATAATCTAGCATTAACTTGAAGTGATATTGAATTAGGTGATGCACAAGTTAGTTTTTGTGCTCAACTTTTATTAATCTAGCTGCACATTATAATGTTGTGCCCTAAAGGGTAAGTTCACCCAAAAATGAAAATTCTGTCGTTTATTACTCACCCTCATGTCGTTTCACACCCGTAAGACCTTCTTTCATCTTTGGAACACAAATTAAGATATTTTTGATGAAATCCAATGGCTCAGTGAGGCCTCTATTGCCAGCAAGATAATTTCAGATGCCCAGAAAGTAACTAAAAACATTAAGTACAGTTCATGTGACTACAGTGGTTCAACCTTAATATCATAAAACAACGAGAATACTTTTTGTGCACCAAAAAAACAAAATAACGACTTTTCAACAACATCTAGTGATGGGCGATTTCAAAACACTGCTTCGAAACTTTACGAATCTTTTCAAATCAGTGGTTCGGTTTGCCAAAGTCATGTGATTTCAGTAAACGAGGCTTCGTTACGTCATAAGTGTTTCATAATTTCAATAGTTCAAATCACTTTGGCAGTTTGATACGCAATCCGAACCACTGATTCAAAACAAAAGATTCGTAAAGCTTCGAAGCAGTGTTTTGAAATCGCCCATCACTATATATTGTTGAAAAGTTGTTATTTTTTGTTTTTTGGCACACAAAAAGTATTCTTGTCGCTTCATAACATTAAGATTGAACCACTGTAGTCACATGAACTGTTTTAAATGTCTTTAGTAACTTTCTGGGCATTGAAAGTGTTAATTATCTTGCTGGCAATAGAGGCCTCACTGAGCCATCGGATTTTATCAAAAATATCTTAATTTGTGTTCCGAAGATGAACGAAGGTCTTACGGGTGTGGAACGACATGAGGGTGAGTAATTAATGACAGAATTTTCATTTTTGGGTGAACTAACCCTTTAAGTGCAGCACAATACTTATTTTAGCTTTAGTGAAATGTATTTATTTGGACAGAATATAAATATTAGTATGTCCCTATGGGGACTTTTTGTTTGTCACTAAGTTTGACTACACAAATGCTTGTCAATAAAGTGATAATCTTAATCATTTAGTCTTTATACTTAAAAAAAAAAAAAAAAAAAAAAAACATTGCATGTATTTAAATGTAGACATCAGCCATTATTGTGGGTGCATCAATCCAGGCCATCAGACAACTAAGTAAAATTAAATACCAGAAAATAACATTACAACACAGAGACTTACTACAGCGGCAGGATCATTTTTGAAAGCTGGATTTGGAGGAGAAGCTTGTGCTTTGGCTGGTTCTTGGTCTGCTGCCACTGTTGCTGGCCCAGGTGCAGGGCTGGCTTTTTCAGGAGCTTTTGTAGCTGACTCTGGTGTTGCAGTTGGGGCAGAAGCAACTGTTTCCAGTGCTGCTGATGATGGCTCTGCTGCTCCGGGTGCTGGTTCTTCCTTTGGAGCTGGGGTTGGCTTTCCTTCTTTTTTGGGCACTTGCTTTTGTGAAGCCATGGTGGTTTAATCACAGTAAGTGAATGGACAAAAACTAGCTTAATTCAAATGTTTGACTGCTGTTGAATGGGAGCCCTAAATGTTATATACCCAACTCTACCTTCCTAAATCTGATGCACCTCCCTAATATTACTCACATCTCTAAAAAAAGGAAAGAATGCCGTGACTCCAATGCATCCATTAAACTTCACAGCATACAAATCCCCTCCCCACTTCATATTGTCATACCTTTTTCTGCCTGCTCAGAGCACCATCATTCATATTCCTCTCCAACCTGTATCTCATGTGAGTATTTTCTAAGCACTATAGATGGGTTGGTGGATATGACATTTTGTGTTCTGCTACTTAATATCATCATCATCATCGCCATCATTATTATCATCATCATGACATAAAAATCAGTAAGGATGACAGCAGTTGAAGGAGTAGGGATACTGTGCAGGGCCGCTGCTTTTAATAGACACGAATGTTGCAGCTTAACCGTACCCTCAGACATTAATACCTCATTCACACCTGCTCTGCTTTTCCAAAACACGTGTTTTTCTCCAACTATAGGCATTTTTGACCCTGTGAACTATTAGACCCTGTTTATACCTGGTATTAAGATGTGTTTTGGTCGATCGGATCACAAGTGAATGAGGGAGACACATTCCCGTTTACACCTGGTATTTTACACCTGGTCTCTTTTGTCCACTTTCGACCACTTCTGTCCTGATTTCGAGGGGAGGGTCTATGGGCGGGTAAATGTATGGGTTTTTTTCAGATCTTTCAATCTAATGGATAAAATAAGTTAATGCAATTTATGTATGAACTCGGCCAGAGATAATGGAAAAACATGTAGAGAGCATCAGCTTTCGTTTCTGCTCTGACAGCCGCAAGACCGGCTGAAAGCGGTAAATGTGTGTTAGAAATCAAGAATGGTGAGAGAACATTGTGCTTGGTACATTTTTCTTCTTCAAATCAAACTTGGGTCTTCAGCCGGCAAAGTTTAAATCCCGTCTGGCTAGCATAATGTTTACACATTACTGTAGGTCAGTAGGCAAAGAGTAGGCGGTCTTTTGCGCTGTTCGAACACATTTGACCACATGAGTGTTTACACTACGAAAGCAAAAGTCAAATGCATTTTCGACTACCTCTGGAAGTCTTTGAAAGTGCACAAGCTCAAAACGTTTTACACCCTGTTTACACCTGTATTTAGTGCCGTCCACTTGTGATCCGATCAACCAAAACATATCTTAATAACAGGTGGAAACAGGGCCTTAGACACACCCTAATTAGTAAATCTAAAAGTCATCTCCAACATCTTTCACGTTTTTCCACCACATCTTACGTGATGTATAGTTTTTGATAACATTGTGATGGAAATGATGGCTTCTCCATGGTATCAAATTAATTACTCACCCTCATGTCGTTCCACACCTGTAAGACCTTCGTTCATCTTTGGAACACAAATTAAGATATTTTTCATAAAATCCGATGGCTCAGTGAGGCCTGCATTGCCAGCAAGACGATTTCAAAACACTGCTTCATGAAGCCTCAAAGCTTTACGAATCTTTTGTTTCGAATCAGTGGTTCAGAGTGCGTATCAAACTGCCAAAGTCACATGATTTCAGTAAACAAGGCTTCGTTACGTCATAAGTGTTTCGAAATTTCAATGGTTTACCACTGGGGGGGCGTGACTTTGGCAGTTTGATACACGCTCCAAACCACTGATTCAAAACAAAAGATTCGTAAAGCTTCGAAGCTTCATGAAGCAGTGTTTTGAAATCGCCCATCACTATATATTGTTGAACAAAGTCGTTATTTAGTTTTTTGGAGCACAAAAAGTATTCTTGTCGCTTCATAATATTAAGGTTGAACCACTGAGGTCACATGAACTGTTTTAAATATGTCTTTAGTAACTTTCTGGGCATCTGAAAGTGTTAATTATCTTGCTGGCAATGCAGGCTTCACTGAGCCATTGCATTTTATGAAAAATATCTTAATTTGTGTTCCGAAGATGAATGAAGGTCTTACAGGTGTGGAACGACATGAGGGTGAGTAATTAATGACAGTATTTTCATTTTTGGGTGAACTAACTCTTTAACAACATACCATTGGTCAGCTGACGAAACGTCTAAAAAAACTTGTGAGTTGTGAAAAAAAAGTTGTGAGTTGTGAAAATTACGTGACACAGATCCTTTATACAGGTAAGTATATCCCTCACAGCCTCACTTTCATCTGCATTAAATTCAAGATGGCATCTAAAATGACTAAGGTCTATTGAGGCAAAATTGTTAGTCATGAAGGAAATTACACATTAACTGAGGGTAGTTGTAATTTGATAGAAAATAAATTGAATACCATATTAAATGAAATGGATTATGAATATTTCACTTAAAATATATTTTGTTTGTGGTGGCTTTTATTACAACTAATACATTTAGTTTTAATTTATTTTATCAAAAATCAACCTGTAGTTGTAAAAGTGCCTGAAGTTGAGGAAACGCCCAGATACTTATGAATCGATAACTGTCAGTAGACATATTCAAGCACATCGCTGCCTCGATAGTTTCTACACACACCAATGAGAATGAATACACATTCATTTTGTCATTTTCAAATTCTCACTTTCATCCATCAGAACATCTCTCTCTCTCTCTGAATATTGTATGAATGTATCTTTCTGCTCATGATTGTCTTCTTTCAGCCTATAACCTCAGCTCCTCAGGGGAAGGACATGCTTTAAAAATGGATGGATAAAGTGGCATGGTCCATCTGCACCATACAAAATGAACTTTACTGCTGTCCACACAATTACAGACAAATTAATCAGTTAAATTCCAAACCTTGTACACAATAAACTGGATTAGAAACATAATTGTTTTTTAATCAGATCTTTCCAAAATATGTTTAATTACAATGAAAAACAATTAAATGGTTTGGAGGGACTTTGTCATTTGCATACCTCTAAAGTAATGCCATCCTTTTAACTCAGAAGAAGTGATTTACGTTCACTCATGCAGTAAATAGTGCTGGATAAAAGACTCATTTAACCTCCCTAGTGTGATGAAGCAGGCAGGTAGAAGACGGATGACTGCCTTGAACACCAAGGCAGACAAACAAATTAAAAAAACAGCCTATTTTTGTTATTAACAAACATAGGACACTGCAAAGGAACATTTCAAAATCAAGGTTCTATTAGATGCTGAAGGTCATTATTGTAAAGATACCTCAGTAACTACATTTGTTTTAAAATAAAAACACTTGAGTGGTGTGAAGTGAAAAGGGCCCTGTAGACCCTGAAAAGTGGGCTGTACCATGGGTATATCTCACCATCTGCTGCATGAAATAGGTTGGAGAGATAGATGAGTATTACTGTGAATGAGCACTGGGATATTTGTGTACTGACAAAAACAGCAGGCAATCGAGCTACACTTTATGTTGGTCAACATAACTGACCTAGTTACTTTAGACCAAGAATTATTTACATTGGTGACTTGAAGCATCATGGACCTTAATTATGGCTTTATCATCTGGACTCTTATGGTTACATGTGAAGGGGTAAGTTATTTGCCATCTTTTTTCATTGAAAAAGCCAATCTATTTCAAAAGATCACTGTTTCTGTGAAGTTCTTATAGCACTTATGCTTTACAGGTGAAGACAGTTCATCCTGAATGTTCTATAGTATTGCATCTACAAAAGAAAGAAGCTGAATGTCGGCTCAAAATCGGTTTAACACAGTCTTTGTTAAACTTTAATGCTACAGATACAGGTGAGCTTAGTCACAGATAAACACTGATACTTAAAACATTTCATCAAGATGTCAACTCCTGATCCTTTGATTTTATAAATTTGCATTTCAATTGATATCCTCAGGCTATCTCCACCTTAAATAGCTATCACGTCAATTACTACCTGTTTTTATAATTCATAATTCAGTACTGTTATGGCATTTATGCCACCTGAGAGTTAGGCGATAAATAGATACTATATAAATACATATTTTTATTTATACAGTTTGTATATGCAGTACATAATGTGCACATCTGTACATAAGTCTTCTGATCTAGATGTATAGTATATTACTTGCTTTTTTAATGTTTTTTTTATTTTTTATTTAAATGTTCTTTCTATTTTCTTGTGTTATATATGTATGTGGGTAGAGCTCCTGGAAACCACAACAAACACCTTGTGTGTTTGTACACACTTGGTGAATTAAACCAATAATAAATAAAATTTATTCTAATAATTATTCAATGGACTGACTAAGATTAAAGCATTTGACGGATCATTTGTAACCCTGGACCACAAAACCAGTCATAAGTTGCACGGGTATATTTGTAGCAATAGCCAACAATACATTGTATGGGTCAAAAGGTAACACTTTATTTTAGGGTCTTTTAACTTGTTGCATATTAGCATGCATATTACTAGAATATTGGCTGTTTATTAGTACATATTAATGCCTTATTCTGCATGACCATATTCTACATTATTAATCCTACCCAATACCTAAATTTAACAACTACCTTACTAACTATTAATAAGCAGTAAATTAGGATTTTATTGAGGGAAAAGTCGTAGTTAAAGGGTTAGTTCACCCAAAAATGAAAATAATGTCATTTATTACTCACCCTCATGCCGTTCCACACCCTTAAGACCTTCGTTAACCTTCGGAACACAAATTAAGATATTTTTGTTGAAATCCGATAGCTCCTTGAGGCCTCCATAGCCAGCAATGACATTTCCTCTCTCAAGATCCATTAATGTACTAAAAACATATTTAAATCAGTTCATGTGAGTACAGTGGTTCAATATTAATATTATAAAGCGACTAGAATATTTTTGGTGCGCCAAAAAAAACAAAATAATGGCTTGTGTAGTGATGACCGATTTCAAAACACTGCGTTAGGAAGCTTCGGAGCGTTATGAATCAGCGTGTTGAATCAGCGGTTCGGAGCGCCAAAGTCATGTGATTTCAGCAGTTTGGCGGTTTGACACACGATCCGAATCATGATTCGATATGCTGATTCATAACGCTCCGAATCTTCCTGAAGCAGTGTTTTGAAATCGGCCATCACTAAATAAGTCGTTATTTTGTTTTTTTTGGCGCACCAAAGATATTCTCGTCGCTTTATAATATTAATATTGAACCACTGTACTCACATGAACTGATTTAAATATGTTTTTAGTACATTAATGGATCTTGAGAGAGGAAATGTCATTGCTGGCTATGGAGGCCTCACTGAGCCATCGGATTTCAACAAAAATATCTTAATTTGTGTTCCGAAGATCAACGAAGGTCTTGGGGTGTGGAACGACATGAGGATGAGTAATAAATGACATTATTTTCATTTTTGGGTGAACTAACCCTTTAATAGTGAATACATGTTCCCTATGCTAAAATGTTACCGGTCAAGATTATCGATTTTTCTTTTATGCCAAAAAACATTTGGATGATCATGTTCCATGAAGATATTTTGTAAATTTTCTACTGTAAATATATAAAAAATGTATTTTTATGAGTGGATATGCATTGCTAAGGACTTCATTTGGACAACTTTAAAGGTGATTTTCTCGATATTTAGATTTTTTTGCACCCTCAGATCAAGATTTCAAATAGTTGTATCTCAGCCAAATATTGTCCTATAAACCATTCATCAATGGAAAGCTTATTTATTTAGCTTTCATATGATGTATAAATTATGACTGGTTTTGTGGTCCATGGTCACATTTAATTTTCCTCTTTCAATTCCCTTTTCAATACTGAGATTTATAAAAGACTGAAATTCAACCTGCATTGTTAAAGGGATAGTTCACTGAATGAATGAACATTTTAAAAAAGCACCATAAAAGTCCTTTGGATTTGTGCGCTATAAGTTTTCTGAAGCCATACAACAGCTTTGTGTGAAGAACAGACCAAAATTCATGTTGTTAATCACAGGCGGTCTTTGCAATCTTGCTTGCCATAGTCCACTACTTTTCATTGTATTTTTTTATGCAACATCTGTAAAGAACTATAAGATACGTTATTATAAGATAACATAAATCATTTATTAGCATTAACAGTTACAGGAGTTCACAGGAAAACATACTTCTGATGATGAGAATTGGTTTAATGTTATTAAGAAGATAAAATTTATTTGTACCTCTGTGGATGTCTTCAGGTTGTCTGGTTGAGTGGGATGGTGTGAACTGCTGGCCTGCAGTCAGTGTAGGAGAGAGAGTCTCAGTGTCTTGCCCACCTCCTCTCATGAACTCTCATGGTAAAGTTCTCTCATTGGACCCAACACATATCAAAACTTTAACACTATGATGAATGTGGACATGAAGTCCAATGCTGTGACATACAGTAAATGTAAAATAGCCTAAGCCTTTTTTGGTTGACTTCTTCAGAGCTGATCACCCGCACCTGCACTACTGAGGGATGGAGTAGGCTGAGTGTGCCTTATTACAGTGCCTGCTTTCAGGACAACAGCACAGAGCAGGAAGACACTGGACACAGAGTAAAAACCTTAACGAAATCCTATGTGATATTATATGAATGTGACTGAATGCTATGGATTCAGGGCCGGATTTTATTTGACCTATGTCACAACATGGGGTAAATACGGCCCTGTATGGATTATTGTGCTTCTGGATGGGTTCTAGGATCCTGTTCAATGTTGCTGTACTGTGGAAAGTGAAGTGTGTAATTTTTTCACCACCAGTGTCACCAAACATATCTGTTTTCAAACAGGTTCCCTGAACACTCCATTGGCCGCTGGCTTTTTAAAAAAAAAATTGTTTAGGTGTGAGAAATGCCACTTGGTTTGATATTTTATCAAATACAATAGCGTCCATACACAATTAAAGGATTAGTCCACTTTCAAATGAAAATTAGCCCAAGCTTTACTCACCCTCAAGTCATCCTAGGTGTATATGACTTTCTTCTTTCTGATGACACAATCGGAGAAATATTAATAAATATCCTGACGCATCCGAGCTTTATAATGGCAGTGAGCGATACCAATGAGTATGAGCTGAAGAAAGTGCTTCCATCTACATCCATCCATCATAAACATACTCCACACGGCTCCAGGGGGTTAATAAACGTCTTCTGAAGCAAAGCGATGCATTTGTGTTTATCATCTAGTTTCCGCCATACCGCCTTCCGTATTCAACTTACGAAGAAAGTGTAAATTGGCGTCGCGTGAGTTAAGCTTTTTTTGTAAGTTGAATAGGGAGGTGTAGGATGCAGCATAAGCTTTTTGAACTGCGAGAGTTTTACACTTTCTTTGTAAGCTGAATACGGAAGGCGGTCTGGCGGAAGCTGGATATTCCATCCATCATAAACACACTCCGAATGGAGTATGTTTATGATGGATGGATGTGGATGGAAGCACTTTTTAGGATATTTATTAATATATCTCTGATTGTGTTCATCAGAAAGAAGAAAGTCATATACACCTAGGATGGCTTGAGGGTGAGTAAAGCTTGGGATAATTTTCATTTGAAAGTGAACTAACGCTTTAAGTAAACTCAAACTATTGCTTTAAGCAATTGTTACAGAAAGAATTTAAATATTGAAAAAGTTACACACATCACCTTTAAAGAAAAAGTTAACTGATTACATTATATTATTTAAAATGGATACTCCAATATGAATCAAGTGTTATCTAAACTTGATATTTTCCATTTTACTGTGGAAGCGAGAGTACTTTACCATGGTGAAGTTGATATACACTGTTGGGTATGGCGTGTCCATTGGCTCTCTCTGTATTGCGGTCTTCATCTTCTGCATTTTTAGGTAATGCTAACATTAAACGTTCACTTCTTGCTTCAGTGCCTTTACTCATTCACTGTTCTGCTGCATGCTGGAATTCATTTCTGGTGACGTTTTTTGATATTTGCTTCAAGGAATGCTGATATCATGTAATAGTGTTGCATTTTCATTAATCCAACAGAAAGCTTCTGTGTACACGGACCTACATCCACCTCAACCTCTTCTCCACATTCATCCTGAGGGCTTTGGCTGTGTTTGTAAAAGATGCTGTGCTATTCGCCGATGAGACAGTCAATCACTGCACAGTCTCCACTGTACATTACACCCACGCAATGACTGATAAGATCAATGCAAAATAAATGCCATAGCATAAATCAGATAAGCGATCATCTGCCCCTCTATAACTGAATGCTGTATTTCATCTGCCAGGTTTTGTGCAAGGCTGTGGTGACGTTCTTCCAGTACTGTGTGTTATCAAACTTCTACTGGCTGCTTGTTGAGGGACTTTATCTCCAGACACTGCTAGTGTTCACCTTCGCCCACAAAAGAACATTCTTCTGGTGGTATACTCTTATTGGCTGGGGTAAAAACACCATTTTACATTACAGGAAGCAAATTTTACTCACAAACCGCTGATTATATAACTTATTATTCTGATTATTTTCTCTGTCTTACAGGAACTCCATCTGTCACAGTAATCATCTGGACATTCCTCAAGCATAAATATGACAATCATGGGTGAGGATGAGATTATTGTGGAGTGCATTTGGACAATTACTGTACGAGGTGTACAGCAACAAGATCTAGAGCTAACAGTTACATTTATCTATGCGCTTAAGTGTATCACAAACGCCTGTGTTTATTTGTGTTGGTAGGTGCTGGGATGACCTGGACAGTGGCTACTGGTGGATCATCAAAATTCCCATTTTGCTTTCTGTATTTGTAAGTTTATGCAGAATACAAAAAAAACTTTCTCCTATCCCAGTTTAATATTCAGTGAAAACATAGATAGATAAGGTACTTGAAGGTTTATATGCCTTAAAACACAGTGGCTCTGGTTCACTGTAAAAAATGGTAACCTGCAATTGTTATAGTAAAGGTGCACTATGTAACTTTTTTGTTCAGAATTAAAAAATTTAGTCAATACATAATCAATCCTTCTTCCAAAAACGTGTTTTTCTCTTACCCTGATTCACTATGGTAAGCATATTATAAGTGATTATACTTTAGACCTGTAGGATGGTTTTCACAGGAAATGACATGCGTCACTCGCCTGTGCATGCCTCGTCATATCTTTAAATAGAGAAAAGTTGCTCCGGGTACTTTGACGTGTGTATGGTGTGGGCACAGCATAGGTTAGTTGTCACAAAAAATGGTTTTAAAAAATGGCAAACAGTGAAGAGTCTGCTAGCAAAAAGAGAATGTGACAGAGCTTGTAATAAAACAAGAATCAACATTGGCTTGGCTTTTCGGAGACAGTGAGAATAAGGGATTTAAAATGTTGTAAAAGCGACTCAGAGATGGCATTTTTTATTACTCAACTGGTGAGCATAAGGTATTTTATGGAGCAGATAAATTGCCAGAGTTCATTGTAAAACATTATCTATTGCAAAGGGTCATATTCATCCGCAAGGTCACGCAGAGCCGAAGCACAACCAAAACAATGTTTTTCTGCAAAATGCATGCAGTTTTGTTTTTAGCCACTAGACTAGAGGATTATATAGTGAACCTTTAAAAAACCATTTGATTTCTACCTGTTTTATCTATAAAATAAAAAAAAGTTTTCTTGATATAAATGAATGTATTTGGGTTGATTTGAAAATTTTTACTTGAATGAAACCAATTAATTTAAATGTTATAATTTTTTCAGTCTGTTAGCAGATGCAGAAAAATTCTAAGAAACATCATGTTTCTTAGAATCATAATTAATTATAATATTTTTGTACTTTTAAACTTTACAGGTGAACTTTTTAGTGTTTGTTAATATAAGCAGGATGATAGTTGTGAAGACAAAAACCCCAGAATCAAATGGAGGAGACAGGCAGCTATACAGGTGAGATCTATTAGATAGTTAATATACAGTAGATCTCTCATAGAGCACAATATGGGTACGTTTACACAACCACAATGTACAGACGACAACATTGTCAAAACGATCCCCGTTTACACAGATCCACGATAACGACAAAAAACGCTGTATTCTGCTGCCAGGCCAGTAGTTGGCAATGTCACTTTGTAAAGAAAAATTACACGTCTATAAACTGAACACGTAATACACAGGCACATAACGTCACCATTTTCACAAATTTGCATTTTTGTAGTTTACACAGAGACGACAGCGGTATAGTTTTCAAAAATTTGCACTTTGAAACCTGTTTTCAAAAGTTTGTGTTTTTCAGGCAACCAAAATGCCGCTGTTGTGTAAATGAACAGCAAAAACACCTAAAAAGTTTTGGGTTTTAATTAAAAATGGTGTTGTGTAAACGGCCCCTTTTACTGCTATATTTGGGTTTTCGTCAATGTTACAGATACGTCACACTCTTTTATCTACCTTTCACTTTTTTTTTTACATCTAAAATGTGTGTTCACTGTGTTCTGTAGGCGACTGGCTAAGTCAACTCTTCTGCTCATCCCTCTTTTTGGAGTGCATTACATCGTATTTGCTCTGTTTCCAGAGCATGTGGGTCTAGAGGCGAGACTCTTCTTTGAACTCGTGCTAGGTTCCTTCCAGGTACTGTTCAGGCACTTACGGCTTAATGTAATCTACAGTGCAACCCAGGAATGTCAATTACATTTTAGCCAACAATACAAAACAAGAAATTAATATGTTTTTAATGAACAGCCGTCTTTAAGAAATAAGCTGTCAGGATTTGTTGTTATTATCTTTCTCATTTGAGAGGTGAAGAGCCTATGGAGTCTGTTCATAAGTGAAACTGTGCCCTCTACTGTAAATGTACTTGAAATACAAAAGCTACAGCATCTTAATATAGTTTCACATATAGATAAAATGATTTCAATCTTTCAGCAAAATGCAGAAACTTACTAATCAAGTATAAAATCCATAAAGTCTCTATAAAGACATGACTCAAAATACTAATTTTGGCATTTCTTTGAAGGGTTTCTTTGTGGCATTGTTATACTGCTTCTTGAACAGTGAGGTAAGATCTAATATATTTTTAATAGCATATAAATATATTAAGAAACATTTTGTGACTTTTGTGATCAATTAACTACTGGATTTCATAGGTCCAGAATGAAATAAGAAAAGAGATTGAGAAATACAAGTCCCGAACTGACAACAACACTTTCCAAATGGCAACGCAAGACTTTACTGCATGAACTTCAGGACATTTTGTAATGACTGCACTTCAGCTTGCTCTGTCATGTTATGTTATACCACTGTCGTGATAATTGCGTAAATGTTTTCACACATCACATATGATTTGTTTTTCAGTCATGTAAAAGTACACACACATATATACATATATATATATATGCATATACATACTATATGGACCAAAGTATTAGGACACCTGACCATTACACCAACAGGGACTGTTATGTCCAAATAAGTGTTATTGTGGGAATTTTTTGCCCATTCATCCAGTAGAGCATTTGTGAGTCAGGCACTGATGTTGGATGAGAATGTCTGGCTCGCAATCTCCATTCCAGTTCATCCCAAAGGTGTTTGATGGGGTTGAGGTCATCACTCTGTGTGGGCCAGTCAAATTCTTACACACCAAACTCATCCAACTATGTCCTGATGGACCTTGGTTTGTGCACCGGGGTACAGTCATGCTGGAATAAAAAAGGGACTTCCCAAAACTTTTCCTACAAATTTGGAAGCATAGCATTGTCTAAAATGTATTGGTATGCTGAAGCATTAAAATTTCCCTTCACTGGAAGAAACCAAACTTTACAGTTGGCACAATGCAGTCAGGCAGGTAACATAATCCTGGCATCCGCCAAACCCAGAATTGCCCATCAGAC
Source organism: Ctenopharyngodon idella (assembly GCF_019924925.1). Taxonomy (NCBI): domain Eukaryota; kingdom Metazoa; phylum Chordata; class Actinopteri; order Cypriniformes; family Xenocyprididae; genus Ctenopharyngodon; species Ctenopharyngodon idella. The sequence continues at coordinate 4,296,005 of NC_067231.1, forward strand.
TGCCAAACAGTCCAGTGGTGGTGTGTTTTACAGTACACCACTCCATCCGACACTTGGGATTGTACTTGTTGATGTGAGACTTGCATGCAGCTGCTCGGCCAAGGAGACCCATTCCACGAAGTTCCCGCCTCACAGGTTTTGTGCTGATATTAATGTCAGTGGAAGTTTGGAACGCATCAGCTATGAATCAGCAGAGCATTGGCTAGTTTTACGCACCATGTGCCTCAACATTCGGTGACCAAACTCTATGACTTTACGTGGTCCTCCAACTTCGTTTCTGCTGTTCCTAAACGCTTCCACTTTTCAGTAATACCACTTGGAATATCTAGCAGGGATGCAATTTGACTTATTGCAAAGGTGGCATCCTATCACAGTACCACGCTTGAATTCTCTTCAGAATGACTCATTTTTTTCACAAATGACTGAAAATGCAGACTGCATGGCTAGGTGCTAGCTTTTACGATGCAATCACACGGGGTGTCAGCGTCAACGCTTGATGGAGGGCATGTCTGAAGCTTGTGTTGATGCGACCGTTATAGTGATAACAGCCAATCACATTACTTTCCGGTGTTGCATGAATGCAATTGGCTAGCGACTGCTCTAGAGTGTTTGCATAAGGCGATCTGATTGGCTGGCGCCTGAAAAGTTGAGAAATCGTCAACTTCTGCTGCTTGCAATGCAACGTGAGTGAAGCGACGCAACGGGACCCACAACTCAGTTCGGCAATGCATGACGTCACCCATTCAAAGTAAACGAGAAGCGCCCCGTGTGAATGCAGCGTTAGGGCACGTTTACACAACAGCAATGTACTAAAAATGCTAAAAATTTTGTGTACAGATGACAACGTTGTCAAAACAATCTCCGTTCAAACAGATCTGTGAAAACAATTTAAAATGCTGTATTATGCATGCCAGGCCAGTAGTTGGCGATGTCACTTTGTAAAGAAAAACGTTTTTGTAGTTTTCATGATGACAATGACAGTATCGCTTTCAAAAACTTGCACTGTGAAACCAGTTTTCAAAAGTTTGCATTTTCAGGCCCCCAAAATGCCGTTGTCGTGTAAACGAATGGCCAGAACGCATGAAAAGTTTTCTGTTTTTATTTGAAAATTATATTGTGTAAATGGCCCCTTATACACCTGTGGCAATGGGTCTGATTGAAACGCTTGAATTCAATAATTAAGAGGGTTGTCCCAATACTTTTGTCCATTTAGTGAATATTTATTGTCTATTTACTATTTATTAAAATATTTATTGTTTTCAAACATTAGTGGAATGTGATGAAATGCACCTGTTTTTACTCTGATAGGAAAACTGTGTGAACTGGAGGGGAGCTAACTACATTTATCCAATATAAATCGCTTTGATATCACAAAAATGGCTGCAAGTTAGTTTAAAAAAATTAGGAGTGAAAAAAGACACTGGGTTTATATTTATTTTATCTGATGCAATGGCATACATACATATTTAAGTGTGGCTTATGTGTCCAAATACATTTTGTGGCCACTGTATATTTGTTTCCACATTTGTCTAATGTTGATGAATTGTATTTGCAATATCCTATTTGATTTATACTTTACTATTTTTAATCGCGTGTTAATATTAAAATATAACTGAAAATATTGAATTTTGAAATTTACTTCTAATTTTTTGTATGTTTTTTTTGTTGTGACACCAGAGGATGGCGCTACATGTTCAATATTCAGTGTGATGTATAACGTCATCAATATCAGTTTTCAAACATGAGCTCCTCTTCAGTCAGTATTTACAGTAACATGATGTGAGTAATGTGCATTAAAAAAAACGTATTAAACAGTGTGCAGATCATGTTGTGAATACTTTCAGGGGTTTGCTGAAAAAAACGTCGTTAGCATGTGCAGTTCTTCATCCCTTCCAAGAAGCATCTGCAACATTATCAGTGGGAGTGATCAAGTATATTAAATTTCTGTTCAGCTGCCTGATCTACTTTAAACGGTCGGTGTGTGTGTGCGTGAGAGAAAGTGTGTGTGTGTGTGTGTGTGAGAGAGAGAGAGAGAGAGAGGGTTGTATATATTAATTTCATATATATATATATATATATATATATATAAAAAGCTTTGTTTTGTTTGAACTGTGAGAACTCACAATTAAGGGTAGGCTATAATTTATGCTATTAATCATTAAAAATTACATTTATAACATAACAACGGGCTAACAGTGCACTGATTCAATTATTCGTTGAAAGTCAATAATAATTTAAATGAAATCTTAATCGATTTCCTTGGAGAGACTAAACTTTTTCTTCGCGCCCTTTTTCAAACCAACGGTCACAATACTACTCGTTTGAACGTGTGAGCTTTTTCGCATTTGATTGCGATAGCCTACTGATGAATGTGCAATTTTTGTAAGCTGTGTTATAATATTCCTTACTGGTAAAGGTTCTTTTCGTTCTTTTCATTTTACAAACAAGCTAAACAAACTGTTTAGGCTAGTCCTTCATGTTACAATTATTCTCTATAGGCAATACAGAAATTGTTTTACCGTAAAACAACTCAACAGCATCTGCCCAGGAAAAGTAAAGTAGAAAGCGTGTTTTAATGTTCCGGTACCCGCATATGTAGGCTAAGAGTTTTCCAGTGATGATCCTCTATACCTGCGGCTCAATCTCAGGTTTCATTCAAGACGTTTATGCGTCAGCAACAGCTGTCCTGGAGCTCGCGCTGGCCTCGGGTAAGAGACACTGACTTCAGCTGGAAGAAAGACCAAAGACTGAAGGTTTTGTGGAAATATTTACCTCACTGTGAAAGGTAAAGCTGTGGTCTAGAACACTGCATGATGAATAGGTCAGTAGTCGGTTGAGGGCAATGCTGTTTCTGTATATGGAAAGCTGCAGGATTCATTTTGGCCCCCAAAAGTTTTGATTTCATTGCTGTTTTAATATGCTGTTGACCATGACTTGACAGAAGTTTCTAGCTTAATAAGAAGCTTGATAGGAACATATAATAGAATGTTGAGGAACTGGGATTTTTTAGTTAGTTAATTTGGTAGCTAGAAAATCAGATTACTAGAATTTTAAATCATTAAAATGGGAAGTGGGAAAGATTTTAAAACATTTCTCTCTAAAATACTTGATTGGTCAATTGTGGCAAATATTTTTGTACAATGACCACTAAATTATAATTGAACATTGTCCCAGGCGAACTGTTCCCTACAAAGCTCAAGCTGTGCTACACTCTTAGAAAAAAAAAAGGTTCAATGAGGTTCTATATAGAATCCTAGAGTTCTTTGCTTAATTTTAAAGAACACTTTATGCCAAAAAGGTTCTACATAAGGAGAAATGTCTCAAATGATTGCATAATACATTTAATGTTTACCAGGTTATTTATTTTTTTCTAGAGATAAAGTGTGTTTACGAACTGTTTAACTGATCAAATTTAATTAAAATAAAATAAAAAATGTATTCATTAAAACTACATCCCTAAAATGATCCCACAATCACAAACGAGAAGGTTATGAAATACCTGACGGAACCCTTTAAAGTTCTATATAGAACCTTTTCTCCTAAGAGTGTAGTTTCATGTCTTGAAATCGTCTTTCTTTTCAAACAATAAGATAATTCAAAAATAAATGAATATTGAAACTCAATTAAATATTCACATATAATCATTTATTTATTTTATAAGCAGGTACATTATCTTTAAATTTGCATTATCCTTTACATATAATAATAAGGATAGTTTAATTTCTCAAAGAGCATTTTCTGTTTTTTTTCTTTATTACTTTATTTTTTTCTTTATTACTTTATTTGCTTCCATCATACTTCCATAAATGTATACGCAAAGACTATATAAGTTTTTCCTTATAGCTATGTGTCAGGTCTATTGTTCCAGCAGATGCTGACTGTGTAGTTATACTCTTTTTCCCATCCAACAGTGTATGGAGTCAGAGTTAAAAATAGCCTGGGTCTTCATTTCATAGCTCGGTTGATGATGCTCGTAGTGCTCAGTTGTACCCCACCATTCCTCCACTGTTAATCCATGTTGCCCTGATCAGAGGTGTAGGATGATGGAGAGTCTTGGACTGTTGGTCCCGAGCTGCTTGTCAGAAGCACTCAGATCGGATTTTGCTTAACCCCCCTTAAGATTTATGCTCTTGCCTTTCACAGAGGTAACTGTAGGAAGTAGACTTTTTCTCATGTAGTTAGCCCTGTTTCACCGAGGTGCCAGCTAACTAAAGGTTGTTTTATACTGTATATTGCTTTTTATTGAAATAAAAGGAGATGCTTGTTTTTAGTTTAATCGCCGAGGGCGAGATTGAGACCTGAGGTTGAACCTTGTGAGTTTTCCCTGCTTTAGCCCACACTGGTGGACAGGTTGTGGTTGCTTGGAGCTAAACGTTGACATCTCCATGTATATGATACCGGATATATGGATGGAGCAACTGTTCATGGCTTCATTCAGTGACTAATTATTTGGTGTAGATTCTGTTGAATTAGAAGATGTGCTGTCTTGAGTGTGTCTGCCCGTCTATGAGCGAGTGCTGGGCATCACATGTTCTTGGACGCAGAAGGTGTTGGTTTAAGGTTTCTTTCACCGGTGAAACCATGTGATCTTCTGGCGATCCCCCTACTAGCACTCTTCTAATGTGTGCAAAAGGGGACTCAGTGTTGAAGGTGCAAACATAAATTTGACCCGTTTCAGCCACCACACGTTTTCGTGCATCCGGAGTTTGTAGAGCAGTGACGTTTGATATCTTTGAGATATTATATCACTATTAGATATGTGTCAATCAAGGGCATTTTTAGCCTTTCATCAGTACTGAGGCACAGACCTCCATCAAAAAGTGTCCCAATATTTAGGTTTAGGATTTTTAACTGGTTTGAATGTTTTAACCCTAAAGGTGGGGTAAGCCATATTTCAAAAACACTGTTTGGAAGTTAGTTGGACCGACACCAACAACAAATGTGTAGCCAATCAGCATTAGGGGGCATATGACGGCCGAGGAGAGAGAACGAGCAAGAGGGAGTTTTGAAGAAAGACTACAGAGATGATGAGACACAATACAAAAGAGCTCAAAAGAATATCACTGAAATGAAGGGTTATAACTGGGCAAGCACTTCAGGACCTGTGTTAATATTAGAAAAGCTTTCCAATGCTGGAGAGAGCTAAGCGGGAAGGCCTGAAAACAAACACGGAGGCTGCTTTATTTCCGCTCCACACGTGAGTAACGCTGGGTTTGAGTGTCATTGATCGTTTGGAGCTGTTGGCGACTAACAACGAACTCTTGTTTGTATTTATTCTTATGTACTGTTCATTTTTTGTGCTTCCTTGTCATTCTTTCATCAACTGCACTTTATTTTTCACGAAGCATTATTTTGTTGCGCGTCAGCTGTGATAAACAGACACCCACTCTCGCATTGCATGTGTAACAGTGGCCAGATAGTGAGAGTTGTGCAGGTAAACCACTGCGCACTGATGATCGTTAGAGAAAGCAGTGTTTAGTGTCATTGTTAGTGCTCTTGCCTCGCCTGCCAGCAGCAATCGGGGTTCGAGACCGACTCGGAGCAGGGTGGTTAGGATTGGAGGGTGAGTTTTGGAGGCGGAGCAATGAAGAGAGGGGTGTGTTTGTTTGGATTGATTTCAAATATCAACAATGTCCAACAGCGTTTTTGAAATATGGCTTACCCCATCTTTAAGCCAAATAACTAAGCCCATGCACTGACTCAGTACAATGACAAAATAAAGATGTTAAAACAAAGCAATATAGTAATCTTTTTATTTATTGATCAATGCAAAGATGAATGTATAAGAATCATGTGTGGCATAAATCCTGGCCATCACAATAGGAACACCTTTTGGGGGGACTAAATTAGCTCTTACTTAGTAGGGTCTAGCCCAGCACAATAGGAACTACCAGTGACGTAAATGTACGTTGATTGGCCAAAATGCAGAACAAACACTGGTACCCGCCATTTTTAAAAAGCCTTGTAAATACACAGTTTATACTTGCTCGACGGACATGGAAAACAGTAATAGATATCATTTACTTGTTGCCTTTGTCTGTGGCATTGTGTTTTCTCAGCCTCGATGATATAGCATTGCAAGTTGGTGTAGGAGATATGGGGACCTATCATACACCCGGCGTTTTTTCAAGTTTTTTTTGCTAGTTTCAGCCTGACGCAGTTATCATTTTCACATCCAGCACCATGTTGTTTAAATAGAAAATGCACTCGTGCCCATCTGTTCACCCATGGGCGTGCTGGTCTGAAAACGAGGTGTGTTCAGACTCATTGTTGGCGCGTTGCTATTTTGAGGCAACTGAAAATGACTGCGCCATTGACCAACAAAAACCTGGTCTAAAGTCAATGACGCAGTATTTTTTGTTGTTGATGTTGTTATTATTTAAAGGGCGCTTTAGTAATATACACCTATAGGAGGGTACAACGCTTTTTGTTACACACACAGGAACGTGCAGCAACACACAAACATTTTTAAATATTAAAAATAATAGGATTCCTCTCTGGAGAAGTGTTCAGTCTTTCCGCCTGCAAATTCCGCCATGTAAATAGTGAATCCGCCATGGTGCAAGCACAACTGGCTTTTAAAGGAAATGGGAGATGAGACTCTGATTGGTTTATTGCACGTTACACCCAAAACACACCCATGACACATTAAGAGACTAGGTACATCCCTTTTGGACCAAACGCCGACCATTCTTTCAGTCTTTAAACTAGCAAAAGAGGATTCAGACACGCCCTAAGTGCACCTGCGCCATGCGCTTCAGACCATGCGCTTAGATCGTTAAAATAGGGTCCTTCATCTCTTAGCCGTCTTTTTTGCTCTTTCAATCGTATTTGTATGCCTATACATTCCATCTCCGTTATCACAAAACCCACTACACACAATAAAAACACAGCTCTGATCATGCCTTCTTCCATCCTCTAAGTTGTTGACGTTGTTGAATGCAGCACTTAAATGAAGTCGTTGTCTGCCAGCTTACGTCACTTCAGAGTTCCTACTGGCGGTGTGAATGCAAACAGCTAAATGGCCCTAGGGGAAAATTTTGTTCTCGGAGGACCGCCCTGGTGGCTAGTTCCTATAACTGAGTTCCTATATCTACCCAGTGCGAAAGCCCCTATACTGTAGTGTACCATATTACAGTTCCAGTATCCTTTAGTTCAAGGAATAGTTCACCCAAATATGAAAATTCTGTCACTAATTACTCACCCTCATGTTGGTCCACACCCGTAAGACCTTCGTTCATCTTCAGAACACAAATTAAGATATTTTTGCTGAAATCCGAGAGCTCTCTGAACTCTCCATAGACAGCAATTTAACCACCACTTTCAAGGCCCAGAAAGGTGGTAAAAACATCGTTAAAATAGTCCATGTGGCTACAGTGGTTCAACCTTAATTTTATGAAGCAATGAGAATACTTTGTGTAAAAACAAAACAAAAATAATGACTTTATTCAACAATTTCTTGTCTTCCCTGTCATTCTCCTACGCTGTTTACATTGTAGACACAGTGCAGTGCTTCCGGGTTCAACGTCAGAACGCAGTCTCAGTATTGGCCGACGTTGTTCACGTGAGCACCACATACGTTCTGACGAAGAAATTGTTGAATAAAGTCGTTATTTTTGTTTTGTTTTTGCGCACAAAAGTATTCTCGTTGCTTCATAAAATTAATGTTGAACCACTACAGTCACATGGACTATTTTAACGATGTCTTTTATACCTTTCTGGATCTTGAAAGTGGTAATTAAATTGCTGTCTATGGAGGGTTAGAGGGCTCTCGGATTTCATCAAAAATATCTTAATTTGTGTTCCGAAGATGAACGAAGGTCTTACAGGTGTGGAACGACATTAGGGTGAGTAATTAATGACAGAGTTTTCATTTTTGGGTGAACTAACCCTTTAAATGTCAGTCTGTTTCTCACAGAAAGATATGCTGTTGCTACAGAATACTTCAAATATTGTTCATGATTCATGTAAATTATTTCTGTACTGTTAACATGCTTATATATTTGTATTGAGTCCCACATTTTATCAAATAGATATACAGACCTTAGAAGATGAATAATCCTCATATTTGGAATGAAATGGCCATGATTTACATAGTGATTTTAGTTGCAGTGGATTTGAGACATATTTGCCAATAAGGCTCTAGCATTCATTAGAACTTTGTGTGAGGCCTTATAGAGACCAGAGAGCAAGGTTAAGTGGACACGGCAGTGTTAAAGAGAGCAAAGAGAGGCATGTATATGACCCTTTAAGAAGACATAGGCCCATAGCATGCCTCATGTCATCACGCTATGGTAAAAAAATCTCTTGTTTTTATTACTGATCATTTGTTTACAACTTACCTCATAGGCATAAGGACAGGTGTCAAGAGGTCACATATAGTCAAGCTACTCTGGATCTTATTTAAATGAAATGTAGAGGTGTTTTGCTCTGTTGAAATGTCAGTTGTGTCAGCATATTTTTTATAGTTTTAATGCTATTTATGCTTTTCAATCCTGGAATAGGCATGTTCTCTGCCGCATTGTAAAAATAGACTTTTTCTGCATGTCAGTCAGTGACGTGCAGAAAAAAGATCATGTGTTAACAACACCTCAAGCGGTTGCCTACGTACAGTTACCCCAAAAATTATTTGGACAGTTAAGCTGCTCTAAATATGTATGAATGTAATTACAGATGTTTTGTTTTGCACTTTGTGAACTTTCTGAGCCATTTTTACAGTTAAAATAGGTTTATGAACAATGAGCCTTCACAGGTTCACTTGGACCTGAAAACCCAATGCAGGTACCTTGTACATAATATTAGTTGTCCTGAGTCTTGAGTAATTTTAAATAAATGTGATTTTACGAAATGGACCCAAATAAATAATGCCAACTTTTTTGGCATTTAACAATATTTTACTATTTAAAACATATACATATTAAAATGACATTAGTATACCCCTTAAATCTGCATCCAATCTATGTGTAAATTACAAACCCTCCTGGAGACTGATGTGTGCCTTTACATTGAGGTTTAGTTGGGTTCTGAAAAAGCTGCCATTGAGTTGGACCTAATTTTATTAGGTCTGTCTAAGGTTGGATTTTTATTTTTTTAAGATAACTAATTTATGCATGCCAGGTTTGGGTTAGAAGTGATTTGGGTCAATTTGGGTCAGGTACAGATCACTAGAAAGTTAACTCAGCTCAAGTTCTATCTTCATTATGAACTATTGCTTTATAATTTAAACCATAACACAATTGTTTGAATTCTTTTGCTTGAAGGTGTGCTTATGCTTCCTTTTTAAAAAAATACATGACAGTTGTTTTTTTATAATCTATGCAATTATGTTGGTGAACATTTCCTATATGGTTTATTATTGTCTTTTACATATGTGTTTTGCTGCCAAACATTGAGCATCAGTCATCTGAAAAGTTTGGCAAGGATCACTCAAATGAAGAGAATCTTTCACTATAATTCTGAGTGCATAACAGTATGAGATCTCTATTTGCCTGTTGTTCTTGGGTGGAGGTACAGTAAGATGCAACACCAGCCACAAATATTATCATGTCATCAGACAGCATTACAACTTCTTCTGTCCTATAATTGAGACTTCAGTCAGTGTCACTAGTCTTGCCCTGTGTGCTGGTTTTAGGCAAATCTCTATTGACAACTAAAAAAAGACATGAGCAAGTTGCCGGACTATCCAGGTATAGCTTTTACTTGTTGAAGATCCTATCTGCTATAATGAAATCAGGAAATACACTATATTGCCAAAAGTATTGGGACACCCCTCCAAATCATTGAATTCAGGTGTTCCAATCACTTCCATGGCCACAGGTGTATAAAATCAAGCACTACTAGCATTTCCTCACTACTAAATATTCCACGGTCAACTGTTAGTGGTATCATAACAAAGTGGAAGCAATTGGGAACAACAGCAACTCAGCCATGAAGTGGTAGGCCATGTAAAATCACAGAGCGGGGTCAGCACATGCTAAGACACGGTGCGCAGAAGTTGCCAACTTTCTGCAGAGTCAATAGCTACAGACCTCCAAACTTCATGTGGCCTTCAGATTAGCTCAAGAACAGTGAGTAGAGAGCTTCATGGAATGGGTTTCCATGGCCAAGCAGCTGCATTCAAGCCTTACATCACCAAGTGCAATGCAAAGCGTCGGATGCAGTGGTGTAAAGCACGCCGCCACTGGACTCTAGAGCAGTGGAGACGTGTTCTCTGGAGTGACGAATCACGCTTCTCTGTCTGGCAATCCGATGGACGAGTCTGGGTTTGGTGGTTGCCAGGAGAACGGTACTTGCCTGACTGCATTGTGCCAAGTATAAAGTTTGGTGGAGGGGGGATTATGGTGTGGGGTTGTTTTTCAGGGGTTGGGCTTTGCCCTTTAGTTCCAGTGAAAGGAACTCTTAATGCTTCAGCATACCAAGACATTTTGGACAATTTCATGCTCCCAACTTTGTGGGAACAGTTTGGGGATGGCCCCTTCCTGTTCCAACATGACTGCGCACCAGTGCACAAAGCAAGGACCATAAAGACATGGATGAGCGAGTTTGGTGTGGGGGAACTTGACTGGCCTGCAAAGAGTCCTGATCTCAACCCGATAGAACACCTTTGGGATGAATTAGAGCTGAGACTTCGATCCAGGCCTTCTCGTCCAACATCAGTGCCTGACCTCACAAATGCACTTCTAGAAAAATGGTCAAAAATTCCCATAAACACACTCCTAAACCTTGTGGAAAGCCTTCCCAGAAGAGTTGAGGCTGTTATAGCTGCAAAGGGTGGGCCAACTCTATATTAAACCCTACGGATTAAGAATGGGATGTCATTAAAGTTCATGTGCACGTAAAGGCAGGCGTCCCAAAACTTTTTGCAATATAGTGTATCTTCAATAAAGACTCAGCAAGAAGTATATTTTAAAGGGGACCTATTATGCTAAATTCACTTTTATTAAGGTGTTTGAACACAGATGTGTGTCCACACTGTGTGTAAACAACCAGCCTATAATGGTAAAAATCTACCCACTCCTTTTTGTATAATCCCCATAAATCATAAACAGTCTCTCCAAATGCATGGTCCCAGATTTCCCCCTACTCGTACGTAAGAGTAGGGAAGCCCCGCCCATGACTGGTGATGAACTGCCTTGTTAGAATAGATAACTCCCGAGTGAGCCGCAGCAGTCCGCCATTTCTGTTTACTCGCTGTAGCAGCTGGAGATGTACAATGTCTGTGCCAAAAAAAACATTACAAATGTTCTGTTATTGGATGTATGTACCAACAAACATAAGAGTCTACATAGACTCTCTGCATCTGAGCCACTGAGGACATTGTGGCTGAATTTCATTTAATGAAGGAAATGTGCCGAAGAAAGTCAGTAAAGTTTTGAATATTTGCGCAAATCATCATGACGGTACATGCTAGTGGATGAGCTGAATCAACTCCACAGCAACTACATAAATGTATCCACTAACCTTTCAGAAAAGTCCAGTTGTATTCTAAAAAGTTGTAGCTTCTTCCGGAGTCTCTCCATCAGTGTCCGACTCCGGTTTGAACATTTTGGCTGCGTGAGATCCTCCAGCTTTGTTGTTGTTGAGTATGCGATGCACAAGCTGTTAAAGCTCCGCCCTCTTCTGGAAAGGGGGCCGGGAGCAGCCGCTCATTTGCATTTAAAGGGACACACACAAAAACGGTATGTTTTTGCTCACACCTAAATATGGGTAAATTTGACAAGCTATAATAAATGATCTGTGGGGTATTTGAGCTGAAACTTCACAGACACATTCTGGGGACACCAGAGATTTAAATTACATCTTGTGAAAAGGGGCACAATAGGTTCCCTTTAAGGCTAGGGGAAAACTGGGCCCCTGACCTGATTTAGAGTTTTAAAAAGACCTGAGAGTTTTAAAAAGTGGAGGAGGGGGTTGTGCTCTGTCTCATCCTGTAGTGATATATAGGAGATTTTGATGGCGACTTAATAGCCCCATTCAGGATGGCACAGTGGAGCTTAATATTGGTGGGAAAAGAGAGAGAAATGGTTAGAAATGATGTTACAACCAGTGGTGGGGGTAAAACATTACAAGTAACGTGAGTTACCTAATCAGATTACTTTTTTTTTCAAGTAACGAGTGAAGTAATTACTCAGCATTACTTTTAAAGTTTCAACAAAATATCTGACCTACTTTTTCAAATAACGCAAGTTACTTTGTTTTCCCATTTATTGATTGACACCTCTCCTGTTTCCATGTTGAGAGAAATCATGAGTAAGTGCAGGCATGGTTATTGTAATTCTAGACTAAATGTAAACATGCATTTACTCATCTCACTTGCACAAACACAGATTCAGTATTTCTCAAAACAAATAAAAACATTGAAATTTCAAACTATTAAGCACACCTGCAATAATTAAAATGTTGAATAATACATAATTTATGTACTTAATATCACTTTATTAACATCACATTTGTGTTTCATTTTTTTGTTTTTAGTAAGAGTGTTAAACTTTCTTCTCCTCGGTCATTTCACTTTTGGTGTGAAAGAGACTTTACATTTGACAAAAATAGAACTTTTTTATGTTGTTATTAAAAAAACAAATAACCAAGTCCAGCCCAGGTGAGAAAAAATAACACAAAGGTAACGTAACGCATTACTTTTCATAAAATGTAACGCAATTAGTTACTTTTCAGGGAGTAACGCAATATTGTAACGCATTACTTTTAAAAGTAACTTTTCCCAACACTAGTCACAACCATGAGCACATAAACTTGTAAGAAAAGAGAAGAGATGAGTTGAATTAAATTACAATGAATTGGTAATGGAGTAACCTGCTGTGGAAACTCAAGAAGTTGTGCGCTGTAATAGGTGGAAGGATCAAGGGGAGGGATCATTTGTTTTTAATGGTGAAAGGAGTCTCATAAGTCTAGGTGTTGGGCGATGAGGTGTGGGTCGGAGCTGAGTTGGCGTGTTAGCCTGTTTATTGGTGCGATGCGAGTGAGGCTGGAATTAGCAGAGTCATCGGGCTTCTGTAACTCGATGCTCAACCGTGATGGCCCACGGCAGCTGAGCAGCAACCATATCAGTGCTTGTGTGGTACGCATGTGTATTGGAGTGATACAGAGTGTAAGTCTCCCAGCCCTGTATACTGGCCCCCATAAAGAAACACTGAATCCTTTAGAGTGTACGTATGTGTGCGTGCTTTCAGCTTGTGCCCATGTTATGTATGCTGCCCTACAAAGGCAAACTTCATTACCACTTAACCAAAAAAAATTTTTTTTTATTGAAATATGATTAAATCAGATATATATATAGTAAAATGTATGCATCACAGAAAAAATAATCACAATCACAAATTTCTGTAACACTTTACAATAAGGTCCAATTAGTTAAGGTTAGTTATTGCATTAAACAAAACATTTGTTTATTTATTGGTCTTTTTTAATGTTAGTTTCAACATTTGCTAATACATTATTAAAATCAAAAGTTGTATCTGAGCTAACAGGAGCTACTGTAACAATGAACAGTTGTGTTTTCATTAACTAATGTTAACAAAGAATAATAATTACTGTAACAAATGTAGCTACAGTATTGCTCATTGGGTAACACTTTATTTTAGTATCCTTGTTACACACGTACAGTGTCCTTTTTACACAAGTTACTAGGGATGTGCAACAGCGATCGAGTACTCGAGACAGCGACGATTGATCGAAATGTTTTTTTTTTCTTTTTTTTTTTTTCTCCTGATTGGTTATAGCAGCACTTTGGGTGGCGCCCTGAGCTCTGGTGCATCAAAAGACGTGAGAAGAGAGAGAATGGCCTCGAAGTCACGTAGTGATGTCTGGCTTCACTTTGACAAGATAGATGAAAATAAGCTCACGTTTGTATGTGCAAACCTTTTGCAGATGAAAGTTGTAATAGCTACATCTGATTAATCTAATACAGGATGCGTTGGGTCGGGATATCAACATTTATTAACATGCTTGCGCTGCATATCAGTGTTTAGTTTCATGCTCAAATGCAATGCCCGATATTGACTATCTGAGTTATTTGAGACGGTCATATTGCTTTTAGATGTTTCTTTTAATAATGATGTTATAATAATGCAGCAGTGCTTTTTTCGTCATATTTGTTCAATGGCATAATTCGTATAATTCGCATGGCTTCGAATACGTGCAGGCAATTTATGGAATCACTTAATCATGTAGATAAAAAATAAAGCACAGATCCGCCATAAACATGGCATTATAATGAGAACTTTATAGAAATCTACAGTAAATTCTGTCCTTGCCCGTGTTTCAGCGCGCTGTCATGAAAGCGCATCACAGCGCGAGCTCTCTCTCACTGTTTCTCTCTCTCACTCTCGCTATTTGCATCCTTTTGTGCTGATACAAGTTGTAATGTTACGTATATATTATGTATCTAAGTTATCTGATTAATATCATAGGATGTGTCATAGAACGGCCTTCAGTTTACTGGCGTCACTCACCTCAGGCGGCTATTCCTTTTAGATGCTTCCTTATTAATAACATTGCTGCATCATAATCAAACAGTGTTCTAATCACGTTTTCATGTCATATTTTTATTTTTAACATTCATTTTCCTAACAGTCTTCAGATATTTTCATTATCTCCATGACGGCCATGCCCCACCCCCCGCACACGGCCCGCCCCGCCCCGCCCCCTGAGTACTCAATTACTCGTTTTTGAAACCTATCAATGATCGAAATGAAAAATTGCCAAAAATGCCCATCCCTACAAGTTACATGTACTTACTATAGTAATAATGGTATTATTATGCATAATTACATGCAACTGAACCTAAACCAAACAGCAACATAGTGTGGCCCAGATCCGGCCCACATCTGGTACATGTGGATTATACGCGGACCAGACCGGATCTGGGCCGACACTATGCTGCTGTCAGGGTTATTGTAAAGTGTTACCTATTGTTTTTGTGTGTTGCTTTATTGTATTTAAAAAGTTCTTTTTGTTACAAGAAAAGTTATTAAACTTATTAGGAGGACAACGCTTTTTTGTAAGTTAATTCAATACAGCGATAAAAGCTTCAGGAATTATCGAAATATAAAAATATGGATACTGTCACATGCCTATTGTTAGTTCATGTCAGCTCAGGTCCATTAAATTATGTTAGCAGATACAACTTTTTATTTTATTAATTTCTTAGTAAATGTATTAGTAAGTAACATTAGCTAAGATTAATACATGCTTTAGAATTATTTTTCATTGTTAGTTCATGTAGTTAACTAATACTTACATATTTCAGTATCTGATGTAGTGTTTGATTTCACATTAGAAATTGTGTTCAAACAGAAAGATACAAAATGGCAGCCTGACACACGTAACCACCTCCTCTGTAGTAGTGGGCAGACATTGGCTGTGGCCATGTGAGCTCATCATGATCTATGTGAGTTGGCAGGGGTGACTGTGTCTGCTAAATTAATAAGTAATATGATGTTCTAGAGTAATGTTCGGTTCTCTTTGGTACTGTGGGAAAGTGTCTTGCTGTCGCTCCCAAGCCTGTCCTATACACTTTGTCATTGCTGTGGCACATTTATTTGAGTTGCCTCATAGTTCAGATCTCACAGGTGGAGTGTGGCAGACTGGAGGTTCGGCTGGTTGTGGCTCATGTCTTAGATGGAGTACAGAGTACAGTATTAGTCTGCCAAGCATACATCTTCAAGGTCAGCTTGTAATGTGGCCTTTCTTGGCAGTCCACAGTCATCTTAACTGACATTTCAAACCTCAGTGGTGTACACTTATTGTTCACTTCAGATGCTTTATAGATCGTTAAATTGTTGATGTGACCTGAAGTGACTCACAGCATAATAATATCAGAACTCTCTAATATAGGATGAATGTGTAACTTTTCTGATATCAGCGCAGAGTCTTAACCCTATTATAAAGCCTACTGTATCATATTTGATATGCATATTTCTACGGCCTCTGAATTATCAGCATGATCAAAACTTTGCTGAAAAACCTGTTGTACATCTATACCACATGCCTTCTGTTGTCTGATTGATAGTTTATTATTTTTTACTAAGTAAAAGGCCTTGCTTCAACTATTATTCACAGAAATTCATTTCAGATACACCTGCTTTTTTCACAGACAACTTATTTTTATGAAATAAATGTGAGAATAACTTTTATATTGTTAGTAATATTTCAAGATAAACATTTACTGGACTGTAGCAACTTAGGTTTACTTGATGAATTACTTCCATAAATCATTTTTTAGAAAAATTCATGTTAATTGTAAATTTCAAGTACATCAGGCTTTTGAAGAACGTTAGGGTTCATCTCACAGTCATCATTGTATTGTATGTTATATGTTTTTACCCTCACAATTAAAACTACAGTTTTGATCATAAAACAAAGCATTTAAATATCATCTTACTAAGACATTATTTGGAAATATATAGATATAACTGTCATGTATATACTTGCATAAAACTGCATTTTATGTAAGTTGTCTACTATATTGTTATATTGATCTCATTGATTTACATTACAAGTTATCAGAATTTAATCTTACTGCCATTTAAATATCAGCAACTGCACCAAATTGCATAATTTTGCTCAGTTTGGGCTTCTGAATAAAACGTGTAAGAGGTGTTTTTATTCTCACTATATTGTACCATTAAAATCAGATGAAATATGGCTTGATCAAATATTAAATATGATATTTAACAAAAACACACATGCAAACCCTTTTTTAAATTATTATTTTTTTTTAATTATAGTTTTTTCCACAAAATTCAGGCTAATATTTCATATGTCAGGCTTTACTGGATCATGTCCTTATCCCATTCTGATTATGGGCAACAATACATTTAAAAATGTGTAAATTCTGTGTAACTAGTGGCACAGAAATTTGCTTCCTGAACCATTCTTGAGCTATTTTCACGTTAAAATAATGCAAATATTGTATATTCTTTATAGGCTTGTGATGTTTTAATATCATTCATACATTACATAACAGCCATGACTGTTTTGCAGTTGTATTCATGACCACAACAAGGACATGTTATTAAACAACAAGGATGTACATGTAAGTATGTATGCACAGTGTCGTTGTCAGTGACGGGAAAAAAGTAGAAGCTGTCACATACAAGAGAATGCATACCCATAAAATTTAGTCCTGGATGGCCTGGTTTTTAAATGTAGAATGGAGAAATTTTGTAATTTAGTGCATAAACTTGAAAATGTCATTTTTAAACTTACAGTACAGTACAGACACTAAAGCTTTTGTTTCACACCCAAGACAGTTTGGCTCCTATTTTAATGATCTAAGTGCCTGGTCTAAAGTGCACTTAGGGCGTGTCCGAATCCACTTTTGCTAGTTTAACGATGGGAAAAATGGTCGGCGCACTTGACAGATGGTCTAAAAGGGTTGTCCCTATTCTCTTAATGAGTAATGGGTGTGTTTTGGGCATATAATAAACCAATCAGAGTCTCATCTCCCATTCCCTTTAAAAGCCAGTTGCGCACGTGCCATGGCAGATTCGCTATTTACATGGCGGAATTTGCAAGTGGAAAAACTGAACGTTTTTCTAGTGAGGAAACGGATCATCTACAGGAAAAGCCGGATTCCACCAAAGCATTTTTATCTTTATGCACACAATAATAATCTTTTACATTGTAATCATTTTATTTTTAATATTTGGCATGTTTGTGTGCTGCTGCGCATCCCTGTGAGTGTAATAAGCAGAGTGTATGCACGTTGTGCACCCGGCTATATGCACATATTACTAACGCGGCCTTTAAATAATAAAAAAATACTGCGGCATTGACTTTAGATCAGGTTTCAGTTGGTCAATGGCGCAGTCTATTTCATTTGCCTCAAAATAGCCCTGCGCCAACAATGCGCCTGAACACACCTAGTTTTCAGACCAGCACGCCCATGGGCACACAAATGGGTGCAAATGCATTTGCTATTTAAACAACGTGGCGCAGGACGTGAAAATGATAACTAGGTCGGGCTGAAACTAGCAAAATACACTTGTGTTGCGCCTGGTGCCACATTGCGCTGAAAGGGCCCCTAGTCTTTAGATTTCAATTTGTTTGGCTGGTGTTCTTTGGGGTTCATGTGCTAGGCTGTCCTACATTGTGGAAGGACATAAACCACAACTGATGACATAATTTGCATATTTCACGCTCCTGGTCACATTTATTTAGTTACTGAACAGAACTGAAACAACTAAATTAAGCTGGATATGACTCTTCTGTCCTCTGTAGAGCTGCTTTACAACTTAAATTTGTGTCATAATTTAATAATTTAATAACATTAACACTGTTATTTTCCTGTTTTAATAATGTGAAAGTGCTTTGAAACAATCTTTATTGTATAAAGTGCTATATAAATAAATGCAACTTGACTTCTTAAAGACGCTCGATTCTGAATAAATTGCTTTTGCATTTTTTGCATCTCTTGCAATACATCCACAGCAAACAAAAACGTATTTGGAATGGAGAAAGTTATTTATTTTAATTTTGATAGTTGGTCCTCAAAATGCACTTGAAAACTGCATATTCAAAAAAAAAAAAAATTCCATATATAAAGTCCATGGTAATATTGATCATAATTCAAATGTATTTTTCCTCTCTCCTTTTCAGGAGCTTGGTGTAGAGATTCCCCGTTGAGGTGGTATCTCTTCGCGATGCCAAGATGGCAAGCCTGCTCCCTCGCACAGGCACAAACGCGTTCCGCAAATTCACCCCAGAGTCGCTGGCGGAGATCGAAAGGCTCATCCAGGAGAGGAGCACCAGGGAGGAAGTAGATGGGGTTGAGCAGGAACCACAGGCACCGAGCAGTGATCTGGAGGCAGGAAAGAGCCTGCCCATGATCTATGGCGACCCACCAGAGCATCTCCTCAACACGCCTCTGGAGGATATAGACCCCTTCTATAAAGCACAGAAAGTCAGTCCCACACCCATAAATGTTAAATCGAGTGCCTTTTCATCTGGTGTCTATAAATGTTTTCAAGCCTTTCTGTTAACCTCTTTCTCATTTGCAGACGTTTATTGTCATAAGCAAGGGAAACACGATCTACAGGTTCGCAGCTGAACCTGCGCTGTTTTGTATCAGTCCTTTTAGTCTTGTCAGAAGAGGAGCCATCAAAATTCTTATACATTCATATCCTTCTCATGCCATCATTTGATAAAAATCATCTTTTTTTTTTGTAATGATTATCATGATTGATACAGTAATGAGTTGTTTGCCATATTTACCTTGACTGTGCTTCAAATATTTTAGTATGTTCATCATGATCACCATCCTGTCCAACTGCGTGTTCATGACAATGAGTAACCCTCCAGCCTGGAGTAAAACAGTCGAGTAAGAGTTGGCTTGTGTGAACATACACATTTTTAGTGGAAGTGACTTTGTTGAATTTCTTGAGTACTAGCAGAAGTCTCAAATAATTTTTGAGAAATTAAAGTTTAGACAAAAAAAAAAAAAAAGAAGAAATATATGAAATAATAACATTTATAATAACAATAATTACATTTTTTTATATATATTTGTATCTTAAATACATCCCAAAAATGCTGTATAGGCCTACTTGTCATTTACAACTGATTCAGTTCAGTATTAATACTAGTACAGTATAATTGTGACTCTGAAGCACCTATTTATGATAATTAATTCACAAGAAATATGTTTATTTATTTATTTGTTATTGTAGGTATGTTTTTACTGGTATATATACCTTTGAAGCAACAGTCAAAGTTTTGTCACGAGGCTTCTGCATCGGACCTTTCACATTCCTTCGTGATCCATGGAACTGGCTTGATTTCATGGTGATCAGCATGGCGTGAGTATTTCAATAGACCTTTATCACAGCGGAATTGATTACCGGAAATGCTCGTTGAAGCAGTGCATCAATTCTTCCGGTTATGTATATTTTCAATGTGATATTAACATCTAGTTGAATAAACGCCTCTTAAAATAAGCATCCGCGGGATAATTTCAAAATCCGGACATTTTCAGAGACAGGAGAAGATATATTCTGATGATTGCTGTGTACAGAATTTATCTGAGAAAGCCGTGGCTCGTAAACATGCGTGATTATTTCACCACACTGTGTCAGTGCTCATCTAAACTAGTAATGGCAACGGCTGTAGTGTGTGAGAGACTTCATGAATGAGATCATAATGAACATGTTTATTCATTTGAATTAAATATTTTAGCCATTATTCTGCGTCATTTTTCATTAAAAATCATTTCACTGTATGCAATTCACAACATTTGTCAAAATTCATAATTAATATTCAAAGCAGTCGCGCTGTCAACGCATTTCTGATTAAGATTACTTAACACATGATTTAATGTCTTTAGTGCAGTTAAGGCGCATTCATTCATCTATTTAATTCTGCTCTTACGAAAAGTAACTATGTTTTTACTACAAGTAAAACCAAAAAACAATGGTTATAGTTAAACAATGGTAACCACAAATCAACCATGGTATTTGTTAGGGATGCACCGATACCGATACCAGTATCGGTATCGGCCCGATACCAAGCTCATGTACTTGTACTCGTACTCGTAAAAATACCCCCGATACCAAAGACCGATACCTCACGTGACATAACTGACAGAATTTTCCGTGCACAGAGACACCGACGGCAGCAGCAGAAACAAAGCTAGCCTCAAGGGATTGGAAATACTTAAAATTAATGATGACAACACACACATTGCAAACTGCATGCTTTCAATCACAATTCGTTATCGATTAGTGAAGGGGGATAGGCGAAATCGTGCTGAATGACACAGACCAGAAGCGCTCTCTCTCTCTCTCTCGCACGCGCTCTCTCTTTCTTGCGCGCAATCCCAGTTCTCTCAGACAGCGCGTGATCAGTTCTCCTCGCGCCTGAATGGTCAAATGCACAAATAGTTGTCAAAATGTCCATCATGTGGAGTATCTCACGTAAATACAGTCGGTTATGGCTTAAGTGGACGTAAACATTTGGGTGAAAACAGGATATGTGTCAGTATCCATGGATTCGGTCTTAAAGGGACCGTAGCCTATATTTGTCATTAATGTTAATAAAACAACAAAATATGTTAAATAAATGTATACATGGTAAATAAACCTACTGTATCTGAAAAACAAGTTTATTTAATTTGTATCTCTATAGTATTTGTTGTATTGTTTGTAATTTGTTTGTAAATTTCTTTTTATATAACAACAATTATATATATTGGTAATTATGCCCTTTGAAGGTTATTAGACACTGTGAAATGTTTGTTCTTTAAGTTTGTGACAAGCACATAAAAATTATTACTTTTTTCATTAGAGTAATAATAAAGAAGCTGTCCTACATTCATTAGTCTCACTGTGTTGTGCTTGGAAAACTGCAACATCACCAAAAAAAAAAGAGAGAGAGAGAGAGAAAATAATAAATGTATAGGCATCCGTATCGGCGAGTACTAGAAAAAAAGTATCGGTACTCATACTCGGTCCTTAAAAAATGGTATCGGTGCATCCCTAGTTGTCATGAAAGATCAAAAACCTCTACTTCTTAAAAAACAGTTGTGTGTGTGTGTTACCATACACATACACACACACAGCTGTTATAAAGAAGTTGCGGTTCTTTGATTGAATTTTTTGCGATGTATCTTTCAGACACCTTCTCAGTGACTGTCAGCTAATGCTGCCATTTGGCCACAGTGGTTGACAGATCTAAATATAACATATTAAAACCAGTCACTTTCCACTGCAAGGAACAGCTAACACAAATAAATTATTAGAGGAATAATCTCTTTTGAATCTGAAAATGTTATCATTTTAAACGGGTACAACTTTCTTTATACTGTGGAACACAAAATATGAGATGCTGAAGACTGTGTTGATCGCTTTTTTCTGTGAAATTACTGGGACTGCAAAAGGATGCAAAAGGACCATATAAATATCAATATTAAAAGTTATATTTTATCTGTTGTGCCCATTTGACACTGATTTGTGGTTTGATTGTTTCCAGGTATGTCACAGAGTTTGTAGACCTTGGCAATGTGTCAGCACTGAGGACGTTTCGTGTGCTTCGAGCTCTCAAAACAATCACAGTTATTCCTGGTATGTAATAATTGTATGTAACAGTTCTTTAAAAGGCAGACACACAAAAAGCACAAAAATGCACAAAACCACACAAGAGCAAATGTTTTCAATGGTATTTTTTAATGTCTTTGGATGCAACTACATTTAATTTAATGATGACATCTTTGTATTGTATTGTTTTTTTTCCACCCTATGTCTGAAAAATACATACTGTACACCAAAAAAAAAAATATTATTTTGTTTCAATCTCTCCTTGTACTTTCCGCCCAGGTTTGAAAACCATTGTCGGGGCTTTGATTCAGTCAGTCAAGAAGATGGTAGACGTAATGATTTTGACCATCTTTGCACTGGCTGTATTTGCCCTCATTGGCCTGCAGCTGTTCATGGGAAATCTACGTCATAAGTGCATCCGTTGGCCCATTCCCAACAGCACTATCTTTGATGTCAACAACTCCACCATGGTCAATGACACCACCCTCAACGTCACAGATACTTTCGATTTCAAAGCGTACATAAACAATGAAGGTGAAGTCAGGTCAAGGTTATTAAAAATTTCCCATTTTTACTCAACTATGTCATCACATTGTTAGTACTACAATTACAACCCGAATTCCAGAAAAGTTGGGACATTTTTTACATTTGAATAAAATGAAAACTAAAAGACTTTCAAATCACATGAGCCAATATTTTATTCAAAATAGAACATAGATAACAAAACAAATGTTTGAACAGAGAAATTTTACACTTTTATCCACTAAATGAGCTCATTTCAAATTTGATGCCTGCTACAGGTATCAAAAAAGTTGGCACGGGGGCAACAAATGGCTGAAAAAGCAAGAAATTTTGAAAAGATTCAGCTGGGAGAACATCTAGCAACTAATTAAGTTAATTGAAATTAGGTCTGTAACATGATTAGCTATAAAAGGGATGTCTTAGAGAGGCAGAGTCTCTCAGAAGTAAAGATGGGCAGAGCTGTGAAAGAGTGCGTAAAAAGCTAGTGGAATACTTTAAAAACAATGTTCCTCAACGTCAAATTGCAAAGGCTTTGCAAATCTCATCATCTACAGTGCATTACATCATCAAAAGATTCAGAGAAACTGGAGAAATCTCTGTGCGTAAGGGGCAAGGCCGAAGACCTTTATTGGATGCCCGTGGTCTTCGGGCCCTCAGACGACACTGCATCACTCATCTGCATGATTGTGTCAATGACATTACTAAATGGGCCCAGGAATACTTCCAGAAACCACTGTCGTAAACACAATCCGCCATGCCATCTGCAGATGCCAACTAAAGCTCTATCATGCAATAAGGAAGCCATATGTGAACATGGTCCAGAAGCGCCGTCATGTCCTGTGGGCCAAGGCTCATTTAAAATGGACTGTTTCAAAGTGGAAAAGTGTTCTATGGTCAGACGAGTCCAAATTTGACATTCTTGTTGGAAATCACGGACGGCGTGTCCTAAAGAGGAGGGAGACCTTCCAGCTTGTTATCAGCATTCAGTTCAAAAGCCAGCATCTCTGATGGTATGGGGGTGCATAAGTGCATACAGTATGAGCAGCTTGCATGTTTTGGAAGGCACTATGAATGCTGAAAGGTATATAAAGGTATATAAATATAAAAGGCATCAAATTTGAAATGAGCTCATTTTGTGCATAAAATTGTAAAATTTCTCAGTTTAAACATTTGTTATGTTATCTATGTTCTATTGTGAATAAAATACTGGCTCATGTGATTTGAAAGTCTTTCAGTTTTCATTTTTTTCAAATTTTAAAAACATCCCTTTTTTTACGGAATTCGGGTTGTAGTACTAGCAATAATAATGATAATAATTTTGTAAATGTGAAAGGTATTAGAATGGTACTGGCAACAATTTTTTACAGTTTTGCTGTGCTGTTTTTATTGGATTTTGAGGTTTGTGACATAATTTGTGAAATATTAGTCACAAATATAATAATGCATTCACTTTAAAAAAAATATATATTAATATATTGTCTACTATAAACTTTTGGTGCGTTCAAGTCCTCCTGGGAAGTTCGTATTTACGAGTTGGGAAGTTGTGCATTCAAGACACATTCGTCAGAGCAAGATGGCAGTGTACCTTCTCCTTATTAACTACACAAAAAAAGCAAGGTTTTTAAACTCTGTTCTTCTAAAAAACAAGAACAAAGAATGTGCATTTGCTTTTTAACATTTTTTTATTAATTTATGAAGCCACTGTAAACTTTATCGTTACATATCATATTGTTATATTACAATGCTATTATATTTTGTGCAGGGAATTAGCTTATTTTGTTGTAAATTATGCCTGACAACGTCACTGCTAAAAACCTATAAATATTGTGGTATTTCACCACATTTCTCACTGACACGCCCCCAACTCATCAAGATTGGGCCTTAAAGAAAACCCTGAGCTTCCCACTCATATTTATGACTTTGTGGTGGCGTTCATGTGCGTTCAACTCGTACATATGATCTTTTCGACATGACTTGAATGCACCACTTGTCTACTATAAAATTGGTATACTTGTTATACTTTGCAGAAAACCAGTACTTTCTGGAAGGAAGTTTAGATGCTTTAATATGTGGTAACAGCTCTGATGCTGGGTAAGTTTGCTTGCATTCCTATTAAGTGGTAATTAAAATGCTTGTAATTTAATATAGGCTGCCTATAATATCAGGGGCTTTCATTGATTTCTGATAGCAAATTGTAATGCCACATAAAAGCAATACAGATTTATGTATGAAAAGATAAAGATTAATGACATTTGTTGTCTGGTGTTTTTATAGGAAGTGCCCAGAAGGATACACATGTATGAAGGCTGGGCGAAACCCAAATTATGGCTACACCAGCTATGACACCTTTGGCTGGGCCTTTCTCACCCTCTTCAGAGTCATGACTCAGGACTATTGGGAGAATCTCTTCCAATTGGTCTGTAGTTGTTTTTATGTCTGTTCATCTGTTGGAATAGTATAAGCGAATTAAATTCCATCTTATCTATTGTTTAGACCCTTCGTGCTGCTGGGAAGACCTACATGCTCTTCTTTGTGGTGGTCATCTTCCTGGGCTCTTTCTACCTCATCAATCTGATTTTGGCTGTGGTTGCGATGGCATACGATGAACAGAATGATGCCAATTTGGCTGAGGCCCGTGAGAAAGAAGAGGAGTTTCAAAGATTGCTAGAGCAGCTCAGGAACCAAGAGGTCAGGTGACTACCATATAATTTCACATCAAAATATGGTTAAATTATTAAAAAAAACCAAAACACTCATTATTTATTGATTTATATTGATACACGTTACACTGATATGTTGTTATATAGTGGTTTATTTCTATCACAAATAACAGGTAGGTAGTAAAGCATCTTTGGCCAGCCAGACAACTCGAAGTCGAGGGTCAAACAGGACAGGTTCCCTGCACAGTCTTGATGGTGATGATGCCATAAAGGACTGTAATGGCCGAATAGTGCCTCGTCTTATCATCAACAGAGTCTCCTCGGACAGAGAGGTAATGCAAAACTTTCAGATTAGGAGCATTTTAACATTATTTTAGGGAATCTGTACTCTTTGAGTTCTTTTAAAACCAAGTACTTTTACTCAGCTGAATTTACATGGTAAAAAAATAATACTTTTTACTCTACTACAATTTCATGTAGACCTAAAAGTACAAAGTACATATGTCACATGACTTAAACTGTTTCTCAATTATTTAAAAATAAAAATAGTATTTTGTGACTTTGAAAAATGAGGGTGAGTAAATGACAGAATGTTCATTTTTGGGTATATAGTAATGTGTTTTTATAATAACCATTGCTGTTCATGGATGAACTCAAGTGTGAACACGGTTCATGATTAGTCTTCATTATTAGTCTAAGGGCGTTTTCACACCTGGCTTGTTAGGAGTATTTGTTTCGGAACCTGGTGCATTTTCTCCCTTAGTTCGGTTTGTTTAGGCATATATAAAAATTGGGGCAATCACACTCGGATGCGCACCGAACAATCGCTCCGAGATCGCCTGAATGAGGTAGTCTCGGCCTGATTGAAAACGGACTCTGGAGCGGTTCGGTTGAGGTGAGAAAACAAACCAAACGGTATTATAATTCATGACAGGACATGTGTTATATAAAAAGCAGCAGTGTCTGAGTCTTTGAGTTTTTGTGGTCCATGCATTGCAAGAATGCTGTCCCGACAAAGCCGATTCTTGCACTAACTACATTATAAATTTTATATATATAAGAGGACAGTTTTACTCACATGTGATTTGCATAAACTTATTTTGATACTCTTTGAAATGTTTCCTTATAAAAGCAAACCAAACCAAGAAGAAAATGTCACATTGTAACAAGTTAAGTCCCTGTTTCGGAACAAAGAAAATGATCTACAGGTGTGAAAACACCCTAAAAATCACTATATTCACATCAAACAACTGTATAATCATCTGCTGTATAATCAAAATTTTAGATGAAAATATTTAGGTAACAGGTTACAGGATATTGGTTTACTTTAACATCTGCTGTGTTGTAGAGTTTTACATAGTCAGAAGAATGAGAAAATAGTCATTTAAGTGAAAATAGTAATTTTTGCATCAAAAATACTACAATGGGAATATAATTTTACAGCTTTCAAAAACTTAAGTACAATTTACATACTATTTCATCATAACTAAAATATTTTTAGGTAGATACAGTATTTAGACTTTTAATTGAGTAAAATTTTTGACATATTAAATGTACTTTAACTACAACAGAACTTTTTACACTTGATTAGTGTACTATTTATACACAACCAGTCAAAAGTTTCAACACACTGTATGTTTCACATGATCTTAATGACTTTTTGATGCATCCCATCATGCTCAATGTAATAACTGAATGGTAAATAGAAGTCTGTTTTTTAGTCATTTAAATTGTAAATTAGAATTGCTTCACTGTCTAGACTCTAGATAGTTCAAAAAACCTTTATCATGTTTTGACATCCGTACTGTTTCATTTATCCTCCAGTTATCAGCTGAAGAGGAACACATGTCCATGAGCTCCAAACACAGCATGCGGTACCTGGACCAGCCCAAACTCTCCAAAAGAACAGCAAGTGCTATCAGTGTGCTCACTGCAACAATGGAGGGTACTAGCTTGAAGAAACTCTTTGATTAGCTGCAAATTAAAAGGATGTTCCTTTGGATACCTCATTAACTGGCTTTGCCACTGAGGAGCATGTCTAGAAGCCTTTAGAGTTTTTCCATTTATTGTGCTTCTCCAGATGTCCCAGAATGTCAAGACATTATGTGGTGTCCCAACACAGTACCAAAATTGTTTCTTATACAAAAGTAAACAAAATGTGCTTAAAATCAAACATTGAAGTTATTAATATTACCATGAACTACACAGTCCCAACAAATGAATTTTATATTTTTTGGTTTTGGGAAGATATGGTTTGCAGGACATTCTGTAATGATCTGGTTGAAACATCAAAGACATGCTAAATACCCACAAGCATTTCTAAAACTGTTTTTCTTTGGAAAGAGCGGTAATGCTACCAGTAATGCTACCCAGTAGCAGTAATGTAAATGCACTGGGCTGTTTCTATGTTCCTGAAGTTTAATTTAAAGTGCAATTTTCTACCGTGGTCTGACAGAACAGTTTGAGAGTGTCTATTGTTTAGAGCTAGCAAAGGTCACATTGTGTGTAGAGAAAAAAACCTGTTAACTTCATCAGAGTGGTGCTAATCTTTGGGCTATTTCAGAGCCATGGACTGACTTTAGACTGGCAGAGCTTGTTGCTGTCACTCTGCTGGTGTTCATTCATTGCTCTTAATGCTATTACCGCTCACTGTACATTCTCTATCTCTTTGTTTTACCAGAGTTGGAAGAGGCTCAGAGGGCTTGTCCCCCAGGCTGGTATAAGTTTGCTGATATTTTCCTTAAATGGGACTGCTGCGCTCCCTGGATCATCTTTAAGAAGTGGGTTCATTTTGTAGTGATGGACCCATTTGTTGATCTAGGTATCACCATCTGCATTGTGCTCAACACACTTTTCATGGCCATGGAGCACTACCCCATGAGTCCGGATTTCGAACATGTTCTCTCAGTGGGCAACTTGGTTAGTGTTACATCAATACTTCTGGATTACTGTCAGAAATCTGTAGAAATATTAATTACCTGATTGAAAATCTATGCATACTTTATATCAGATACTGCATTTATCTTAAAGCATAGTTGTGTTTTGGATGCTGGTCCCCAGCATGGAATATGCTGATGTCCCTACCAGTCATCTTAAAGGATTAGTTCACCCAAAAATAAAAATTATCCCATGATTTACTCACCTTCAAGCCATCCTAGGTGTATATGACTTTCTTCTTTCAAACAAACACAATCAGAGTTATATTAAAAATATTCTGGCTCTTTCAAGCTTTATAATGAGAGTGAATAGTAACCGAGATTTTTAAGCCCAAAAAAAGCACATCCATCCATCATAAAAGTAATCCATACGGCTCCAGGGGGTTATTAAAGGCCTTCTGAAGCAAAGTGATACGTTTTTGTAAGAAAAATATCCATATTTATAACTTTATAGACTATAATCGCTAGCTTCCGGTAACGTCTGTCCTCACCTTCACGAGCGAGTCGAGATCCGGCGTATGACGTAGGATGTAGGAGTAGGTGAGAGTAGACGCCTCTCAAACAAAGGGCTGGGCAACAAACTCAAGCTCCTCCAACATTTCTCTTTAAAATTCTCATTTTACACTTCTAATTCATGACCATTGTTTTGTTTTGCTCTATCCTCTGCGCTTCCGCGTTCATCAATACGTCATGCATCAGGTCAAAGTTCACTCTTCCGCTGGAATCGACTTGCATACGGAAGCCAGTGATTTTAGTTTATAAAGTTATAAATATGGATATTTTTCTCAGAAAAATGCATCGCTTTGCTTCAGAAGGCTTTTATTAACCCCCTGGAGCTGTATGGATTACTTTTATGTTGGGTGAATGTGCTTTTTTGAGCTTTAAAATCTCGGGTACCATTCACTCCCATTATAAAGCTTGGAGGAGCCAGGATATTTTTTAATATAACTCTGATTGTGTTTGACTGAAAGAAGAAATTCATATGCACCTAGAATGGCTTGAGGGTGAGTAAATTATGGGATAATTTTCATTTTTGAGTGAACTAACCCTTTAACTAGCTTAATCAGGGCCATGCTGGTTGACCAACATTTTTTGCAGATAAAAAAAAACACATGCACTAAACCAGCTTGAACTAGCATGGAACCTCAAATCAGTGATGTTTAACGAAATACTGTAAGATCAGAAGCACTGTGTGAACAGCAACTATAATAGGTTGAATGTGTGCATTTTCCCTTTCTGGGCATGCCTGATATCATATATCTTTGCACAGCTCTACACAAAAGCTTTCTTATTTCATTAAAGTCATTTAAGTGTAGGCATTAACATCAGGACAAAGCAACTGTTAATAACAGCAAAGCATGATTAACAGGTCATTAATTTAGGTCAGTATTGAAGGTTTAGTATTAATACTCCACCCCAAAATGAAAATTCTCTCATCATTTACTCACCATCATGCCATCCCAACTGTATATGCCTTCTTTTCTTCAGCTGAACACTAAAGATTTTCAATGTCTTCTGCAGTGAAACGAAAGCGAAATGTTGTGAAACTCGCGCAAAGTGACGTCCTCTGTGCTTCTGCCTTAACACCGTATTGACAGTTGGCCTGAAGCGATTGTTTATAGTTAAAAAAAAAGTTTAAAATATTAGTGTTTTCACACACCTATTGTTTCGTGGCATGTGGTTGAGTAAATGATAAGAGAATTTTTATTTTTGGGTGTAGTATCTCTTTGAAGGTACACTATGTAACTTTTTTGTTCAAAATTTACAACATTTATATAATGAGCGAGTACATCATGAATCCACCTTCCAAACCATGTTTTTGCCTTATCCTGAATGACTGTGGTACGTCTATAATAAATGTTTAAATTCTGACTATTTTAGACCGGGTGGGACGAGATCTGCTGTGGAGTAGTACCAGTAGCCCGTGACTCTTCATATACATAAACAGAAAGAAGTAGCTCCAGATTAAATGTTCTTCCGCAAAACGCATGCAGTTTTGTTTATTAACCGCTAGAGCACCAAAAGTTACATAGTGTACCTTTAATTTGACCATTTATGTTTCCAGTCTTATCTCACAGAGCATTAAACCTTATTCTTCAAGGTATTTACAGGAATCTTTACAGCTGAAATGGTGTTCAAGCTTATTGCTTTGGACCCCTACTACTACTTCCAGGTGGGCTGGAACATTTTTGACAGTATCATTGTCACACTCAGTCTGGTAGAGTTGGGACTGGCCAATGTTCAGGGACTGTCCGTTCTCAGGTCCTTCCGTTTGGTAAGTCTAAATCTCAACTCCTCCATCTGCTTCATTATTTTATGGTTTATGTGACTGATATCCTCTGTAATGTTAAAATTCACTAAGTACTTCAACCTCACATAAAAATGGTGCGTAGTTTAACTTTGTATGCAATTGTGTCTTTATGTGTATGTTTGTGCCCATCTCTGACGGATGTGCTGGAAGTAGCTACGTGTCTTCAAACTCGCTAAATCTTGGCCCACCCTTAGCATGCTGATCAAGATAATCGGCAACTCAGTAGGTGCCCTGGGGAACTTAACGCTTGTCCTGGCCATCATCGTCTTCATCTTCGCCGTGGTGGGCATGCAGCTCTTTGGCAAGAGCTACAAGGACTGCGTTTGTAAGATCTCTAAGGACTGCGAGCTGCCCCGCTGGCACATGAACGACTTCTTCCACTCTTTCCTCATCGTCTTTCGGATCTTGTGTGGAGAGTGGATCGAGACCATGTGGGACTGCATGGAGGTGGCGGGAGCGAGCATGTGTTTGATAGTCTTCATGATGGTCATGGTCATTGGTAACCTTGTGGTAAGTAAAGCAAAGATTGTACAAACATAATAAGAATCAAACATTTTGACAGAAAAACACTGAACTTTGCTGATTTGGTGAATCATTTAGAAGTGTTCTGCAAAATGACAGCATGTTGCATGTGCAAGAATGTCTAAAGCTTTCAGTGCAGCACTGCTCTGGTATGTTACCATTTTCTTTTGCACTCAGAGGGGACATTATTATTATTATTGCATCGGCTGCCACTGCTAAGCTGTTAATCTTTATAACTGTTACCCTGAAGCTGTCCTGATCTGAAGCTTTAGCATAGCAACCAAGCCAAACCCAAAGGATTTGCAGCACAGCTGATGGCAGGCTGGCTGTTGTTGACATTCAGGTGGCACGGCAGTTAGCATCTGATTCCTCTGTGTAACCAGGTGATAATTAGTCATAACATTTAAACTTTCATATGTAGGGCAGTCTATAGTCCCTGTTGAAAAAAACAGCATATGCTGGTTAGGTATGTTTCAAAGCGTGACAGCTGGTCATGAGCTGGTTTAAGCTGGTTAAGTGCTGGTCCTAAGATAGTCCTAAACAACTACGTAGCTCCAGCTCAGGACCAGCTTAAACCAGCTCATGACCAACTAAGCACCAGCATAAACCAGCTCAAACGAGCTGCCATGCTTGAAAACATACCTAATCAGCATATGCTGTTTTTTTCAACAGAGGGTGTACAACCATTTGCTGAATTTCAATGGGAAAAATTCTTTAAATGTCCTTTGCCAACAATTAAGAATATTATGATGAGAAATAAATGATTAAACGTTGTAATAGGTATATCTGATTTTAGCAAGGTTATTATAAAGATTTAGTGTTTCAGGGTGCGTTCACACTTGTTGGTTCGTTTGGTTAGTTTGGTGCGGACCAAAAAAAAAAAAAAAAAACATTTAGTCGTGGTCTGATTAGCGTTCAGATTGGCAATTTTATCACCGAACCAAAAGATACCGAACCTAAAGGCATAGGGATACGTTCACAACCTGATTGGTCGGATTTTATGACGTATTGCCTATTTTGAGACATAACTTACTGCTGCGTGGAGACGCGCATCTGATGCCTGTGATGGGCAAATTCGCACCTATGATGAGAAAAAAACGATATGAGACATAACTTACCGAACTTCCAAAACAACGCTGTATGCCTATGCGTAGCCTGCATGTGATGGTATTTTGGCCAGCTGGGAACTCGTGAAGAGCTTATTAAATGTGTAAAGGAGTCAAAACAACGGCGGGAATCCCTCCGTCACACACACAAAAGATCTGCTGCGTGGAGACGCGCGTCTGATGCCTGTGATGGGCAAATTCGCAATATGACGAGAAAAAAACGATATGCGTGAGCATTCTGCCCTTTTTAGGGTCTCATCTTCCTGTTTTTGGTTTGTTTAAATGTCTTTGGTCCATGTTGTGTTCATATATCATTCGAACTGCACCAGAGTTCGTTTGGAAGTGGACCGAGATCCATCTTTTCAGCTGTCTCGGTCTGCTTGTTTGGTGTGCACCAGGGTTCGGATGGCAGCGTTCACACATGTTCAAATGAACCGCACTAACAGAGCAATCGCACTAGGGTTCGTTTTAATCGAACCAAACATGACAAGTGTGAACACATCAGTGTATTGTATCACAACACTGCAAAAAAGGACTTTTTTACTTAGTATTTTTGTCTTGTTTTCCAGTACAAATACCTAAACATTTTTAAATCAAGATACATTTACTTGAGAAGGAAAATGACTTAAGATATTAAAGTTCCCCTGAAATCAAAATTTAAGTTTTTTAGCTTTTAGTATAAATATGTTAGCCTTAATGTTATGAATAAGTTGGTGTGTTCCAAAACAATGACAAAATTAGCATTTAGGGTTTCAAAACTTACAGTGTCTCACTTCCGCTAAAATGGATCATGGATTTTCATGACATCACGTCGCACTTCAGCTTCTCATCAAATCTTCTGTCCAATCAAATGCTCTCTAGAATCTGAAGTCCCGCCCCCTCTTACACTATCAACAGACACTGAAGCTGCATCTGAAATCAGTCATTTGCTCACACAGTTACTAGTTTCTACATGGTGAGTGGCACATAGTGCACTATATAGAGAATAGGGAACGATTCAGACAGTGTAAACATGCTTTCCATTGACGCGAATGAAGTCCATTTTCGCATTAGTATCACGTGAACCGCCGCAGCGCAAGCACAGTCTGTTCTGGCCGAGGGGCACGAGAGCACAGAGCGGATCATATGCGCGAGTCGGCTCAAACCACGAAAGGAATCGGACCCATTTAAATTCTGCACAGAATGCTGTATATTAGTGATATATAGAACATTAGGAGGATAAACGGTTAGATATTAATAGGAAACAGAGGTTTTACTGAGTTTAACGGCTCTGGCCGAGCTGTGATATAAATGATCCGCTATTGGCTATTTTTAAAAAAAAGGGGCGGGGCTGTTTGATATATCGGCCTGCCTTCTTGTTTCAGTTGAAATTACGTCAACACATTGAATAATGCTGCGCGTTACAAGACGCTTCAGCGGGCCTTTAAGTCTTGTTTTCAAATGGAAAAATATATCAAAATGAAGTGAGTTTATGCTTAAAACAAGAAAAAGAAAGTCTGTCGATGGGATAAGAAAAATAAAGTTGATTTTCTTACCCCACTGACAGATTATTTTTTTAAGCATAAACTCACTTCATTTTTATTTATTTTTTTTCGAAAACAAGACTTAATATCTTAGGTCATTTTGCATCTCAAGAAAAACGTATCTTGATTTAAGAATTTTTAGATATTTTACTGGTAAACAAGACAAAAATACTGAGTAAGAAACCACTAGACCTAAGACTGTCCGAAATCGCCCCCTATACCCTTAAATAGGGCACTATTTGAGGGAACAGCCATTATCGAGTGCACTCATTCAATCCCATAATGCATTGAAATAACAAGTGTACAACCAATGTACACTCAACAGCTAGAGAATACCCATAATGCACTGTGAGGGTCATGCCAAATGAAGTCCCTCGTCTCGCTAAAAGATGGCGCCTGCAGCTGAATGATCCATGTATCCATTTTCCAAACAGCTGGTCCAATGTGGGTACAGTGTAATATCATACATGTATAAATTCCTTTTTAATTGATTAATTGTTTAAGCGCGTGTGGCGGCAACCAGGTGAGGAGTACAAAGACAAGTGTGTCTTGCCTACAGTCAAGCATGGTGGTGGGAGTGTCATGGTCTGGGGCTGCATGAGTGCTGCCGGCACTGGGGAGCTACAGTTCATTGAGGGAACCATGAATGAGCAGAGCATGATCCCCTCCCTTTGGAGACTGGACCGCAGGGCAGTATTTGAACATGATAACGACCCCAAACACACCTCCAAGACGACCACTGCCTTGCTAAAGAAGCTGAGGGTAAAGGTGATGGACTGGCCAAGCATGTCTCCAGACCTACACCCTATTGAGCATCTGTGGGGCATCATCAAACGAAAGGTAGAGGAGCGCAAGGTCTCTAACATCCACCAGCTCCGTGATGTTGTCATGGAGGAGTGAAAGAGGACTCCAGTGGCAACCTGTGAAGCTCTGGTGAACTCCATGCCCAAGAGGGTTAAGGCAGTGCTGGAAAATAATGGTGGCCACACAAAATATTGACACTTTGGGCCCAATTTGGACATTTTCACTTAGGGGTGTACACACTTTTGTGGCCAGCGGTTTAGACATTAATGGCTGTGTGTTGAGTTATTTTGAGGGGACAGCAAATTTACACTGTTATACAAGCTGTACACTCACTACTTTACATTGTAGCAAAGTGTCATTTCTTCAGTGTTGTCACATGAAAAGATATAATAAAATATATACAAAAATGTGAGGGGTGTACTCACTTCTGTGAGATACTGTATGTTGTGAAAAGCTCTATACAAATAAATGTGACTTGAGTAAAAACTAGCCTGCTAACTGCATGTGTTGTTACAGAACAAGGAGATGCAGATGAGCTGCTAGCAGCTGTGCACATAATTACCATATTCGAGCTGCTGACTGAATACACTTCCTCTCACGTTATACATAGTGAGAAAAGGAAATGGCCTGTCTTAGCGAGCTAACAAAAGCATCATTACTCAACATACATTTCACACACGCACACGCATTCTTCTTGCGGTTACGCTCTCCTGCACTTGTCTTCTGGACAGGCATTTAAGCCACAGCTACATGTTTAGTGCTGCCTTCTATTTACATCATATGACTGGAGCCAGCAAACAACAGTTTTGATCTTGGCTGTGTGCTAAGACCCAGCTCAAGTGAGTGTCTTGGCGCACAAGAAACAAACATGGACAGCTGAGATACACAGCGATAGAAGCTGAAGATCCATGTGGCAGCTCTCGTCCTATACTATATACTAGTGACTGATGGGCCGTGACCCAAAATGGGGTCATTGAAAGCAGATGAAAACAATGCTAGATGCAAATAAGAAAAAGCAGCTGACAATACACAACCATTTAAAAGTTTGGGGTTGGTAAGGTTTTTTAAAAAAATGTTTTTGAAAAGTCTAATTTGATCAAAAAATACAGTAAAAACAGTAATATTGTGAAATATTGTTACCAGTTAAATTAACTCTTGTGCAAAGCTGAATTTTCAGCATCATTACTCAAGTCTTCAGTGTCACATGATCCTTCAGAAATCATTATAATTTGCTTAAGAAACAAAATCAAAGTTTAAAACAGGTGTGGAAACCATGACACGTTTTTTTTTTTTTTTTCAGGATTCTTTGATGAATAGAAAGTTCACAAGATTTTAAAACAAAAAATCAACATTAGAAATATCTTTACTGTCAGTTTTGATCAGTTCTTGCTGAATAAAATTATTATTTTCTTTTTGAAAATCTTATTGGCCCAAAACATTTAAATGGCAGTATGTAATCACAAATTTAATAGGCTTATCATCAACTTTCATCTCAAGCAAATAGAAAATCCTATCTTTCGTTGTTGGCGTTAAAGGTGTCATGATTCCTGTCTTGTGTCTGTAGGACTTTTATGTTTAAGTTTTTCTCAGTTCCTATAGTTTCTGTGTTCATTCCTGTGTCCTGTTCCTGTGGCTATTGTTATAGTTTTGTAGTTTTCCCAGTTGATTAGTCTTCTTCAGGTGTGTCCCCTTATCTTGTTAAGCTTGTTTGCCCCTGTGTATAAATAGCCCTTGTGTTTCTCTGGTTCTCTGTCAGTTGTTTTAAACGTATATGTTATGGAGATGTTTGCTGTTTTCTTGGTTTTTACAGAGAAATGACGTTACGTGTGGCCAAGTATGGTGTTCCATACTCTGAATTTGTGCTCTGCATTTTACCCATCCAAGTGAACACACACAGCCATTTTCGCTGCAGCACCTGGGGAGTGATTGGGGGTTAGGTGCCTTGCTCAAGGGCACCTAAGATGTGGGTAATGAGAGTGAATGAGAGCGCCGTTCATTCACTCCCCCACCTACATTTCCTGCTGGTACTGAGACTTACAAGTCTGAAACCCTAACCATTAAGCCACAAACCAAGCAAAAACAGAGGTTCCTGAACCAAAACTGGCAGATTACTCCACATGATGGAACGCAAGGAAATCATATAGAGCATTTGAGCACTGGCATGAGTTGCATCTGCACTCTAAGTTTAGTGGCTGGATGAAAAAAGTATGCTAGAGGAGTGTAACATGGGAAACCAAATATCAGTAGCCTCGTTTGGTATGTAACTGATGTGCAATGTGAAAATCACAGCACCTGCTTCTACTGGTGTGTTTCTCAGGAAGCTTGATGTATTTCATACATTAGGCTGATATGTTGTCAAATGGTTTGGGCATTTTGCACTAGGTTGTGACTGAGTGCCAAATAATGTGTGCTCTCTGATATACAGGAGTATTAATATAGTATCATGACACTATTATGATTAATATAGTATTTAGTAACTTGACTAAGGAGGATTAATTGGTAATGATGTATTCTTGTTTTGGAGCTTTAAAAAGACCCACATACCCTGATAAGTGTCAAATATATTTTAAGTACTGAATTGGGAGAAAAGGTAATATTACAAAATATACCATACTGTGACATCAGCAAAAAAAAACAAATGTAGTTGAAATGATTTGACTTAATTCTCATAAAAATATGCCTTATATCTTTTTTCTTGAAATGATATAATTTTATCTTCATAAACACTTCACACTTGGTTTTGATGCTTTTCCTCAAAATAATACACAATTCTCAAAATCTATCCTGTATTTTTTTTTTTAAAGTGGTGCTAAAACACAAGATTTGTTGATTATAGATGAACATTCTACCTTTTTCTACCTGTCTCATGCACTTTTTTCAGGGTCCAAGCACCGATGGTGTGAGGACCCTATTGGAATTGCTCATTTAATTCTTCTTCTCTGAATGAATTCAATGCATTTTTGAGGGCCTGAATGTGCTCGAAAACTCATGAAACTTTGCACATGCTTCAAAAGTGGTGAAAATTTACGTCTGATATGGGTTTCAGAATTAGGTGTGGCAAAATGGCTCGATAGCGCCACCTACAAAAATTCAATTAAGCGCCCTTCGCACTACGTTTCACGTACAAGTATGAAATTGGTAGACACGTGTAACAGCACAGTACCTACAAAAAAGTCCCTGGGAGCAAAATCTGAAAACCCAACAGTGAAATATTTTAATTTTCTCTGCAAAATTTGTGCAGTTTTTGCCATTTCCAGACGTATTTTAACAAACTCCTCCTAGAGCTTTTGTGACAAAGTTCAATGTTTTGCCACAAAACAGGAAGTTGTTGTAACTCAGGCGTACAATGTCCGATCTGCCCCAAACTTCATATTTTTGATAAGAGTCCTGTCCTGAACACATCTACATGACAATATTTAGTTATAGTAATAGCGCCACCCACTGGCAACAGGAAGTGACATGTTTAAGACTGTAATGCACTACTAGCAACATACTAAAATATGCAATTGAGTGCTAAACATGCTAGAAACATTCTAAAACATGCTAGCAACACTTAGCTGAGTGCTAAAGCATGCTAGTGTCATCATGAAACAGGAAGTTGTTTTTATCTAAGCATACAATGTCCGATCTGCCTCAAACTTCACA
This sequence comes from Ctenopharyngodon idella, assembly GCF_019924925.1. NCBI lineage: Eukaryota > Metazoa > Chordata > Actinopteri > Cypriniformes > Xenocyprididae > Ctenopharyngodon > Ctenopharyngodon idella. The sequence continues at coordinate 4,334,083 of NC_067231.1, forward strand.
TGTTTGAGTGCACTGGCCTAAAGACATCTACATGCCAAAATTTAGTTATAGTCAAAGTGCCACCAGCTGGTAGAAGGAAGTGTGGAAAATACAAATGACTGACGTAGTCCTCCTATATTTATATACTTAAATGCATATTGCCCACCATGCTCTGTTTTCCTAAAGCCACCAGGTGGTGGTGGCACAGGTGCGAGGGCTCTTTCATCGCTGCTTGCAGCTTTAATTTTATTTATATTTCTCAGCCTGTGTAAATGAGGCCAGCCATGGCTGCTGTAACTATGTGCTATGTCTAATGTGCTTAGATCCTAAAGATAGCATCCCTGCCTCAGGCTTCCAGACAACATAATATTTAATGAAACTTCATTACAACAGAGCCTACCTAAACTTGACAAACCTGGCTATGTATAACTTGGAAACTAGCTTTTATTACTGAGACTTGAATAATGTTAGCCAAGATTTAGCCATTCGATCTCCTTTTTTAAAAAATAAATAAATAAATTTAAAAAATAAATAAATATATATATATATATATATATATATATATATATATATATATATATATATATATATATATATATATATATATAATGTCATTAATTACTCAACCTCATGCCGTTCCACACCCGTAAGACCTTTGTTAATCTTTGGAATGCAAATTAAGATATTTTTGTTTAAATCCGATGGCTCAGTGAGGCCTGCATAGCCATGTTCTAAAAACATATTTTAATCAGTTCATGCGAGTACAGTGGTTCAATATTAATATTATAAATCAACGAGAATATTTTTGGTGCGCCAAAAAAACAAAATAACAACTTATATAGTGATGGCCTCACTGAGCCATCGGATTTCAACAAAAATATCTTAATTTGCGTTCCAAAGATTAACGAAGGTCTTACGGGTGTGGAACGGCATGAGGGTGAGTAATAAATTACATTATTTTCATTTTTTGGTGAACTAACCCTTTAACTGTGTTAAGTTATAGGTAACTTGTAGCATGACAAGTCCATCTCGATGATGGTAGCTTTGGAGTCTCTACCTCCAAAGCTACCTGAAAAAAGCTGTTTTTAACTCAATGGGTGGTCACACCAAATATTAATTTGATTTAGTTAATAGAAGTTAATTGATAAATAAAATCTATTTATGCCATTATTTTTGAAACCATCCTCACTTTACAGCATTTTTACACAAGTGCCTAAAACTTTTCACAGTACTGTAGCTTTGCAGGTAGATTTCTTGAAGCATCTTGAAGAAGTAGCCACAGTTCCTCTGGATTTAGAGCCCGACGCGTTTAGTTGTATACATAAAAATTTGGATCGTATTGGCGTTTTGTCCAGATGGATCCGGCATTTTGGGGTCCTGAAACCGCTATTTTTTGAAACCAGGTCCCAGAGTGGATAAATCTGAAAACGACACCCTTGCGTTTTTGTGTGTACAGCCAATCCGTATATTTTGTGAAACGATTATGTCATCAAACCATGTCTCGACCCTAGTCAGACACCGCTACGTCACGTAACAGCAACAACAACAATGTCAAACTACATCCTTGTGTTCATGCTGCAGAAGCTACTGAGCCTATTAGCTTTACTAATGTTTGTATACAGCGCGCAAAAAATGTATTTTTTGCGCATGCTCAAAGTCTTCTCTTCTGTTTTTAGTGTATCTCTGTGGCAGAATTACAGCACCACATACTGGTCTGGCATGTATACTACATCGTTTTGAGTCGGTTTCAGTGGTTTCATGTGTACACAGATATTTCTTGAGACAACGCCATGTTTACAGAATTTTAGGATTTTTTGATGGTGAGATCAGATCTCCGTGTGGAGCATACCAACTTTTGTCAGACTCCTTGTGCATACAAAAATCTCACTGGATTATTACAATTAATGGCAAAAAGAAATGTAAACTGATATTTTGTATTGACACTACAGGAAACGATATAAATAACTTAATTAAAACCTTTTTTTGGTGAAAATGCTAATGCACCTAAGACATTTGCACAGTACTGTATGTCTGTACATTTGTATTTGGCTGACACTTTTATTCAAAGTGACTTGCGTCATATACATTTTATCATGTGTGTGAACCCCTTGATCTTGGCATTGTTAGCACCACGCTCTACTACTATCTACAGGAACATCTTATATAACCTGACAAGCTCATTCTTACCTGTTCTTCTCAGGTGCTGAATCTGTTCCTGGCCCTGCTGCTCAGCTCCTTCAGTGGGGATAACCTGTCTGGAGGTGATGACGATGGTGAGATGAACAACCTTCAGATCGCCATTAATCGCATCACCAGGGGTATAGATTGGCTCAAAGCCTTCGTCGCTAGAATGATGCAACAGATTCTAGGAAAGAAACCTCCTGACAATAATGAGGGAGGAGGGGAAGGAGACATAGAACTATATGCTTTAAACCACCTGGATGAGGGGAAAATGGCGGATGGCTTGACCAACTGTTTGTCTCAAACACTGACTGTGCCTATTGCTCGTTTTGAGTCCGATATTGAAGAGGACTCGGATGAATCTTGTGATGAAGAGGGTGGAAAGGTAAGGGGTCAATCTACTTTACTTCAGTCTCTTTCCATCATTATCTAGAATATACACTTTGGCTTGTCCCACCCCAGTGGTAAATGAAAAGATACTGTCACAGTCACGTTCTGTTTAGTTTTCATTGTCTTGTCCTGCTTAGGGCAAATGATGTACTAAAAATGGAAACAGACAACAACATTGTCAAAACGATCCCTATTCACACGGATCCACGAAAACGACTAAAACGCTGTATTATGCATGCTAGGCCAGTAGATGGCAATGTCACTTTGTAAAGAAAAACGGCGCGCCTATAGACAACACGTAACACACATACGAATGACGTTGCCGTTTTCACAAATTCACATTTTGTAGTTTACAATAACGGTATCGTTTTCAACTTGCACTTTGAAACCTGTTTTTAAAACTTTGCATTTTCAGGCCCCCAAAATGCCACTGTCGTGTAAACGAATGGCCAAAACGCATAAAAAGTTTTCCTTTTTTAATTAAAAACGATGTCATGTAAACGGACCCTGATTTGTCGCTGTTTTGCCTGTGTTCTGGTTGATTCATTTGTTGTCATGGTTTCTAATTAGTTCTCACCTGTTCCTTGTTCTGTTAATTATCTTCCTCTGTGTATTTAAGTCCTCAGTTTTTTTGTGTTCATTGTCGTTAAAGTTATGGTAGTTGTGCTCTTGTAACGGAGTCCACTGAAGGCGAGTTGAAGAAACCAAGTGCAGTTTATTTACATCCAAACATGAACAAAATACTAAGGAAACAATGATCTTACTTGACTTAAAAACATGAACGAAACATAAACCTGATCATAAACATAGCAAACTCACCAACAGCAGTTACACAAACAACATCAAAGCTAGACTAGGGTAGTGATGGGTGCTTTCGAAACACTGCTTCATCCATTTCATTCAAAGCTTTGAATCCATTACGAATCTTTTGTTTCGAATCATTGGTTCAGAGCATGTCTCAAACTGCCAAAGTCACGTGATTTCAGTAAACGAGGCTTTGTTACATCATAACTGTTTCTAAACGTTTCGAAATTTCAATGGTTCACCTCTCGGGGGGGCGATCTCTGTGAACCCATGAATCATGCGGATTCTCTGAGATTCGCCCCCCAGCGGTGAACCATTGAACAAGTGTCTATGGTTTTTACCTGATCTCTGATCAGTTTTATACATTTGTAAACATTTTAATGAGACATTTGTATAATTAAAAGGAATAATAGTAGTTAATAGTCTCTTATTGGCCTGTTTAGCTGAGCCATCCATAGAACAAACAAAATGAGCCCTGAAAATTGATAAAAGAACACATATAGGCACTTAATATTTAATGGTATTGAATGATTAGCTAATTGTATTTGATAAATTATACTTTAAATAAAACACTTGAAATGTTTTGGGGTTTTTTATGCATGTTTGGCCTGAGTTTTTGTTGCATTTACACTGTTTTGAACGGCAGGCGTCACCTGTGTGTGGTGTTTCGAACACTTCAAAAAAGTGAATCATTTTGCGAAGCAATTGATTCAATTGATTTGAAGCTTTGAAAAGCTTTGTTTCTCCCATCGTTAAGACAGGGAATAATGAGAACATGGGGGCTATTTATACAGAGAGACTAATGACTAAGAAGGTATGCCTGTCAATAATCAAACAATGAACCAATGAGAAAACAGGACACATGACCAGAACAATCAATGAGAACATGATACATAAGACTAGGGAAGCACATGGTAGGATAACTTGAGGAGCAAGGTAATCACATGACAAACAGGAAGCAGGAAACAGGACTAAGGCAAAAAAGACTTGAAAACATAAACTTGAAACAAAACCCAAACTAACGTGATAGTTCTCGTCTGTTTATTCAAGTTATTCCTGATGGTTCATATCGTCTGTTGAATTAACTCTACAGCTTACCATTACAGATACATCATCATAATTTTGACATAATCTGTTCAATTAATGTTCAGTTCATTGTAGTGAAACTATTTAAATTATTAACAAATTTTTAGTGACAAAATATTTGTAAAATTGTGACAGCCAAGAACAAACATCATTTGGAACTTCATGACAAGAAAATAAATAATTACATTCAATTTTTACACAGATTTACAGCATTCATAAAGCTCAATCATTCAACACTGTTAGCAAATTTGCAAATTTATTTTAAGAGAATTTATTAAACAAATATATTTTTTTTAATCCATGGGAAATGTACGCATGTAAGTTTGTATAAGTAATTTAAGGCTAAATCTGTTACCCCGTGTATTTTAAAATTGCATCATAAAATGTATTCAACAAATATATATAAATCAATTTAATTGTATTGCTAGAAATGAAATCACATCTCATACTCTTATGTCTTTTGCTGCACAGGCCGCTCTTAATGATGACGACTCTTCAGTTTGTAGCACGGTGGACTACCGGCCTCCAGAACCTGAGCCTGAGCCCGAAGAGGAAGAAGAACCAGAGCCTGAAGAGCCAGAGTCCTGTTTCACAGAGGGTGTGCATGCATTTTTCTTCATTTTTCAGTACTCACAATAACTATATTAGTGTTCACTGGTTGTTCCAGGTCATTTTTTTCCTCTCTCTTTTGACCTAGGTTGTGTTACGCGATGTCCATGTTTGAGTGTAGACAGCACAGGAGGATGGGGGAAGAGGTGGTGGAACCTGCGAAAAACATGCTTCACCATCGTTGAGCATGACTACTTTGAGACCTTCATCATCTTTATGATCCTCCTTAGCAGTGGAGCACTGGTGTGTCTGTCAATACTGAGCCAATGCTTATCTCTGCACTATAGTTACGTTATTACCTCTATGCAATATTACATCCTTCCTAGTTTCATTTTATGGAAATGGGAACTTATAAATCCATTAATGTTTGCTTGATGCATCATTTATTTAATTCTGTCAGGCTTTTGAGGATATCAACATTGAGCGCCGCAGAGTGATCAAGATCATCTTGGAGTATGCTGATAAAGTCTTTACATACATTTTCATAGTGGAGATGTTACTGAAGTGGGTGGCGTACGGTTTCAAGACCTACTTCACTAATGCATGGTGCTGGCTGGACTTCTTCATTGTGGATGTGAGTCTACCTGTAAAATTTTCAACTTAACCCTTATCAGCAAATATCTGTTGGATGCCAACGTTTGTGTGTATTGATTTGCTCACCTGTTATTTCATTTAAGGTGTCTCTGGTCAGTTTAGCAGCCAATTTAATGGGCTATTCTGAGCTTGGAGCGATCAAATCTCTCAGAACACTCAGGGCTCTTCGACCCCTCCGAGCTCTGTCAAGATTTGAGGGAATGAGGGTAAAGAATGACTCTCTTTTCATATATGTGTATTTGTGTGTGATTATTCAAATCTGGAATAAAGATCTGAAGTTGACCTTGATTATCCTTATTAATTGGATTTTGATTTAATATGTGATGGTGTCAATGTTGTATATTTAAATTTTCTAATGGCGTGTGATGGTAATGACATTTTCCACTTTTTCAGGATTATTTGTTAAACCTTGAGGTGCGTCTCAATCAGCTCCCTAGTTCAGTAGTCAGTAGTTCAGTAGCTTTCGAAACAAAAGATTTGTAAGCTTTGCAGCTTCGTGAAGCAGTGTTTTGAAATCGCCCATCACTAGATATTGTTGAATAAAGTTGCTATTTTGTTATTTTTGGCACACAAAAAGTATTCTCGTCGCTTTATAATATTAAGGTTGAACCACTGTACTCACATGAACTTTTTAAATATGTTTTTAGTAGCTTTCTGGGCATCTGAAAGTGTTGATTATCTTGCTGGCAATGCAGGCCTCACTGAGCCATCGGATTTTATTTTAATCATCCTGAGGGGCAGAACATTTCCCCTAAGTGAATTTGTATTTTTATGTTAACGTTGAAGTTGTTCTTAAAAATCTCTCATTTGTCTCTAATTCATGATTGTGTTCATACTCCACACAGGTGGTGGTGAATGCACTGGTTGGTGCAATTCCCTCCATTTTTAATGTGCTCCTGGTGTGTCTGATATTCTGGCTCATCTTCAGCATTATGGGGGTTAATCTGTTTGCTGGAAAGTTCTACCACTGCATCAACACCACCACAGAGGAACGCTTCCCCATGGATGTGGTCAACAACAAGAGTGACTGCATGGCACTGATGCACACCAATGAGGCACGCTGGGTCAATGTCAAGGTCAACTATGACAACGTGGGTCTGGGCTACCTCTCTCTACTGCAAATTGTAAGTTTTCCCATTAATTCCAGAGTTCAGTCTATTATATATGGTACACATGCAGCCATAAACAGCTATACTATCACGAGGAATCAAATTTTGCTTGATCTTTTGGGGGGAGGGCGAAGCTTGATATACTATGAAAACAGAAATTCAGAACTCAAAAAAGGTAAAATGAGTATTTATTGATACTAGGCTAAAAAAACTTTAACAACTTTGTGACATCAGAAAAGATATATATTTACACACATAAATCCATAATGAATCAATGTGTTTTATCTGACATGCTGATATTCAGAAAGTACTCTCTCCATATAGGCCACATTCAAAGGCTGGATGGATATCATGTATGCTGCAGTGGATTCTAGAGAGGTATCTGAATGACAGGCTTTCCACCTGTAACATTTACAATGCTCAACTGCTGCAAAGCAATTCTATATGATGTATGCATATAATGTAGTGTGAGTTGTGAGCTTGTGAATTGACAATAAATAGTCAACACAACTTTCTGTTAGGTTGTCCTCGCTGATTGCATGCAAAGACCGTGCAATGCGATGTCCAATTAATGGACAGATTTCTCGGTTTTTACCATTATATACTCACCCTCATGACTTTCCAAACCTGTATGCTGTTAAAAAGGACAAAAATGATTTAAGAACCATAAATGTAGTCCTTGTGCACTATAGTGTAAGTGTTTTGAAGCCATTCAATAGCTTTGTGTAAAGAACCAACTCTCAAATCAAATATTGTGCATATGGATGGCACAGGTTGGACGTCAATAACATCAAGCATTGTTGGTTCTTGTAACCAAACTCCATGACATCAAAGATGTGCTATTTGAATTCTGTAGCGAAGGTTAGAAAATAATAAAGTGTATAATGACTTTAAAATCAGCCTGTTGAACACTATATTGTGATATATGAGCAGTGACTTATTTTTAAAAAACAATGCCTTATTTCTGTTTAGAGTTTCGAAACTTACTTTTATTGGAGCATTGATTGTTTCTTTTCCATGTCAGGTGGAAGAGCAGCCATCATATGAGATCAACCTTTACATGTACCTATATTTTGTTATTTTCATCATTTTTGGCTCCTTTTTCACTCTCAACCTCTTCATTGGTGTCATCATTGACAACTTCAATCAGCAAAAGTCAAAGATAAGCATCTTTTTTAACTAACCTCCAAATTAATTTGTGTTGCACATTTGAATTGTTCTTTAACAGAAAGAATAATTAATATTTGTTTCTTCTGCACTTTGGAGGGAAAGACATTTTCATGACAGAGGAACAGAAAAAGTACTACAATGCCATGAAGAAGTTAGGTTCCAAAAAACCTGCAAAACCTATCCCTCGGCCGTCGGTATGAACCGTATTACTTACATTTATTTTTCCATTGCTGGATTTTTACCATAACAACTAACTGACTGTCAAAAATGTTTTATTTGAATATCAGCATTAAATCTCTTGAGGTTTTTAAAAACTAATCTACTATATTGTTCTTCTAATAGAATGAGATCCAGGGCGTGGTGTTTGACTTCATCACAAAACAGTTCTTTGACATCTTTATCATGGTGCTTATCTGCCTCAATATGGTGACCATGATGATAGAGACAGATGACCAGAGTGCCGAGAAAGAGGATATCCTGTACCAGATCAATTTGGTGTTCATTATCATCTTCACAGGGGAATGCATACTTAAGATGTTTGCGCTCAGACAGTACTTTTTCACTGTTGGCTGGAACGTCTTTGATTTTGTTGTGGTCATCCTTTCTATAGCAGGTAAGCGTAGAACAACCTAGGCTCATTGGAAAAACGTGCCTAAGGTGACATTTCTGCAAAATTATGTTATGTTGTTTCTTGTCCTTTTCGCAAAAATTTAAAATAATGTAGCACCTTCACTAAATGTACCCTAAACCTAACTGATAGTGTGGGCAAACGCAAACATGACAAAAACTTATTTGCTAAAGTAACCAAGCCATTTTGGTTTGGTTTTACACGTCTTTGAGCTCTTTTATTGTGATTCGTGTTTCACGGGACTTGTTCCCGAGTGCTCCACATCACAGGTTCAATGCTGTACCAAGTTTACTATGTCAGAAAAGCCATACATATGGAGTTTACAAATCATGCACTATGGAAAAAGTGCTTTGAGGTAACAACATAGTGTTGCGCAAGGAACCACATGAAGTCTTTATTAAAGGGTTAGTTCACCCAAAAATGAAAATTCAGTCATTAATTACTCATCCTCATGTCGTTCCACACCCGTGAGATCTTCGTTTATCTTCGGAACACAAATTAAGATATTTTTGATAAAATCCGATGGCTCAGTGAGGCCTGCATTGCCAGCAAGATCATTTCCTTTTTCAGTGCCCAGAAAGGTACTAAAAACATATTTAAAACCGTTCATGTGAGTACAGTGGTTCAACCTTAATGTTATGAAGCGACGAGAATTGACTTTTTGAAGTGACTTTTTGTGCGCTAAAAACAACAAAATAATATTTAATAATATCTAGTGATGAGCTGTTTCAAAACACTGCTTCATGAAGCTTCGAAGCTTTATGAATCTTTTGTTTCGAATCAGTGATTCAGAGCGCCAAAATCATGTGATTCCAGTAAACAAGGCTTTGTTACGTCATATGTGTTTCGAAATTTCAATAGTTCACGTGACTTTGGCAGTTTGATACGCGCTCCAAACCACTGATTCAAAACAAAAGATTTGTAAAGCTTTGAAGCTTCGTGAAGCAGTGTTTTGAAATCGCCCATCACTAGATATTGTTGAATAAAGTTGCTATTTTGTTATTTTTGGCACACAAAAAGTATTCTCGTCGCTTTATAATATTAAGGTTGAACCACTGTACTCACATGAACTTTTTAAATATGTTTTTAGTACCTTTCTGGGCATTGAAAAAGGAAATGATCTTGCTGGCAATGCAGGCCTCACTGAGCCATCGGATTTTATCAAAAATATCTAAATTTGTGTTCCGAAGATGAACAAAGGTCTTACGGGTTTGGAACTACATGAGGGTGAGTAATAAATTACATAATTTTCATTTTTGGGTGAACTAACCCTTTAATTGATTATCTGCCCCATAATCATAATTTGTGTGAAAAGGAATACAATTAGTTGGTGTTCTACTGCCACTGTTGTTCGTTTCAGCTAAAACTTGCATTGAAATGTAGGTATAGGTATATTTTTGGAGTTTTGCAGAAGTGTAGGTGTATAGAGCCATGTTTTTCCAATGAGCCTAGTTTGGTGTAGAATTAATGTTGTCGAACATCATGCCGTTATAGCTTGTTGCTGAGTTTGAATATCTGAGCACTGATCGTACTGATTTTAATAAACTACATACTTACAGTTCTAAGTGCACCTCTGTGTATACTTACCTACTGTAACTGCACTAAATTGTGTATAATAACCCATATTTCTTCTTTCCCAAGGTCTAATGTTATCAGACATCATTGAGAAGTACTTTGTGTCTCCCACCTTGTTCCGCGTCATCCGACTTGCTAGGATCGGCCGTGTGCTACGTCTCATCAGAGGTGCGAAAGGCATTAGGACTCTTTTGTTTGCCTTGATGATGTCACTTCCTGCCCTCTTCAACATTGGACTGCTTCTGTTCCTTATCATGTTCATCTTCTCTATTTTTGCCATGTCTAACTTTGCCTATGTGAAAAAGCAGGCAGGCATTGATGACATCTTCAACTTTGAAACATTTGGCGGCAGCATCATCTGCCTGTTTGAGATCACAACCTCGGCAGGCTGGGATGGGCTTATGCTGCCTATTATGAACAGCGGCCCTCCAGATTGTGACCCTGACATAGAGAACCCTGGTACAGACGTTCGGGGTAACTGCGGGAATCCTGGCATGGGCATCATGTTTTTCTGCAGTTACATAATCATGTCGTTCCTGGTGGTTGTGAACATGTACATTGCCATCATTCTTGAGAACTTCAATGTTGCTCAAGAGGAGAGTGGAGACCCACTCTGTGAGGATGACTTTGAGATGTTCGACGAGACGTGGGAAAAGTTTGACGTTGATTCTACACAGTTCATCGAATACAACCGTTTGTTTGACTTTGTCGATGCCTTGCAGGAACCTCTGCGAATTGCCAAACCCAACCGCCTCAAACTAATCACCATGGATCTGCCTATTGTAACCGGGGACAAAATCCACTGTCTGGATATTCTTTTGGCAGTTACCCGCGAGGTTCTTGGCGACACCATTGAGATGGCTGCCATGAAGGAGAGCATTGAAGCCAAGTTCAGAATGAACAACCCCACATCCGCCTCATTTGAGCCAATCACCACCACTCTCAGGAGGAAGGAGGAAGAGCGAGCAGCTATTGCGGTTCAACGAACATACCGTAGACATCTCCTCAAACGTGCTATCCGCCATGCCTGCTTTATGCGTCGCTCAAAGAGGAAAGTTAGGAGTCAGGACGATGAAGAACCTCCTGAAACCGAAGGGTTAATTGAAAGGAAAATGGAAGCCTTGTATGGTAGCAACCCAGAACTTGCCATGGCTCTTGAGTTGCAGGCTAGGCCTATGCCGCCTAATCCACAGCCACCTGAGCCCCCCTCGGTCCCGCAGCACAGGGCATCAGTGACCTACCCTCGACCGCAGGGACAACTCATAATCCCAGTGGAGTTCACAAGGGAGGTGATCCTCCGATCTGCACCCACAACATATGGCCTGTGCAGTTCAGAGGATGCAACAATAAAAGAGTCAATAGTATAACTGGCAGCCAATGTCTTTGGAGTATGGACTAAGATAATCCTTGGGTGTAAAATGGAGTATCACCTGCACGCACTGGACAACAGATTCTTAAAGGATTACACAGGACTGCTACAGTGTGACAGCATTGGAATGCCATTTATTGGGAGTACTGTTTTTTTATTATTTAAATTTTATATTCAGGATTATTCTTATTTGTTCCCAATTAGAAATGCCCCAGTATATTTGTCATTACTTAGACAAGTTTTTTTTGCCCTTATATACATATATACGTTTACAGTTGAGCAGTTAGAGCCATTTTAATATTTTTTTTCTGTTACAGCGCCACTAAGTGGACAAGCGCCACAATTTTTTTCATGTGACCTCAGATTGAGCCCATACACATGTGTACCAATTTTGGTTACAATATCTCATTCCATTCAAGAGTTATAGTCATTTATGTAAAAGTGGTCACGCCCACTTTGAGCAAATCTGAATCCAAAACCCAGTCCTATTGTGTGAAAAACCTAGGACTAGTTCGTAAAAGTAGGTTTTGCAAGAAATCAAATATGATGGAAAATATATGGCAGAAATGAAATCACTATTATGATGTAGCTGTTTCATCCCCCACACACTAGCACTGAGTAATTCTACTATATGTGGCTACAGTAAATGGGTTATCTAAAAGACAATTTTTGGTAACACTTTATTTTACAGTGTCATTGTTACATATGTTATATGTAGTTACTATAGTAATAACTATAAATTATGCATAATTACATGCAACTAACCCCAAACCAAACCCTAATCCTAATCCTATAGCAAGTACATGTAGTTACTTAATATTACTTAGTACTTAAATGTATAATTACCGTGTAACAAAGACACCTTAAAATAAAGTGTAACCCAATTTTTTTCTCCTCAATAAGCTCCATTTTACAGGTTCGTCTTTACTTTGTCCTAAATAATCTTTATATATACTTGTTTAAAATTATATCAGTATTTATAGCTCCCTGAAACTTAATATTTAAAAAAAAAAATCTTTCCAGTAATGATCAAAGATTTAATTTGAATAATTCTAATATATAGCTGCACAGATCTCATGAACCATTAGGAACACAAACCTCTGGTACCTATCATCACTCTAATAAGTCTCCTCGGTCTGTTCAGTCGGTTTAGTCTACTGACCTATTTATAATCTTAGTTCATGCCTTACCAGTTTACAGCAGAAACTGATCCTTTACAGTGGGGTGTATATAGAGTCACTTTGAGCAGAATGTGCCACTATGAAAGATATAGATAAACAGCGAAGCTATAGTGCCCAGTGACTGTACTTTTCTTATACTTTTCTTTTTTATATATTTTTAATTATTAATTAATAACTTGAAGCATTGAAAGCATAGTTTGATTGCTGCACACATTTTTAATTCACTGGTAGTCACAACAGCTGGTTGAAAATCTTCCATGCCTGTAGAGTAAATACAAATTTGGTTTTCATGTACTTAATGAGAAGTTATTAAAGTAACTTTGTTAAAATAACCCCATCCATTAAACTGTAATTTAAAGGATTAGTTCACTTTAAAATGAAAATTAGCCCAAGCTTTACTCACCCTCAAGCCATCCTAGGTGTATATGACTTTGTTCTTTCTGATGAACACAATCGGAGTTATATTCTGACGCCTCCAAGCTTTATAATGGCAGTGAACGGGACCAATGAGCATGAAGCTCAAGAAAGTGCATCCATCCATCATAAACGTACTCCACATGGCTTCCGCTAGATACTTCGCATCAGTTGCGCTTTTTTCGTAAGTTGAATATGGAAGGCGTAGGACGTAGCGTAAGCGTTTGAACTGCGAGAGCCGTTACACTTTCTTCCTCAGTTGAATACTGAAGCCGGTCTGACGGAAGCTAGATATTTTACTTTGTAACTTGTTAAATATGGATATTTTTCTTTCCCAAATGCATCGCTTCGCTTCAGAAGGCCTTTATTACCCCACCTGGAGCACATTTATGATCGATGGATGCACTTTCTTCAGCTTCATATTCGTTGGTCCCGTTCACTGCCATTATGAAGCTTGGATGCATCAGGATATTTTTTTAATATAACTCCAATTGTGTTCATCAGAAAGAAAAAAATCATAAACACCTAGGATGGCTTCAGGGTGAGTAAAGCTTGGGGAAATTTTCATTTTAAAGTGAACTAATCCTTTAACACACAGACATCATCAGCACTAATGTGTCCCATTTTTATTTGAGTGTCATACTGTCATCATAAATTGATAACTAAATAATGAAAATGTAAGTTCCCCTTACAACTCTGTTGTATAGTTACATCAGATTATTTTTCTGTCCAGATATTACTCAAACTTAGAAAGGAACATGTGTTTGGTAACAAGGGCATTACCCAATTGGTTGCTTTATATCTGATTCCCTTTATTACAAAAAGAGGATGAAATGTCCTGTAGGCGCCACACACAATTCTTACTTAATCTTTAAGTGAAATGTATATTTATTACTGGAGATATGGTTATGACGTTTACATCTTCCTTAGAATTCCTTTCATCAAAATTTCAAATTTGTCATTTTAAACCATTATTAAATTAATTCTCCCCCAAGTACATTCAGTGTTTTAGTACCTGTGAGTTGTAGGTAAAAGTTGTATGTTTTAGAGACATTTAATGATAGATTTCCTCTGAAGTCTTAATGTGACTGCAAATGTCTTATTTCTTAAAATGTATAAATTAAGCACTTTTGAGATATTTATATTTACCTCTTGTATAGTTTTTAGATTTGGTCTCTCGTTATCAAAAAGCATTAATACTTATGTTATCTCTCATATGTTAATTTACTGTATGCTTGAATGAGAAAGAATTTTGGTGAGAAAAAAACGAAAAATCTCATGGCGCTTGTGTGCAGTTTTGTGCACTTTTTGGTTTCATATTGATATTGTTAATATGCAAATAATTTTCTATTGTTTACATTTTTATCAAGCTGACAGACATTGCAGTGCTTTAGGTTTTGCTCGCCTCTAATTGCCTGTATATACATTTTGCAGATAGAAGCGAATTTCTCGGATGCTGTCTTTTCTTTGTACCATAACTTAACAACATTTAATTCAATGTGCATTTAAAATGTTCATAGAATAAATTTGATAAGATAAACATGGGTCTCTTCATGCTTTAAAGGTTTGAATTGGTCTCAGGTTGCAGTTCTTCAATATCACAGTTCATCTTATGTCAAGATTTAGTGGCGTTTACAGCCTTAGCATGCTATCATGTGTTGTTTGTGGATATGTTTCCCCAGAGGTGTTTATCAAGCCCATTTTTCCATTAGACTTGTGCTCCATATGACTTTTTCTGTGTGTCACAGTGGCCCCTGCCCGGATAGCTGTTCTCGTTTCACACTTTCTATTTTTACCCCCAACCAGAGATGTCTTCACCTCAGGTAACCAGTCTTAATAAGTTTGGAATCCAGTGGTCTATACATTGGCATGCGTGTTATGGGGATTTAATTGGCTAATTAAATTTTTTTCACGAGTTCGTGTGCCCATATAATCTTAGCATAAGTGGTAAACAGATTTGGCTTGCTGTCTGCTATAGAGGGGCTCGGAGAGGATATTCTACTCGAGCTCCGATTGCCCCCCTATAACAGGCAAATTGTACAAAAAGGAGGAGAAGGGGAGGAGGAGGGATGCCGAAAGAACTAACAACAGGAAGAGGTAAGATGCTGGTTTTATACCTTGGTATTAATTGGAAGATTAGATGGGCGTACTCCTCCCGAAATTACGTTTAATACTTAATTACTTAATTTTTAAAGTAGCCGTGAAATCTAAATTGATATATCTTATTTTTTTATGGAATATTGCAGTATTTAACATATTTATCTGTGCACATCAATATTTTAATATTTAATGCTCTCGTAACCTTTGAACAAAATAACTTCCCCTCCCTCTTGCAACGACCTGTCACTCATGTGACATCACAGCAATAGCAAACCCAGAGGCCAGGAGGCCTGTAAGGATCTTCCAGCCTATAAGGCCCCCGGTCCTGGAATGGGATTTTTACCTGTTCAACTGCTTGATAATGCAAGTATCTAATCAGCCAATCACAGTTCAAACTGAGCATCAGAATGGGGAAGAAAGGTTGATTTAAGTGACTTTGAATGTGGCACGGTTGTTGGTGCCAGATGGGCTGGTCTGAGTATTTCAGAAACTGCTAATCTACTGGGATTTTCACACAAAAACATCTCTAGGGTTTACAGAGAATTGTCTGAGAAAGATAAACTATCCAGTGAGTGGCAGTTCTGTGTGTGAAAATGCCTTGTTGATGTCAGAGGTCAGAGGAGAATGGCCAGCCTGGTTCCAGCTGATAGAAAGGCAACAGTTACTCAAATAACCACTCGTTACAACCGAGGTCTGCAGAAGAGCATCTCTGAACACACAACATGTTGAACCTTGAAGCTGAGAACAGGAAACAGAGGCTAATGCACACGGGCTCAAATTGGACAACAGAACATTGCCTGGTCTAATGAGTCTCAATTTCTTCTTCTTCTTCTGATGGTAGGGTCAGAATTTGATGTAAACAAAATAAAAGCATGGATCCATCCTGCCTTGTATCAGCGGTTCAGGTGTAATGGTGTGAGGGATATTTTCTTGGCACACTTTGGGCCCTTTAGTACCAATTAAGCATCATTTAAAAGCCACAGCCAACCTGAGTTTTGTTGCTATGTCCATCCCTTTATGACCACAGTGTACCATCTTCTGATAGCTACTTCCAGCATTATAACACACCATGTCATAATCATCTCAAACTGGTTTCATGAACATGAAATTTAGTTTGCTATACTCAAATGACCTCCACAGTCACCAGATCTAAATCCAATAGAGCACCTTTGTGATGTGCTGGAACCAGAGACAAATCTGCAGCAACTGCCTGATGATATCATGACAATTTTGACCAAAATCTTTGATTCCAGCAAAACAGACCATAATCTCTGTTTCCAGCACCTTGTTGAATCTCTGCCATGAAGAATTAAGGCAGTTCTGAAGGCAAAAGGAGGTCCAACCCAATACTAGCAAGGTATACTTAATAAATTGGCCGGTGAGTGTACGTCACAAAAAGGGAAGAAAAGATTATTGCAACTTCCCTTTCATGCAGACTTTTATGTAATTTATCTTTCACAAGCATATTCACTGATAGAACTATTATAAACTGAGGTGGTTGATCTGAATGCTGACCTGTATTACTGTTCAGTGTTTAGAAATGCTTACCTATACAAAAGATGTTATTGGACAAATAACTTTTATAAAAATGTTACTGTTCCTAGAACAACTAGACAGTATTTAGGTGAAAGTCATGAAATTGTTTCCACAGCATCTGAGTCAATCAGAAAGTGAGGCAGTGAAGTGTTTTGCGTGTGTGGGGTAGACAGTGGGTGCATTAACCAGAAATAGCTTTATAACATTGAGTACTGAGTCGGTCATAGGACATGGATCACATATTTCATAACACGTATTTAGTTTTATTTTTGTACCATTGCTCATTTCCAGTTTTTTGAGAAGGTACTGCTTCCATTGCCTCCTCAAACAATTCTGACATTAGCTAATAACTGAGTCCGTGTGAGTGTGGTTACAGCTGCACTGAGTGCTGTACTCTTCAGCTCAACGACTGCTGCTCTCTCCAACCACTGTGACGGACTGCACAGCAGATGCGCATGGAAAGCGCCAACTTATGCATGTAAATTAAAGACGCTTGCATGGGACACAACAAAATTCAGCCTGGCAACCCTCAGCAAAGGGCAAAAACAACAGCAACAACAAACTCAAGCAAGAGTAAAAACTCAAAATAAAGATAATAGACCATGGATGTGCAATCCTGCTGCTGGAGGACAAGTTTAGCTCCAACACACCTGCCTGGAAGTTTCTAGTGATCCTGAAGACCTTGATTAGCTGGTTCAGGTGTGTTTCATTAGGGCTGGAGCTGAACTCTGGCTGCGTCCGAAAGCTTAAAAATGCTGCCTTTGGAGGATGCATTCCAAGGTAGGAAGGCATCAAGGCATGTCCCAATCCAATGTTAGCTTCACTTCCTGTCTCATGAGATACCTTCATCTGATCGATTTTTGAAGGCAGCATAGATGTATCATTCACTGCCTTTGATGTCCCACAATCTTGTGCTTTCCATTCTGTGACAGTTGAGCTAAAAAATAAAGATGGCGTCTGAAAGTTGCGGTTGGTGGTCAGTTTGTGTGTAAATAAAGCAATAAGCCCCACGTCGTGCCTAACAACGCCCCTTAGCTGTTATAAATTCACTGTAAACCACAGCTTATTGGGGCTTATTGCTTTTATAAAACGGTTACCACACAATACAAATATTAAAGCCAAAAAATATGTATCAATGCAACTTTCATGAAGTAAAATCATTAAAAGCCTTCCTTCCGCTGGAAAAAATAGTCCCTGACCGTGAACAGCAACAGAAGTTACATTATTACTCCATTAGATGGAGGCAAAGATTGTCTTTATGAGCGAGTCACTCAGTCGCAAAGACTTTTATATTGAAACTTGTTGTGAACGTGGAACAAGACGCAAATTACAAATGCTTTGACTAGCAATACTTCGAACGGCTCAACCAATCAGAATCAAGGGTCGGAACTATTCATTTTATAGTGTATATTTTTGACCAACGTTTCCACTTTTGATGTCATTTCTAGGGAGAAATTACTATTGTAGTAATTAAATACTCACTTAGTTATCACCAAAGCTTGCGTTATTTTGCTGTCTCAGTGTAAATGAACTCAGTTTCGTGAGGTACCTTCTTGCGCAACCACTGCCTACAAAGTCAGCGAGGCAACAAGTCAGCTGCCTAAGCTTTCGGGCGCAGCTTCTGTTGGAAGGTGGCTCCCAAGAACAGGAGTGAACACCCCTATAATGGACTAGGTGCATTCACATGTCAGAGCATAGGAGCTCTGACCAGTGACCACACTACCACCTGACTGCTGCAGATTCATTTTGCCGTTGACAGTGTTGCCACAAAAATGGATAACATCATTACGGTAATTACGACATGGCGTGAACGCAGTGTATATACAAGACACATTGAAATATGACCGCCAATGGATAGAATAGCAATGCAGATGCAGATTAACTTTTAATTTTTACATAATTATTGCATTGCAATTTTACAAATTACAGTTTTTTTTTCACCTGCTTACACACAAAATCCTTACTTGTCACACAATTTCTGAAACCTGACACTCAAACACCATAACCACTCGCCAAATCTGCAAAACCATACACTAATTTTTAGACTTCAACTCAGTTTTCAATATCATAAAACACTTTTTGCAAAACACAACACACAATTCTCTATGTAACACACAAAAATCTAACAGGAAGTGCTGATTTCCTTTTCTCAAACACAACCATTGTTTCTGTACAACTACACATGGTTGATGTATTTCTTTTCTTTCGTACTGTGTAATACTGTATTCACAACCACAGATGCTTATAGTAAAAAAAAATTAATAGTTTGGTTTCAATCTTGGTTTCGTGTTTACCATGAATTTTTCAACATCTCTCTGCCAATTACTTTCAATCTTGTACAGAAATGTACATAGGAGCTCATGAAAGAAGAGCTTTAGGTTTTGAATAATTGTGTGTATATGATATATCCAAAAGTAAGATATTATAGCAAAGGTGTTTGCAATGTAAGACAAAAGTTTGCTTTTGAGATGTGTTTGTGATATTTTGAATGCAGTGCTTCATTTTGCAAGAGATGTGAGGCATTTTGCATTTTGTGTGCAATTTTTGGATTTGTGTGTAAAGTTTTGAAAAAAAGAGGTGAAGTTTTGAAAATGTGTGTAAGCAGTTGAAAAAAAACTGTAAACAGCTATTGTCTGCAGCCATTATAACCCTATACACAACAAGGCTGAATCTTCTTAAGTAATCAATAATTGCAGAAGCCAATATATGTAACAGGGTTTTTAGATTTTTGAGCCCAATGGATTTTGAATGCAAATTCCAAAATAACAGAAATAATACTATTTTTACAGTTGATAAGATCACACTGGTGTGATTAGAACATTCAGTACGTCACGTGATCTAGCTACTGCTACATTCAAATCTGCATTCATGATTTGGCTGGCGCTGAACCACAGATGGACGTGTTTAGCGCTTGTCATATCACAACTATTCTATTCAGTGTTTTCAACAACATTATGTTTCTGATATTTAAATACACATAGGCCACGTACACACTGTAAGTTTCAGGAGTGACAACCGCATTTAAATGCAGGAGTGAATCCCCTAAATTATCATTACATGTGTGTACGGAACACGACTCACTCTCGAAAAAGCGATGATTGACAGCTTGGAAACCATAGCGACGTTCTGGCGTCTCTCGTTTGGTATCCGTTATCGTGACCAAAGTAATATTAAAGTGACAAAACACTCGTTATTTTTAGCAATTTAACTAAACAACTCTTTAGTCGACGGAGGCGTCGTGTTTTGTTTATGCTTGTATAGCCAGTTTCACACAGCGCGCGGCACTCATTCTGTGTTGCCATGGTCACTCATTATAAGCTTGTTGTTTAAGCTCGTCTCATAAAGCAAACGGGTTTATGGAGTTATTAAAGTGAGCAGACATGAATCGCGATTTTCAGCATAAAGCATTTGGATAGGCTTGTGCTTTCCCTGTGATTCGCCGCGCATACACGAGAGACACAGGTTACACCGGTGCACGTAAACGTCATTAACAACAAGTTGTTCAGTTCGGTTCCGTACACACTGCATAGAATTTCTGTAAATGCGGTTGTCACTACCTGTATTTTTCGGGAGTTAATACGGTTGTAGAATGCGGTTGTCACTCCCGTATTTTACTGAACTCTTTGTGTACAGAACGTGATTAAGCACTAAAAGGTGAACTGACAACCGAATTTAGCTGCAGTGTGTACGTGGCCATAATAGTAGCCTACTAGAAACAAAAACATCTCTAGTTTTAAAAATATGCACTGATGTCTATGGAAGCGGCAATAACAATCCTTTCATAATTTGATGTATTTTATTGATATCACACATTGATATCAATCCCACACGTTGATAACATCCCATTGCAAATATCTAAAATATAATCTTAAATCAAGAAATAGCTGCCAGAGAGGTCAGAAATTCAAACTTAATTATAAGTTTAAAACGTAGGGGAGAACCGGGACGAAAGTAACGCGGGACGAAAGTAACAAAGCGATTTTTTCAGAGCTCTGACTACTGTTGAAAAAATGTTTTATAAAATAAATTGACATTGCCCCCCAAAAAATATTCTAAACAATTCAAGTTTGTACTGTCGGGTTACTTTTGAAACATTTGATGAAACTAAAATTCTCAATTTAAAATGAAAATGTAATTTAATATTTTTTTTTTCAAAGAGAAAGGACAAAATATGTTTGCAGTTACTTATTAACAAGGTCATAGTCATGGATATTTAATAAAAACAAGACTAACACAAAAAAATCTAGCTTGTATTGTTGTGTTACTTTCGTCCCACCTGATGGGGTCGAAAGTAACAATGTGCAATTTATGTTCAAATGAAATTATACTGAAGCCGTTCTACATTTGTACAAAATACCACCTGGTATTGATAGACCACACCTGTGAGTTATTGACCACAGCAAAAATATATTGCTGTCTAAAACATTATCTTTTAAAATGACATTTTTGTGAAAAATGGTACTTTCGTCCCTGCTCTCCACTAATTATAACATAAACCTAATTTAAAAGGAAAACAAGATTATGTTTCTTACCTCACTGGCAGATGTTTCTTGTTTTAAGCTTAATTTTCACTTAATTTTGATCATTTTTTCAGTAAACAAGACTTAAGTAATTTTGTAGTATCTTGATTTAAGAATGTTTAGATATTTGTACTGGAAAACAAGACAAAAATGGACAGTAAAAAATTTTTTTTGTGATGTACTGGTCAGGACAGGATCTGTATTTCAACAGTTTTTTTTCTTACAGTGTAGTGATGCATGAACAGCTGACATTTCCATTTGTATTTCATTCAGTCATCTTTGTGCATAAATGGTAAAGTAGCCTTTATCAGTCTTGATGTATTTTGCATCGAGATGATTCACTTGCTCCTTAACATTTTAATGCATGAGTGTATCAATTTGCATGTTTCTCTGAAACGGAATTGTATCATCACAGCTTCACAGCTTCACAACCTGCACCCTTCTGAGAGATGTAGGACTGTACTTCGGTGTAGCTGTCTTATTTCTCTTCTGTCTATGTGATCTGTTCTGACTTCTACATTTTCTTGAAGAGGTGCATTTCAGGACCAAGAATCATGCATTACCTCCTGCTGGGATGTTCAGTGATGGCACTGATTTACCTCTCAGGTAAATGGCTGTTCAACACATCAAAAACTGCATTTTTGTTTGACTTTTAAACATGTTGCTCTCTTAAATGCTACATTTTGGTGCACTTTTTAAGTTCTGGGAGAAATTCTTTAGGACAGCAGGTCTTTACCACCAATTCATATGATTTTTGTTTCACCTTTAAAAGTTGCATGATTACATTTTGCATATTACAGTTGCCCTAGACTTGTTTTCAGTGTTGTTGTTCTTCCTTTCCATCTGTGAGTGAAAGAGGAAGTCCCACCGCATCAAAACAAGTTTGCATTTGCCAGATATCCTTCTCAGAACTTAAAAATAAGCCGTTATAATGTGGGATGCACATACTTTTCAGTGATAATGGCAAGCGTGTTTTTTACTTCTGCTGATAAATTACAGCAAATGACCTTTGCGATATTAAACCGGTTCTGTCTTATATATTTTCTCTTTATCCATCTCATAATTTCAGCTGAAGAAAAGAATATCCACGTGTACCAGAAGCCACGATTTTTTGGTGTCAAGACAGGTCGCAGTGTGATAATATACTGTGTGTCGTCTCAACCGTCTTTGCCGGCTAATGTAGAGTGGTTCAAAGACCAGGATTCCAATCTACTCAAGAACCAAAGCCAAAAAATAATTATAAAGGAGAAGACTGAACAAAGAAATGCCTCCCTTACCATAAGGAAAGTGGAGATTGAAGACAGTGGCATTTATTATTGCATACTGAATAAAATTCATGGACCGGGAACTGCTCTAGAAGTGTCCAGTAGGTGTTGATTTATTGTTGATGTCATTCACTTTCTTTCTTCGCTAGCCTGTTTACCATATTTGTATTTCTTTGTTTCTTCCACAGGATATAGTGATCCCAAAGCTGTCTTGCGGAGATCGAGAGTCAAGGATGTTATTATTTTCCTTCAGGCTTTTCTGTTGATTTTGTGCATTGTTGTTCCTCTGATTCAGTTTTACAGGCTGGTAAGAGCCACACAAACTTCCTCTATTGCTTTGTGCACTTGTTGTATTTAATGTGTGAGGTATCCATTACTTTTTAGCTACACTTTATTTTTGATAGTCCACTTTAGACATTCTACTATAAGTAACTTTGCAACTACATGTCAACTAACTCGCATTAGAGTATGAGTAGACTGTTAGGGTTAGTATAATAAGTTGGCATGTAGTTGCAAAGTTACTTGCAGTCAATAGAAAGTCTTTTGGGAAGCATCAAAATACATTGTTAGCAGATATTAAGCAGACTCTACACTCTAAAAAACACTGGGTTAAAAACAACTCAGTGTGTGTTGTTTTCAATCCAAGGGCTAGGTAAATAGGCTATAGAACAGGACACATGTTGGGTTAATTTTACCCAGCAAATTGAGTTGTTTATTTAACCCAGCAATGGATTGATTCCTTTTTACTATAACTCTAGCTTATTTTCTCTTTTACTTCATACATGAATTAATGTTTACGGATGAACTTAAATCCTCTAAACATTTAGAAGAAATTCAAGTGTAATCTACCAGTCTCTGTTGTCCTGTTTCCATCGTAACGGCGCTGATGTCTCGCGTTCGGCGCTGAGTTTCACCAAAGTCCCTAACAAGTCATTTCACTCAGCGGCCATCTTTGAAACGCCTCTCGGGCATCCAAGTGCAGCTCCTATCTCTTTGAATGGGGAACATCAAATTCTCCAAAGCTGTTTGCCAAGCTGTTTGCCGGTATTTTTCATGCTGGATCAAGCTAATGCGCATGCGCAGTCCTAAATGCGCGTCTCTTGTGCCTTATTTCGGAGGCGCGCGTCTGACTGTTTCTATAAGCCGGAGCTTCTAACGGCCGCTGCAGTGACGCGATGACTTTACCAATCGGCGATTGGCTCTTATTTAGAAGGCGGGACTTATTCCGCCATATTGCGCGTTGCACTTTCTCCCATTCAAAACAATTCGAGTGACGCGTCCTGTGTTATTCTATAGTCTTTGGTTTCACTCATAGACGAAAAATGCTGTGACTGACTCCATAACCTGTACATAAACAATCAGTGTACAATTCTGAGAACATATTTAACATTCTAAGTATTTATATTCTGTATCTTTTTGAATAAAATCGTACAATTTTATGTGAGGCATCAAGCGTTTCCATCACGCGAAAAGACCAATGCGACACTCGTTTAGGTGACTCACATCGCGCCCCTGTATGTTGCTTTCCATAAAATTAAACGATATACAGAACTATAACGAATTTTTAGATAAAATAAAACGTACACAAACCTGTATTTTACCGAAGACATGCACCAATTTGACGGAGCTGCACTGCTCTCTCCTGAAGAGGTCGCAAAAAGCCCGCGATAAATGACTCAACCCATGGGTTGTTATCGACCAGGATCTGGGTAAAACAAAACCTACCCAAACACTGGGTTATTACGTCTGACCCAGGAGCTGAGTAACACAAAATCTGGAAAAAATAACCCCAAAAAAATGACCCAAAAGGCTCAACCCAGGACTTGGGTAGAAAAAATAACCCAAGATTTTTAGAGTGTACTACTCTCATGACTGCTAGTTGACATGTAGTTACAAAGTAGTGTGGACCATCAAAATAAAGTTTAACCAACTTTTTACCCCAATTTTTTATTGCCGTAGTACAGTTATCAATAAGCACTAACAGCAGTTTCCCATTGTGTTCTGTTTCAGGGGAAGAAAGAAGAAGCGGATTATGAAGAACCTGAGGATGATCACATATATGAAGTGAGTGTTTTGGTTAATTCGGTTAGCTTGTTACTGTCATCTTGCTGGTTTACGGTTGATCGGGTTTTAAGCTCAGAGTGCTGCAGCTATTGTTGCATGCACTACAGGATGTGAAAACACACATGGTCTGTTGTGATAGACAATGCATGAAATTATGTTTGTGCTGTACACACGATTTTATAAAGCAAATAGACCTTATTCAGAGCAGTGCCATGACAGTATATGAAAGCGAGGCTAAGGGATAGACTTACTGTGTTTTCAATAGCATCCGCTATTGTAAAAAGCTGTATAAAGCTCCTAGATCACATATTCCAGTTTTTTTTCTACTGAAAAGATATTTTTGCAGTGTTTTGTCTGCAGAACAATCCAAAAACACATTAAATAACAGTACAACCCACTGAAGAGATGCATGTCTTTTCCTCAGCCTCGCTTTCATTCCCGTTAAAAATCAAAGATGGCACTGTTGTGAATAAGGTCTATAGGAACATTTCTAACCTTTTCAAGTTTCGGTCCTCAAATTTGATTGGCTGAGCAGCGTTCCAAGAGTTCCTTTGGTCTTTGTCAGACAGACTGTTTGTTTGTACTGTTGACTTGTTTTACAGCACATATATACCTTATGACATTCTGTTGACTGTAAGTCCCTTTCAGGCAAGTCATTTCACTCGGCGGCCATCTTTGAAACGCCTCTCAGGCAGCTATTTCAGTCATGCAAGTGTAGCTCCTATCTCTGTGCATGAGGAAACATCAAATTCTCCAAAGCTGTAGACCAAGCTTATGATTAAATTTCATATTTGAAATCACCAATGAAATATGACAACAACTTTCTCACACATTTTGTTTCAAGTCATGACAAAAAACTGCATTTTTCATGCTGGACCAGCCAATGCTCATGTGCAGTCATAAGCACGCGTTTCAAAACTCTGACAGTTTCTATTGCAACTGGAGCTTATAAAAGCAGCTGCAGTGATGCAATGACTTTACCACTTATTCCGCCATATTGTGCATTGCACTTTTTCCCATCCATAGTAATTTGAGTACACCATCTTAGTCATTGTTAACACCACTGTGTGTTGTTAGGAAACACTTGACAGTTGTTTCTGCTTAGGCTTCACTTGGAATTAATTTCTTTGGCAGAATTAAAATAGACAAAGTAACTAGCTCTAATGAATTATAGACCTTTTTCCTGGTCTAAGAAGAATAGTTTATTCTGTCTAGATTAAAGTTTTGCTTAATTTCTAACACAATTCATGAAACAATTTGCTCACAACTGTAAACACAGTCTCATAACTACATATCTACGTGTACAAACCTCAAACTGTCACATCTAAATCAAATATTTTATTTGTCAGAATCAAACTTTGGCCTCAGATGACACAGAAAACCTACAAATACTCAGACTACTTTCCTGCCCAGTGAACACTAATGAGATCAATTCATAACACTGTAACAGAAACCTTTTATTGAGATTCAGGAATAATTTTAAAGCTCAATATCTATTATAGTATACAACATAAATGAAAGAGTGCAGATACAGTAAAATACAACCAATGTAATCATTTTCATTATACTACTATAAAGTAATCTTACAGTAGATGAAAAGCACTAAAGTTCAAATACCAAAGAATTGAATATGTACTCGGTATCCAACACAATACAGTATACTGTCAATTACAGTGCAGTAAAAAGTAAATAAATCAAGCATCCTCTGCAACTTTCATTACAGTATACAGTATTATAGCAGTTTCTTGGTCTTCTGACAAAAGACTTTCTCTGCATTTCTCAGTTCTGCAAAAATACAGTACATGTAAAACTAATAGCTACAAATAAATTTGACAGTCACGAGTTTGAGGTGTACAACATGTTCTACAGTTTACTGTACATAGAATAGTGACATTTCCCTCAAGTACTGTTACTGTGTACTGTAGTTATACTGTATGTGTAAGTAGGTTAAAACCCCTGTAGATGATTCTTTCAGCTCTCTCTCCAGTGCATTTTCTAAAGCACACAATCAGCTGTGCTCCTATTTATACAAACACCAGAGCCACACACCAAATCTGCAAAACCATACACTAATTTTCGGCCTTCAACTCAGTTTTCAATTTCATAAAACACTTTTTGTAAAACACAACACACAATTCTCTGTGTAACACACAAAAATCTAACAGGAAGTATCTTGATTTGCTTTTTCAAACACAACCATTGTTTCTGTCCAACTACACATGGCTGATGTATTTCTTTTCTTTTGTACTGTGTAATACTGTATTCACAACCACAGATGCTTATAGTAAAAATATAAATAGTTTGGTTTCAATCATGCTTTCATGTTTACCATGAATTTTTCAACATCTCCCTGCCAATTACTTTCAATCTTGTACAGAAATGTACATAGGAGCTCATGAAAGAAGAGCTTTAGGTTTTGAATAACTGTGTGTATATGATATATCCAAAAATAGAATATTATGGCAAAGGTGTTTGCAACGTAAGACAAATGTTTGCTTTTCATTGTTTGTCATATTTTGAATGCAGTGCTTCATTTTGCATTTTGCGTGTGCAATTCTTGGGTTTGTGTGTAAAGTTTTGAAAAAAGAGGCAAAGTTTTAAAAATGTGTGTAAGCAGTTGAAAAACTCATGCTTACTCATGGATAAATGTGTGCTATTTGAGTGCACAATGAGACACTTGAGTTAATTATATTATGTGTTTGTGTTTTATGAATGAGAACATGGTTAAACCTGTGTAAAATGAGGGTGTTTTGTGTAGAGTTTTGCAGAAATCATGGAGAAAAACTGGAGAAAATTGGAATGTTTGTGAAAACATGACGTGTTAAAGGGATAGTCGCCCATAAATGAAAATTCTGTCATTAATTACTCACCGATGTCGTTCCAAACCCGTAAGACCTTCGTTCATCTTCAGAACACAAATTAAGATATTTTGGTGAAATCTGAGAGTTTTCTGTCTCTCCATTGACAGCTACACAACTACCACTTTCAAGCCCCAGAAAGGTAATAAAGACATCATTAAAGTAATCCATGTGATTTATGAAGTGACGCGATTGATTTGTTTGCATAAAAAATAATAATTTACCACTTTATTTACAAAATTTTAATCTCCAACAAGCGTTCACGCAACAACATCTGCTCTTGCGCCAACACAACACGCATGCGTCGTGGTGCTCTCGTGAACGTTCTCGTAAATTATCATTTTTTATGCAAATAAAGCACTTGTGTCGCTTCATAAAATTGAGGTTAAACCACTGGAGTGACATGGATTACTTTAATGATGTCTTTACTACCTTTCTGGGGCTTGAAAGTGGTAATTGTGTAGCTGTCAATGGAGAGACAGAAAACTCTCAGATTTCATAAAAAATATCTTAATTTGTGTTCTGAAGATGAACGAAAGTCTTATAGGTGTGGAACGACATGAGGGTGAGTAATTAATGACAGAATTTTCATTTTTGGGTGAATTATCCCTTTAAATGTTTTAAGAAATGTCTCTTTGTTTTGAGAACTGAATGAATGGTTTGGGAAATTGTGCCAATGAATCAGTTATAGTAGTGTGTTAGCAATCGAGAAAAACTGTAATAAATTAAATTGTTAATAATTCATAAATGAAATGCATGGCTTCCCATGCCTTATTGCTTTAGTAGTTTGACAACATCACATGTTCTTAAATTTCTTTGAAATCCATCTGTTCTTTCTCTCTGTGCTGTACAGGGTTTAGAAATTGAGCAATGTGGTGGTGATATATACGAGGACATCTCTACTTACGCCCAGCCCACAGATGCAGCATGGGAAGTTGAGTCCCCTGACCAAGAGTGAGGAGAGTGAGGGAAAAACACATCCATCAGATATCAGCTTCGACGCCAGACACAATGATTACATTCAATCCACTGTCACGACTGACGATCTGTTTGTGTATGCACACTGATGATGTCACTGAGTGTGAGCGTATGTTTAAAAACGATTTCACTTGAAAGCATGAAACTATTATCTTGGTAGGAGTAACCATGCCGTTTATATAAGTTTTGTTGAGGATGTGACATTTACACATTTACATATCAATAATTCAAGGACATTCCCAGATAACAGGGAATGTTCTCAGAACGTTGTGGCAAGGTTCTCTCAAACATTCTTCCAGTAAGTGTTCATTCAGAGTTATATGGTCTTTAATAATGTTATCAAAACATTACTGCAAAAAAGTTATTTACACGTTTTTCTGAAACATTTATTTGGACATTAGTCTGTTTTTTTTTTTTATTAAATGTTACTAACTACTTTTTGCAGATGGTTCAGAGAACGTTTAAATGTAACAATCCCATAATACTTGCAAAATGAAATCATTCAATGTTTTCTGTAACGTTCACATAACAAAACGTTTTTAAAACCCAGACGTTTTGAACGTTCTGAGACATAACATTTTCATAACTTAATGAGAATGTTAGTAAAATGTTCTTGGAACATATTTTTGTTAACTGGGTTGTAATACATTATTTTAATTGTTGTTTGCTTGTTTGTTTTCTTTATTACTCATTTTACTAACTGATATTTTAATGTACTGTGTATTATGTGCTAGTTTTTTGAGTGTGTTTGTTTTATAAATGCACTGGCTCTGGCTATGCATTTGTGAGAAGGTGCTGTGTATGTGGAAATAAAAATACTAGTGGTAAGGAACTGCTCAGAGCTTATAGGGGCCTGCAAATGAAATGTCTACTTTCACTTCATATCTGTTAAAATAAGCATGTGAAAATCAGGTGTTTTCCACAAAGCAGCTTTTTTTGGCCCGTTTTTGCTATATTTTCTTTGCATTCTATCTGATATGGACTCTACAAGTGTGATGAAAGAGCATCTGCACAGCGTCTGTAGTGTACAAGGATTTTTAACATGTCACAAATTTGCTATTTGACTAGTAAAATATTACAAAATCCTAAACGTGTTCTTCATTTTATGTCAGTATTTGTTTTGAATTTTACCCTAAACCGTTAGAAAGCTTTCTGTTTATATAAACAGAAAAAAATCCCAGATTTTCAATGAGGTTTCATCACATTTGGACATTTTGGACCCACAGTAGCCCTATATATGTATTAAGTAGGCCTACATACTTAAATGGAGAGATAGGATAATACACATAAGTATGGAAAGCGAGAATCTAAGAAATACAAAAAGAGACACATACTGACTGACACAAAAAGACAGACTAGCAGAGCTTTCAGTGTTCTAAGGTGATGTAAGAGATGTAGGGAGGAAAAGCGCGCCATCTTATGGCCATACAGACAAACTAGCTGTCAAAATCGTTTTCAGGCCGGAATACACACGACTTTTCTTCAGATTTTGCTCCAATTTAGACGACGCTAGGCTAATTGCCGAAAGTCAGAGCCAGTCAGTAGATTTGAACTGACAGATTTCACAGAAAATCGCACAGCCTCCGATTTTTATCTTTAGACTATGACATCCAGACGGAGGATATCAGACATGTTTGATATTTTGAGCCGATTTTACAATAGGCCTACATACAGGTGCTGGTCATATAATTAGAATATCATCAAAAAGTTCATTTTTTTTATTATAAATTATTTTTAAAAATGAAACTTTCATATATTCTAGATTCCCTACATGTAAAGTAAAACATTTCAAAAGTTTTAAATTTTGATGATTAGAGTGTACAGCTAATGAAAGTCCAAAATCCAGTATTTCAAAATATTAGAATATTTCCTAAGATCAATCAAAAAATGGATTTGCAAAACAGAAAAGTTCAAGTTCTTTAAAGTATGTTCTTTTGTGCACTCAATACTTGATCGGCAGGACATATTACAGCAAATGACTTGCTCCTAGCACAAATTACTGCATCAGTGAAGTGTGGCATGGAAGTGATCAGCCTGTGGCACTACTGAGGCACTATTGAGCCTTCAGATCATCTGTATATTGTTGGATCGACTGTTTCTCATCTTTCTCTTGAAAATATCCCATAGATTCAGGTCAGGCATATTGGCTGGCCAATAAAGCACAGTAATATCATGGTCAGCAAACCACTTGGAAGTGGTTTTTGCACTGTGGGCAGGTGCTAAAGTCCTGCTGGAAAAGGAAATCAGCATCTCCATAAAGCTTGTCAGCAGATGGAAGCATAAAGTGCTCCAAAATCTCCTGGAAGATGGCTGCATTGACTTTGCACTTGATAAAACACAATGGACCAACACCAGCAGACGTCACGGCCCCCCCAAATCATTATTGACTTCAGAAACTTCACACTAGACTTCAAGCAGCTTGGATTCTGTGCCTCTCCAGTCTTCCTTCAGACTCTGGGACCATGATTTCAACATGAAATGCATAATTTACTTTTATCTGAAAAGAGGACTTTCGACCACTGTTCACTGTCCAGTTCTTTTTCTCCTTAGCCCAGGTAAGATGCTTCTGACGTTGTCTCTGGTTCAGAAGTGGCTTGGTAGTCCTTTTCCTGAAGATGTCTGAGTGTGGTGACTCTTGATGCGCTGACTCCGGCTTCATTCTACTCATTGTGAAGCTCTCCCAAGTGTTTGAATCGGCTTTACTTGACAGTATTCTCAAGCTTGCGGTCATCCCTGTTGCTTGTGCACCTTTGCCTACCCAATTTCTTCCTTCCAGTCAACTTTGCATTTAATATGCTTTTATACATCACTCTGTAAACAGCCACCCCATTCAGTAATGACCTTCTGTGACTTACTCTCTTTGTGGAGGGTGTCAATGATTGTCTCCTGGACCATTGCCAAGTCAGCAGTCTTCCCCATTAGTGTGGTTTCAAAGAACAAAAGATACCCGGAATTTATACTGTAGGGATGGTCATTTAATGAAACTCAAATGTAAATATTCTAATATTTTGAGATACTGGATTTTGGACTTTCATTAGCTGTACGCTCTAATCAACAAATTTAAAAAAAAAAAACCTTTTGAAATGTTTTACTTTACATGTAGGGAATCTAGAATATATGAAAGTTTCATTTTTTAAAATAATTTACAATAAAAAAATGAACTTTTTTACAATATTCTAATTATATGACCAGCACCTGTATTACCTGTGTCCCAATTCAGAGGCTGCATGAGGATGCAGACTTCAAAATTGTTTTCTTTTGTCACGTCACGTGTGTCTCCTAGCTAGTTAGCAACTAACTGCAAGTGCTTTAGTATGGAAGCCTATTTCCGCCACATAAGAAAAAAAAAAAAATCATGCTTTGATAAATCATGAAAAGATCATGAGAAGTTATTTTGATCGTCTGTGATGAAAAGTTTACTTTAAAAGTCATAAGTATGACATAAAAAGTCGATATTATGACATACTAGGACAAAATTACGACTTAAAAGTCATAATTATTAGGTAGGCTAATTGTGCATTTCGACTTTTTATCTCATAATTGACTTTTAATTTAGACTTTTAAAATTATATTTAGACTTTTTGTCTCATAATTGACTTTTAATTTTGACTTTTTAAGTCATATTTCGACTTTTTATATAATTATGACTTTAAGGCCCATTTCACAGACAGGGTTTTGATTAAGCCAGGATTAGTTTAATTATTTAATAGCTTTTATAAATGTCCATTAAAAAAAAAACATCTTGACACAAAACAATGACACTGACATATTTTAAGATAAGTGAGTGCTATTGTAAGGTTATAAAAGCTAAATGTCCTAATTGAACTAAGGACTAATCCTGGCTTAAGCTCTGTCTGTGAAACCAGGCCTTAAAGGTATAATTTTGACTTCATCATAATTATGACAGTATGTCACAATGTCGACTTTTTGTGAATGACTTTTAAAGTCATAATTTTGACTTTAAAAGACAAACCTTTCATGTCATAATTTCAACTTTTTAAGTCATAATTTTGACTTTTTAGGCTATATCCTAATTATGACATAGCCTACTAAGTCATACAGTAATTATGAGATGAAAAGTAGAAGTTATGACATACTAAGTCATCATTATGAGTAGAAATTATGACGTAGTTATTATTAGTATGTCATAATTTCGATTCTGTCATAATTGTGACTTTTAAAGTCATAATTTAAACTTTTTATGTCATATTTTTGATTTTTTATCTCATAGTTTTTATTTTTTTTATCTCATAATTTAGATTTTTAATCATATTTTTGACTTTTAAAGTCATAATTTCTACTTTTTAAGACAATCTCAATTATGTCATAACTTTAAAGTCATAATTTCATCATAACATAGAATCATAACTTTTTAAGTTATAATTTTGATTAATCTCAGAATTTTGACTATAATTACGACTTAACATCATAATTTTGAAATGGCGGAAATGGTCATCCATATTCATAATGGTGTGTGTGTGTGTGTGTGTGTGTGTGTGTGTGTGTGTGTGTGTGTGTGTGTGACATATCAGGACACAAATTTGTATAATGACATAGGTATGACATAGGTATTACAAGGAGAGGGTGACTTATGAGGACATTACCACATGTCCCCATTTTTCAAAAGGCTTATAAATCATACAGAATGAGTTTTTGTGAGAAAGTAAAAATGTGCACAGTTTACTGTTATGGGTAGGTTTAGGTGTAGGGGTAGTGCAGGGCGATAGAAAATACGGTTTGTACAGTATAAAAACCATTACGCCTTTGGAATGTCCCCACAATTTACAAAAAAAAATGTGTGTGTGTGTGTGTGTGTGTGTGTGTGTGAGAGAGAGATCTTTAGCCGTTTATTGGATGATGTCCAGTTTTTCTTTTGTAACAAACCTTTTACAGTCGTCAAGTTTTAAAATGTTTAGATTTGAAAATAAGCTGTGCACCATACAAACAGTGAAAAACATTTCGTTTTAAAAGGAATTTATAACCCTTTTTTATGTTTCATAAATAAATTCACAAAATATATAAATATATAAAAGTTTTTATTGAATGCCAGAAATACAAAATATATATATTTTTATGTCATCACTGCATTTTTGCATATTAACGAAACAGCCAGAGTAAAGGATCATTAATAAATAAATTAATAAATAAGTATAAAAGCTTTTATGCAAAATATATTATATAAAAATATTTTAAATTAAAATAAATAATAAATCTAAATAACAATATAAAAATGTAATATCTTAAATATAAATAAATAGTCTAAAAATAGAATAAAAAACAATAAATAAACATATAACTCGTTTTCAAATGTAAAACAATCTACTGTAAGACAACATTATAAAAAGAGGAGGAAACACTGATTAATAACACTGAAAGGCTTTTGTGTTCTTCTGTCAATGGAGAGAAGCTTCCAGAGGTCCCGCCATTAAACCTGAGTGAGGAAGGGGAAAAACTCCAGCTGGTTCATGAAACTTATGACCCGTTTTCTGACGATCTCCCAGCTTTTCCCTCCATCCTCCTGCAGGAGTAATACAACAGTTAGTTCACCATTAGGATCTAGGAGTGTTTCCACATTCACAGCTGAGGGTTCAGAATCTCACCTTGTTCAACTCCGTCATTTGTCTCAGTCTTTCAAAATAAAGATGCAGCTTTTTGTTCCTCTTCATCTTGTATTCACCCTGCATTCAGAAAGAAATGAATGAGTTTCTCTGACTTGACTGTTGCTGACATTATGTATATGTAAATATCTATGCTATATACTCACACATGAGCGGAGTCCATCAATCTGTGTATGGACGATGTTTAAGAAATCATCCAATTTTGTAGAGTCCCAGGGGACGACGGCATCGTCGAAGAGGCCAGCGATCTCTACCAGAGCCTGAATGACGAACAGGATCTGCTTCTCAGTCTGAGAAGAATAAACATAGATATATGTGAATATAGATTCATTATCAACAGCACAAGTTAGGGTCTTTTATGAAAAATCATTTTTACTAACCTCTGCTTTTCTGTGGTTATTGATCATCTCATATGGGATAGGGTTGATGTCCTCATGGTCATTATGGATTTTCTCACCCTACAAAATATTCAGAAACAGATTGAATGAAGAGATCTTGATCAAAATGAACAGATTTAGATCTGAATGCTGACCTGAACTAAACATCCAGTTAGCTATTACAACTGTATCTGGTTATTGTTGACATTTTAGGTTAAGATGAATATGGGGGGAAAAAATGTATATTTTTGGCACTGTATAGTTGATTTTTTGTTTTACCACTTTAACCCTGTAAAGCCTGACAAAAATCTATTTCTTTATATATATATATATATATATATATATATATTGGTTTAACTTAAAAAAGTAAGTTACCTAGTTTTAAAGTTTAATTTTGAGTTCATTAAAATTAAAAATTTGAGTTAATACAATGAAGGCGATTGGTTTAATCAACAGAAATTCAAAATTTTATGTTATCTGAACCAGATTAATTATTAAAGTTGATTTGAGAAAATAAAAAATGTTGTGATAAATCATGAAAATAATTTTTTACAGTGATAAGTAATACAAATTGTTGTTTTTTATGTTTGTATCATTGATATGGCTCATATTGAGGATATGAAGATCACACATGAGGATGAAAAAAACCCAACATAATTTCAAAGGCCAAAACTGTGCAAAAATATAAGTTGGTGTATAGTTGTTATTTACAGAACATGGTCAAAAAACTAAGAAGAAATTCTGATAGCTTGTAATATAAATCAGTGTGATCAGACTACTTACATAAAATGCATATAAATATCAGTAGTCACTCTAGATCTCCTAATAATATTTCTTAGTAAGATGATATTTAAATGATTAGTTTTATGATCAATAGTTAATTTTAGGAGGCAAATCATATAGTGCAATGCAATACAATACTGATGATTGACAGAAGTACAAATAAACGTTCCTCAAAAGCCTGATGGATCATATTTGATAAGTTACTTCAGTCCAGTCAGTGTTCATCTTCAAATATTATTAACAATATTAAAGATATTCTTACATTTATTTTACATATGTATCACATTCTAAATTTATACTAAAAGACTTAGATTTGTAAACTATCAGTCAGACGACAGAAGGCATGTGAAGATTGTGTACAACAGGTTTTTCAGCAAAATTTTGATCATTTTGGTATTTTAGAGGCATGTATTAAATATGATAGGCCTACAGTAAATTTTTAAATATAAATATTACATAGTCTCTGAAGTAATAGCCATAAAATATAGGTATATGAATAATAATTATTTTTTTAAATGAATTAAAAATTGTAAGTTATACTTTAAGTAGAAAAACACTCACCATCGTTTTGATCAGATCCAAAGAGATTCCATGATGATGCTGAAACTTGTGTTTTATCCATCTGCAGCTCAGCACAGAGCTGACACTGCACACTGACAGAAGGAGGAGGAGCTGAAAATTCATGTTGTCTTCTCGAGTCTCACTGATGATTGATTCCACAGGTAGATGAGCCGCTGCTGCTGCTGCTGTTTCAATACTCCGGTTGTTCTTAGCTGGTGTTGGATGATCTTGTGTTGGATGATGTTGTGTCTTCTCCTCCATTCTGTCCTCCTTTTAAGCGTCCGAATCGAAATTTCACTTTCCAGTTGTAAACGGTACACACCTGAGCAGGTAAACCACATATTGCGCAATAGCTTTTGTGTTCGTGTGAGAGTTGAGCGTTGAGCGTTTCATTAGAATTCCTATAAAATGATCTAATTAACAAGCGCAAATACATTAAACTTGAATAAACACCACAGAAGGATTATTAGTAATGTTAAGTAGCCTGCACAATACAATAACATTTAAAGAGAGAGAGTGTAGGACTCAGACTAAATGTGTTGCCTTTTATATATAACATAACATCTAGATAAATACATAAATAACACGATATAATATTTTAATCCCAATTCATTTATTAATTCATTTTAGTCATTTCTATCTATCTATCTATCTATCTATCTATCTATCTATGTTTATTTATTTATTTATTTATTTATACGTTTCATGGTTTGAAGAAGAAGAAGAAAGGGCAGGTTTCTTGGCGTGTGAGCGTGAACTTTGACTCTTACAGTAGAATGTGGGAAAAAAATTCCAGAGCGGAATACCTGAGAAAGTGAAATCGAAAGCGAGTGACGTCGTGACAACATATTTCATATTTCAATTAATCATTAATGCACATGAATTATTTTATTACAATTATTATAAGAATATTAGTCAGTGAAAAGACTAATTAGTGGGATAAATCAATTCTAGGCTATATAAAAATAAAAATATAGCCTATATTGTCATTTTCGCGAATGCTGCACGGTACTGCTGTTGACGAAATGCCTTGAGAGGATAACACGACAGATGATGATATAATAATAATAATAATAATAATAATGAGAAGAAGAATAAGAAAATAGCAAAAGAAGAAAAATTAAAATAAAAAAAATAAAATATGGTTTAAATAAATAAATACATAGGCATACATACATACATAGATAAAATGCCATAGGCTATAGCATGATAGACCTAAAAAAAATAAAGACAGGCCTATAAAAATAGTCAGCTTCTAAGGCGTTATTTTTATGCGTCAGTTAGTGGGTATAGAAATATTTTACGCTATTTGTTATTTTAATGTAGCTGTTTTGAAACACAGACTAGCCGACATTTCTGTGTGAAATGTCCTAAACATCACAAAAAGGGTTGTAGAACAACCATATTTTTCTTTAAGGAATATTTTTTTATTAATGAATAATTTTTATTGTCACTTTTAGGCTATAGCCTACAATATTATTATATTTCTTTCTAAAATTTAATTGTTTTCTCTACTTTAATGTACTTTCTGTTTTATTAAACGATGCTGATTGTTGGTTGCAACAGTTTGGCGTTTCATTCATTTCCATCAGACATAACTCCAGCATTAAGAAAATAATAATTGACTCTCGCCGTCTGTTTAGAAAAGCATGCTGTTTTATTTACAGTTCATCTCGCTGGAGTCTTCAGCACACTCAAAGCTGCGCAAGAGTTGCGCAATAGCTCTAGTCGTCAACAGGAAGAACCTTGCGTTCATTTCCCATCCTGCTTTTCGCGTCAGCTGATCTGATCACATCCTCTGTGTGCTTCTGGTTTTTTTTGGATCAGTGAACGAGAGTGACAGATATCACACGACTTGTGCTCATGTCGATTCAGTAAGAGGAAAGAAAACACATCAGCCATGACCGTGTAGTGCTGAAAAGCCACCGCGACAGATAAACGCAGAACAAACATGGTGAGTGTACGAGCTCGAGCTGGATTAGCAATAATGATAGCAGAATTGTCTGTTATCTTATGATATGATCATTTTAGACAGAAAGTCTGTATCTGTTCGTGTTTTATGCAAGGGCGTTTGGATGCTTCTGAACTCATAATTATGTTCATTTATAATGGCGATGGAATAAAATACAGTTTAGGTGAAATGTTACCGGTTAGACCATATAAACAATGCTTTTTTTATCGTGTTATTCTATCCTATTCAGTGAGTGAACTGTCATGAATTTTGTGTTGTCTTGAGTCTCTAGTGCAAATAATGTGACACTTTAGCATACTTTAAAAAAAAGAGTAGGCTACTTATTACTGAAATAATATACTTAATAATAATAATATACTTAAGTGCGAAGTGAATGTAATGTTAACTGCATGTCAATTGCAATTTAATGAAAATGTATTTTAACTTCAATTTAAATAAAATAGTTGAACTCAATAGTGCTTTTTTTGACCCACTTAGGTAAGACTTAATTACATCTTTATATGTAATTTCATAATTACTTATGATTGTCTTTGAAATATAGTTGAAGTGTACTGACAAGCATTTAATGGTAAACTAAAATAAATCATAAATGTAATTTCTTGTAATTAAGTTGCAATTTAGTATATTTAAAATATATTTACTTTAAATGTAATCTCGAATGACACACTACAGTTGAATTAAAATCAAGTACTTTGCTTTACTATGTTAGTCAACCCTTCAAAATAAGTGTAAATCTTTAAAGTACAACAAACATTGTAAAATGTACTTTTAATTTTACATTATTACAAAGTGCACTTACTTGAGTGTGTTCAGAAACATAGTTGTGAAAGTGTACTCTGTTTAAGTACACTTATTTGGCATTGAATTTCATTAATATTATTTTACTTGCAAGTACAGTTTTTTTCCCCTCTAAAAACATGCTTTTATGATTTTCAGCACACTTCTTTTTCACAAGGGTGACTTGTCTACATGGACTTAGGATGCACTTCATTTGTTATAAAATGACCATGTCGACGAATGCATGTTCTTCATTGTCGTGTGACAGAATCTATCTGAAGAGGAAACTTGCAGGGATCTGTGTATCAGTTCCACTATTCGCTATCTAAACAAAGACTGCCAGTGTATTAATCACGCTGCTGCTGTTCTTTTCCTCTTCATTGTGTTTTTATTAGCTACCATCTAATCTCCTGTATTATATGAACATGTAGGGAAGTGTAACATGAGATTTAACACCGTCAGTTTAATCGCCTAGAAATGATCTACAGATGAAATCACTATTACTGTATGCATGAGCTGAGATAACAGAATTGGTATCATTTAAATAAGCAGATTCTCAGGTATAATTTGATATAAAACAGCCTCAAAAGTGTCATCTACATGTTTAAAAAACATCATGGCTAAGAAACACGGAGGGTTGTAACACTTTCCAGTGTAGAACAAAAGATGGCACAAAATAAAGTGACTAACATATACACACCCTGTCTGTTTGAGTTGTTTTATGTGTTTTTATATTTGCTTCTGGTTTTATTGGTGTTATGAAAATGTTACCTATATGGAAACATTTACAGTGTCCATTATTTGTGTTACATCCCATCTAGTAGTGTGGTAGGTTGTAACAACAACACTCTTTTTATAATTAATTTACTCGGATTCAGATTTACTCTATAGTTATTTGTCTATTTTGCAGTGTGTAAAGTGGGACTAATCAAAGCTAGAGGAGCCATGCTGGCCACCCAAACACCTGAGAGCGGCCCAGAGGCAAAAGATGTCAAACAGGTTTGTAACTTCCTCATCTTTTTTAACATTAGTTGGATTGTGGACATTACAAGGCCATTGGTATGAACCCTTCCACATCTCGTTGAGCAGGTTCCTGGAGGACATTTGATTTTCGAGAACCTGGATTTGTTCTTGTAAACCTGTTAAAACACTTTCTCCTATCACAGCTTATATGCAGAGAAAGCTTAGTAAGCCATGCATAGGTTGATTTGCATGTCAAATAAACACTGGCACTATCATTTCTCTATCTGTTTTAATACAGTTTTTTTTAAAAACGAGTTTATAAGCAGCCACAGTTTGCGTGTTGTCTAGTAGATGTCAGACCGCACACATAGAATGGAAACTAGACAAGTATTGCCTTCATCAGAGAAGTGTCTGCACAAGAGATAAGGTTTTCTCTCTGGCCATTTCCCCTTTAATAGACTTTCGCTATTAACAGCTCCGCAGTACTTTATATTCAAAAGATTTCAAATACAGAAATAACTAATGCAAGACAAGGAAATGTGTAATGTGTCAATGGCTCCATTCACACTGCAAGACTTAATGCACAGATTCAGTCAGATGAATATTTTGTGCTGTCTGCTTACATTCACTTAAAGGGGTCCTATAATGCCCCTTTTCACAAGATGTAATATACGTCTCTGGTGTTCCCAGAATGTGTCTGAAGTTTCAGCTCAAAATACCCCACAGATCATTTATTATAGCTTGTTAAATTTGCCTCTATTTAGGTATGAGCAAAAACACGCTTTTGTGTGTGTCCCTTTAAATGCAAATGAGCTGCTGCTCCCGGCCCCCTTTCCAGAAGAGGGCGGAGCTTTAACAGCTCGCGCTTCGGTTGCTCAACAACAACAAAGCTGGAGAATCTCACGCAGCCAAAATGAGGATTGTTAGTAACGGTGTTCAGCATTACATTGTTCAAACCGGAGTCGACACTGATAGAGAGACTCAGGAAGAAGTTACAACTTTTAGAATGAAACTGGACGTTTCTGAATGGTTAGTGGATAAATGTATGTAGTTGCTGTGGAGTTGATTCAACTCATCGACTAGCATGTGCCGTCATGTTAATCTTTTGTGCAAATCCAGCATTGAATTGATCCTCGTTTGTAAAGCAGTCCGGCATAAAATGACGGCATGGTAACAACACTCTACTACAGCAACTCTTCCTCTTCTCTAAAGCAGCCCAACATGGCCTCACCCCCTTTGTTGTGTGTTCTCGGGGGTGGGGTTTATGTAAATTTTAGGGTTAGTGATGTCACCAACCTGGGAAGAAGCTCCTTGTAGTCCTTAAAAAGTAATTTCAGTAAAACAAAATATCTCTCTTTGCATTGAACTTTGAGCGTTGTAACTTTGCAGATGTTGTTTATGCTCAAACACCATTACACACTAACTAAAGTTAAAAAATTGAAATCGAAGACCCCTTTAAGCAGCTGTTTAGTTAGCTCTTTAGTTCTTACTTTTTTTTAATAAACTGTTACGATAATGAAACATACAACAACACAAAACGTAAACAAATGTATGTAAGCTACATACTGTACATATCCATACACTCATATATACAAATATACATACATTCTTAGACTATTCATCATTTAAAATAAACATACATACACACATTTTTATCTTTCAAAATTAATCAAGTAAAAAAAAAGCAAAAGAATTCTATAAAAAAAGATGAAGCACACAATTACCCAAACATTACGCATTTAGACTTACAAATAAAAACTAAAAAAATTATCTAATAAATCAATTGTTTACAAAATGTATTTAATCTTCAAAGAAACTAATTTTGCCCATTTCAATTAAAAAAAATCTTGTGTTTTACCCTTTCAAATGCTTGACATTTTTCTAACAAGTAATAATGTTTGAAATATATTTTAAATGCATATAAATTTAATATATACCTTTCCTTTTCTTGTGTGTATAATCATCCCAAATTACCGTATATGAATTCAATTGTAATTTAATGTCAAGTGTAGCTAACCATTTCGCTATATTTGACCAATAGACAACAACAAAAGGGTAATATCAAAATAAATGCATAATGTCTTTCTTCTCTTCTGAACAGGAGGAGTTTTTAATAAAATAGATTTCATCTGCCTACATTTGTACACTTAATAATGTCAAATAAAGCATCGTTTTACAAGCTTTTAACACAAACACCACAGAATCTTTACCACTTTGAATCTTTATATTGACACACATAAAAAAAATATATTATTTCAGACTTAACCAATCTTCTTAAAGAGGTAGGTCAGATGATTAGATATCATGCGGTTTCGGAATCATTTAAAAAATAGTTGTTCTTGCTATATACACATTCAACAAGATCTAATCTGTGCCAGCATTTCCTCATTCATATAGGTGCTTAACATGACCGACCCTTAAAGGCAAACTCAGTATTTTCCAGTCATCTTAGCTTCATTCTTCCCAGAAACATGACTGCTGAGGTTTGCATGGCATTTGACTTATTTAAAGTTGCCATGTTGAATTTCCACAGCTTTGATTGGCAGTGCTTTGGCTCATTTGTAGTCAGTCAGCTGACATCAGGTGACAGTCTGTCTGTAGGTATTGCTCACATTCACATGGCAGAGCACGATGACTTCTCTGTTCTGCCTTCTTGTCTTAGATTCTCAAGAGGCAGCACAATGCTTGCTCCACATCTTGTGCAAAGTTTTGTTGTTGCAAGAGCTTTTGTTGATTTGGTCTGCTGACCTAGATGTCACGATGATTCCAGTGACCTGATCTCACACCAGCGATGCATTACAATCAGTGCAAATGACAGACCCTTAAACTTTGTTATTGATCTTGTTTTTGCTGTATCACTAAATCAATGACTATCGATTTCATGTGTTTCCTGGTATTTTCCTGGTAGTTCCAAGTCAGTTTAATTACCGTTCTATATTAAAGGATTAGTTTACATCAGAATTAAAATTTCATGTCGTCCAAGATGTTTGTCTTTCTTTTTTCAGTCAAAAAGAAATTAAAGTTTTTGAGGAAAACATTCCAGGATTTTTCTCCATATAGTGGACTTCAACAGTTACCAATGGGTTGAAGGTCCAAATTGCAGCTTCAAAGGGCTCTACACGATCCCAGACGAGGAATACGGGCCTTATCTAGCGAAACGATCTTTTTCTAAAAAAATAAATAAAAATGGTATACTTTTTAACCACAAATGCTTATCTTGCACTAGCTCTACGATACGCCACGCATTACATAATCATGTTGGAAAGGTCACGCATGACATAGGCGGAAGTACCGCGGTAGGGCGAAAAACTCCATCTCATTTTCCCTTCCAACGTCAACATCATCTGACATCATTGTTTTACCTTTTTTCTTTTAAAGGACATTTGACTTAGTCTTTGCACATTCGACTTGTAGACACTGGATCGGTACTTCCTCCTACGTCACGCGTGACCTTTCCAATGTGATTACGTAATGCGTGGTGCATCGCAGAGCTAGTGCAAGTTTTTTTTTTTTTTTTTTAGAAAATGACAAATCGTTTCACTAGACCCTGATGCCTCATCTGGGATCATGTAGAGCCCTTTGAAGCTGCACTAAAACTGCAATTTGGACCTTCAACCTGTTGGTCAAATATTGCGCTGCAAACATCAAAAACAGCTTTAAGTTGTCAATGCTGGCAAATGACCATGGTATAAGCAGGATAATCCACGACTAGCTGTGCATTATACGATTTGAATACACTCCGCTTTGCGTCAGGTGGTCAGCTAGCCATGGATTAACCCTTACTTATACAATACATATAGTCTCAAAACAGCTTCACAGTAATAAACAGGAAAATTAATGAACTGTATGAGACTGTATGAACTGTATGAAATAAAGCAGAACTAAAAAGACAATAGTGTCATTTAACTCAATTCAGTTCAGTGTTGATTCAGTTCAAATCAGTTCATCAATTACGAAACAAGTTCAATTCAGCTATAAACAGCTCTGCAGAAGACAATAGTGTCATTGTTCAGCTCAATTCAATTCAAGTTCAGTTCATGTCAGTGTAGTCAAATTTACTGCATATTAAACAGAGCGATATTAACCCCTCTGTTCTCCTCAGTGGATCAAGGAAAAGATCGCACGGACGCTAAAAGCCCTGCAGAAGCGTTACATCACCACAGACACGGCGGTCACCAGCGAGGACTTGGAGGCGAACCTGCTGTGTTGTGCTTTGGAGGCGGCTTTCATCCATGGAATCAAGAGCAAGTTCATCAGATATGATGGAGGTAATTCGCGC
This sequence comes from Ctenopharyngodon idella, assembly GCF_019924925.1. Taxonomy (NCBI): domain Eukaryota; kingdom Metazoa; phylum Chordata; class Actinopteri; order Cypriniformes; family Xenocyprididae; genus Ctenopharyngodon; species Ctenopharyngodon idella. Next base: position 4,377,823 of record NC_067231.1, read on the forward strand.
AAAGGAGGATCACGAGGAGCACTTCCTCAACCTGTCTTCTGGAGCCTGTTGAAGACCGTCACACACAGGTGGGTCATAGGTTAGAATATCTAAATTAGTTTAAATAAATTTACCCTGTTTTCTAAGTGCATGTTTTAGATCTTATTGTGAACAATTCATTTGTGCATATTTTCATAAAAAAAAGAAAAAAAAAGAAAATTGACCTTCTAATGTTTAATTCAAAATGTCATAACTGGACCTTCTTTCAAAAACATTAAAAAAATCTTACTGACCTCAAACTTTTGAATGGTGGTGCACCCACCAACCAATTTTCACCTTTCAGCAAATCAGTTAGCGAACGTCACTTAAAACTGTTTATATCTGAAGGCTCTTTGGCTCCCATGGCCTCAAGGGATAACGTGACTCTTTTGAATCTTCGATGCACAAGAGGGAACTAAATGTCATTAATTAGCCTTACAGGGTTACAGTATACCCCACTCTTTCCAAAATCATTCCTACACCTTTGGTTTTGTTACTAACCAAGTCGATTGATGTTGGTTCATGCTTAAAAATAATTTTAACCAAGTCTTTCCAAATGAGCAACCCGTCACCCGTTTGGAAACAGAAATAGGCATGTCAGGGAGACTCTGTGAGGATTGTGACAAGCCTGAAGGATTAGTTGAATCATGTGTTTTAGTAATTGGCTCCGGAGCCTATGGGCAATAGTCAAGTGACACTCACTCACTCGGTACTCTTAAGGCTCTTTGACTCATGTTTGAGGGTTTCTTGCGTAGTTAAACTTTTCAGTCTTTGTACAAAATGTCTAGTATGGAAATTACAGTATATCACATTACGATACACATCACAGTACATAATTTTACATGCATAAAGATCTAAGTTCTTGTGTGGTTCATTTCTCTTCACCTTGTAGAAGTGACTGAATGTTTCCACCTGGTATTAAGATGTGTTTTGGTCGATTGGATCACAAGTGGACAACGCTAAATACAGGTGTAAACAGGGTCTAAAACGTTTTGAGCTTGTCCACTTTCGACCACTTCCAGAGGTAGTCGTAAATGCATTCGACCGGATTGCTTTCGTAGTGGAAACACGTCAAATGCGTTCGAACAGCCAATAAAGACGCCTTCTCTCTGCCTACTGACTTATTGTGTAAACATTATGGAAATCGCGCTAACCAGACGGGATTTAAACTTTGTCAGCTAAAGACCCAAGTTTGGTTTGAAGATGAAAAATGTACCAAGCACAGTGTTCTCTCACCATTCCTGATTTATAACACACATTTACCGCGTTCAGCCGGTCTTGCAGTTATCATAGCGGAAACGAAAGCTGATGCTCTCCATGTTTTTCCGTCGTCTCAGGGCGTGTTCATATGTAAATTGCGCAAGCTTATTTTGTCCATTAGATTGAAAGATCTGGAAAAAAACATACATTTGCCCACTCATAGGCCCTCCCCTCAAAGAAATTAGGACAGAAGTGGTTGAAAGTGGACAAAAGAGACAGATTAAAACACCAGGTATAAACAGGAATGTGTCTCCCTCGTCCACTTGTGATCTGATCGACCAAAACGCATCTCAATACCAGGTGGAAACAGGGCCTTTGTCAGTGTTTGCACTTATTAAGTAGATAAGTAAGACACAATATTGTGAGAAAAAGAATTGCATTATATGAAAACCCCCAAAATTAAAATTTCGTCATCAGTTACCCTTATGTCATTCCAAGCTTTGAACACAAATGAAGATCAGGATAAATCCTTTCTGTCTATCCATTCCAAAACGTTGATGCATTAAAAAGTTCATTAAGACATGAAAATATTCCATATGAATTGAGTGGTTTAAAGTCTTCTGAAGAGACATGATCGCTTAAAATTATAACAGATTTCATTTAGGCTTTTATTCATTTATAAACATTGATCAATGCACATCAAATATGGTAAACGGAAGATCAAGCATTCTTGCTTTACATGCGAGAACAAACCTTATTGGTTCTCGAGTCTCAAGCAAGCACATTTGAGCTTCCGTTTACCATGACTTTTCAATTTTGGTTGAACTAACCCTTAAATGATCACATGCATCTCTTTTGATTCTATAGGGATGTAGTTCAAGAACTGGAACGTTTAAGCTTCATAAACTCAGACATTGGTCGCTGCAGAGCATGGGTTCGCCTGGCTCTAAATGATGGGCTTCTGGAGTGTTACCTGACATCGCTGCTTCGCGAGGGGTCCAACTTGAGCTCCTACTACCAGCCCGGGGCTCTTCTGCTGGACCCGGAGGACCGCGAGGTTCTTCTCACCCTGCTGCAGGGCTTGGCCTCGATGACCTTCCAGCTCTCCTATAAATCAGCTGTGCTGAATGAGTGGACTAACACACCACTGGTCCTCGCAGGCCTTTGCCCCCCCACGCCTGCCGACGAGCACCTTCTTGGCCCTAAACGCAAGGAGTCATGGGATACGGTCTCACAGTCATCCGGGGGGTCCGGAAGCTCAGACTGGGCTCAGGAAGCGATCCAGAGGGAGTCGAGGAAAGAGCAGAGCGAGGGATGTGAAACGAGCACTCCACTTACCTCATCAAACCTTAGTCTGAATACGTCAGGATCGTCACAGCTGTCCTCCAGCCTGAGCTCTGATAGTCTGCTTCAGGGTCAGGAGCCCAGGAGTCCTGAAAAAGAACGCTGGAGTTGTGAAACGGAAGTCAGCCACAAAGCACAACCAAACACTGTTACAGAGTGAGTAAAACTTAGTCTATTCTGTTAAGTCTTACGACATGTCTCAAACAAGCGCATTAAGTGATAAATCACCTTGTTTTAAAGGGATAGTTCATTATTTACTCACCGTCATGTTTTTCCAAACCTGAATGAATTTCTTTCTTCTGTCGAACATAAAAGAAGATATTTTGAAGAATGTCGGTAACCAAACAGTTGATGGTAGCCATTGACTTCCATAGTATTTTTTTCCTACTATGGAAGTCAATGGCTACCATCAACTGTTTGGTTACCGACATTCTTCAAAATATCTTCTTTTATGTTCAACAGAAGAAAGAAACAGATTTAGAACAACTTGTGGGTAAGTAAATGATGACAAAATTTTTGGGTGGACTATCCCTTTAAAGTCGGCTTGAATCTTTTCTTCCCTGTTGTGACGTGTATCCGAGTTAAACGGCTTCTCGAACAAGAAAGAAATGTAGGGTAGGGCTTGATTTTGTAGAAGTTGGGTAACTTAATAATAATAAAATATTTGGTCTGAATAACCAGTTAACTATTTGGCCATATAATGACAGTGATTCAGGGTCACGTCCACCAGTCTACCAGCACATCTACTAATATATCAAAACCTGCTTAGTTGCTTTAAATTCATTCCTTTTAAAAAAATCCATTACTAAAAATATTGATGTTAAAACTAAATAGTCAACTTCTCTAATTGACTCGTTGGGTGTTGGTCAACTAGTTGACCAACCAACCACTTGCAACCATCATGCTATAAGACATTTTGTCACTTGTTTTTTATTTTCATAACCATCCAAAATCCTTTCCTCAGCTGTATATTAAGAAACACAAATTAGGGCTGGGAGATATGGCCAAAAATATTATCACAATATATTTTTCCATATTATATGATATCGATATTTATCACGGTATTTATTTACCATTAATGGGGAAGGAAATACTTCCACATATTTGTTACATTTTGAGAATGAATGTAAACATGTAAACTTGTTTGTTCACAATTAAACTCCACAGATTAGCTACCTTTTAATTTAGGGCCCCATGAAATCCATTTTATTTTTCTATAAATTCCATGTTTTCCATTTTATTTTTTTGGGGATTCTGTTTTATTAATCAAGCTTTTAAAATGTAATCAAATGAAAATGTAACAACTAATTTTAATTACAACAAAACACTGCATTTTTAGTTTTTGTTAAATAAGATGCTGCACAACAGAATTATATAAATTTTAAAACATGGATAAAAAAATATATCTTGGATTTATGATATTCCTTAGAAGTAATAATAATATTATTATTACTTTGAGAGGTACGTTTTAGTTTACATAGCGATATATTTCTGTCATAATTTCTTAAAGTTAATCCGAACTTTTATTTTGACGTTTTGTCATAAAGATCTTTCCGTTTTAGTTTCAGTGTGTATTTCACAGTAGTTTTTCTCAAATGAAATGTTAAAAAGCTTGTGAAGTGGCTCTGAAGATGGAGTTCATGTCCTCATATATTGAGATGGCAGATGCTGAAAACACTGTGAGCGTCACGTGTGTGAGTTTGTGTATCAGACGAAACCGCGCCGCTCATTCACACAGAGACACGAAGAAATCACTTATAAGCGACATGCATTGACTGGCTGACTGACTTGTCGCATTTATTTCTGCTGTGTGATAGGCTGTTAGATTAATCCATATCAAGTAAAAATGTCAAGAGCTTATCACCGTTATCGTTGTAAATTTTTTTATCTCGATTTTGATATGATATCGTTTATTGCCCAACCTTTTCACAATTGTACTGATTAGCTGTGATTTTTTTTTTTTCTCTTCATGCAGCATTTCACTCAGAAAACTTGCCTTCATGTTTCAAAAGTTGTTGCAAAGCTTTTAGTTAGGACAAAGTTTCCTAAAGGAAATGCCAGAGATATTATTTGACAAATAATCAAACACCCAGTGACCCCAGGATACATCACTGATGATGTGTCCCAGCGCATCTGCCTGATGTATCTTTTACCTTACCAAGTCTGAATTCATACTTGTTTGTTTGCAGAGAGAACGGCTCCTCTAGTCAGGATTTGAAGAAGGAAGACTTTGATATGTTCATGCCAGCTCCACACATTCTGAGTGACTCTGCCAAACATGCTGTTGAAGGAAAAACTGACATTTCTGAAACAGACACACATCAATTGGATGCACACGTCACAGAGGGATCTAAAGCGGGCTCGGAAAAGACATCAGCTGAAGCGTTACAGGAGACACAAGAAGGAACGGCGGAAGAATCCGAGATTATAGTTAAAACCACAAGACTAAAAGTTAAACATGCAGTCACTGAGACTCCAGAAAGGGAGCAGAAAAGAGAGAACAGAGACTCATCTGTTGAGTCCCCTTCGGTTTCTACATTACCCGAGACTGTTGAGACGACCTCTGACCTTAAAGACCCTGACACTCTTCTTCCAGAGACCTCTGCTGCTCCTAGTTCAGTGGAACAACCCCGACATGCTGCATACAGACGATCCACAAGTACTGTAAGCAGGAAAACATCCTCAGACTCTCTGTATTCCTCCTGTGTGAGTGTTTTCAAACAATCATATTCTCTTTAATATTCTTTATAGTTACAGTAATGTACCAACCGACAGGGATCCTGTATATCTACAGCATTAATTGAGAGATTGTTTTCCTTAAAGGGATAGTTCACCCAAAAATGAAAATTCTGCAGAAGAAAGAAATTCATACAGGTTTGGAACAACATGAGGGTGAGTAAATGATGACAGTATTTTCATTTTTGGGTGAACTATCCCTTTAAGAACAATTGATTTGTGCTGTATCTGATATACATCCAAATGAAACAATATTGATTCTGATCGAATCAGAATCAAATCAAAAACTTGTGAATCAGAATTGATTCATGAAATCAATATTCGTGTCAATACCCAGCCTTATTTGACCCTGAGGATGAATGTTAGTAGCAGATGTAAAACGGGCTCTTAAAATCTTTTTGTCTCTCTCAGAAATCCACATCTTGGATATCAGAGGATGACTTCTACAAGCCACAAGAAACGGGCAGTTCTGAAGCATATGCCGTCATTGACATCACACAATCGAACGGGCAGGTGACGCCTACCTCTGAACCAGACACCCTCCAGCCACCACCTAGTGTAGTGCACCGGAGACAGAACGGTAAGATGGGTAAAAGACAGGAATTTGCTTATGCCGAATTCTTGATTACTAACTACTGGAAGACACTCCAAGCCCTGAGTTGCACAAAGAAAAAATAGTTTGTGCTATTTCATCTGTCTATTTTTGTTGCCTCTGATGTGTGAACTGTGCTTAAATTTTCTTGTAATTTTCTTGTACTTCCTTCTAGCTTAATAATGACCGTAAAAAACGTGCAGACATGCTTACACTTCCCTTTGCTAGGTTTCATATGGTTGAGCGCTAGATTTAATTTTCATTGGTATAAAAAACGTTTTCATTGGTTGAAAATGCCGTAAATGTTTTATATTTGATGTTTGACTCCAGGTATGATTGGCATTTAAACCAGAGAGCTTAGGCTCCAGGCGATGCAGAAGGTTGCAGTAGTAATAAGTGTACTCTGGGTTGCTTTGAATGCAAATCATCTGCCATATTACAAGTTAGAAGCCTGTAGACAGCAAATGTTTATAAGAACACAGCTTTACCATTTCTGTCCCCCTCAGCTTCTTTACCAAATACCCTCACATATCTGTCATATTTACTTTTTCACTGCTTTTTCATGCCTTCTCACTTATTAACTAAATATTCTGGGTTCAAAACAACCTAATCTCTATCGACGGCATGTTTGGCGTTTGACAAATAATTTTGACTTGTCCCTTGGTTAAAAAAGGCACTTAGAATGAAAATACACAAGGCGACAAAATAAAAGTTAAAGTGCCCCTGTTATGCTTTTTTTGAACATTACCTTTCATGCGTTGTGTAATATAGCTGTTTGTGAATGTAAAAAGTCAGCAAAGTTTTAAAGTGCACAACATATAAAGTTATTGTCTCCTAAAAGAAAGAATTGATTCTGAACTGCTGAAACAAGTCGTCAGCAATTCCAGTCTTACTGGAATAATGTTACGTAGGTCAATTTGCATAATGCCAGCCTATGATCTTCATTGGCTGCCCACAAACAATGTCTACTTTGACCCTTGCTGTAGTTGTAGTTGTAGCCGAGACTGGAAGAGTTTGGTTTGTGTTGTCGTCGTGTCGAGAGGATGCTGTTTTCAGCGCTGCCAGTCCACTTTGCATACACTTCTAAAGGACGAGGAAAAATGAACGGCATCTGTTCATATCGCTGTGTGTCAAGAGCCGAAGAAGCCTCTGGAGCTGAAATTTAGATATGGTAATAGCGTTTCGTTTCCGACATGCGCTGTAAACATTAGACCAATCACAACAGACTGGGCCGTCTGACCAATCAGAGCAGAGTAGGCTCTAGTGTGATAAGACCACTTATTGACCTTCTCTGTGCGAAATTATTTTCAATCATTCCTGTAATGGCCAAATAATATGCTTTTTAAATATGATTTTCACATTTCTAATGGTAACCAGCTTAAATAATTATTTACGAATATGAAATATTCATTTCAGACATTTTTATTCATAACCACCCATTTTAAAGAAATACAGTTTAAAGAATACTGTTTCAGTGAAAATAATATTGATAATTCTCACCTTGTGCTCATATTTTTGCGAATACATCATATTTGGTCTGCCAATCGCATATGGTCTAGCCGAGAAGCTCAAATTGGATCTGAAAATTCTGCATATTCATATGATTGGAACTCCATGCAACTCCCTTACTCCTCTCCATTGAAAATGAATGACTTCCGGTCTGTCGCTTTTTGGAGAAAAGTTGGTCTGTAATTTTCGTATGATACACGCAAAGGTAAAAGGAAAGGACTTCTTACATGTGACCCTGGACCACAAAACCAGTCATAAGTCACGGGTATATTTGTAACAATAGCCAACAATACATTGTATGGGTCAAAATGATGGATTTTTCTTTTATGCCAAAAATAATTAGGATATTAATTAAAGATCATGTTCCATGAAGATATTTTGTAAATTTCCTACTGTAAATATATATGAAAAAATATTTTTATGAGCGGATATGCATTGCTAAGGACTTAATTTGGACAACTTTAAAGGCGATATTTTGATTTTTTTTTTTTGCACTCTCAGATTCCAGATTTTCAAATAGTTGTATCTCAGCCAAATATTGTCCTATCCTAACAAACCATACATCAATGGAAAGCTTATTTATCCAACTTTCTTCATTTACCCTTATGACTGGTTTTGTGGTCCAGGGTCACTAATGAAGAATCAAGGACCTTACCTTACCTTAATATGCATATTTGTACCAATGAATAAAATGCGTAAACAAAAAATATAATGTTCACATTTTTGCTTTTAAACCTGCAAAGTGCAATGTTTGATTTCTTTAAAAAAAGGGGGATAGTTCACCAAAAAATGAAAATTCTCTCATTATTTACTCTTCAAAACCTGTATGATTTTCCTTCTTCTGTGGAACACAAAAGCTATTTTGAAGAATTTTTACAATGCAAGTCAATGGGGTCCAAAACATCATTGGGCCTATATTGACAATTTTCAAAATTTCAAAGTTTCACAGAAGAAACAAATGCAAACAGGTGTGTAACAAACCTTATTATTTCATATTATTTTATTATTATTTATTTTTTAAAAATTAAGCAGAAGTATTTATAATTAATATTTGAAAAAAATTCAAGTTTTAACTATTACTCTATAACTATGGTAGCGCTTAAGCTTAGGGTCCAATTCTCACTATTAACTAGTTGCTTATTAGCATGAATATTACTAAGATATTGGCTGTTTATTAGTACTTATAAAGCACATATTAATGCCTAATTCTGCATGATCATATTCTACATCCCTTAATCCTACCCAATACCTAAATTTAACAACCTTACTAACTATTAATAAGCAGTAATTAGGAGTTTATTGAGGCGAAAGTCATAGTTAATAGTTAGCTAATAGTGAAAATTGGACCCTAATCTAAAGTGTGACTTTATAAAACAGCAATATGATTAAAAAGATAGATGTTCAATAAATAGTGGAATAGTAGAAATAGTGGATGTGTGTAAAATCATCTCTCTTTCTCTCTCAGGTCTTCCTAACCCGTTCAGGGGTTTGCTGAAGCTGGGTCAGCTGGAGCGGCGCAGTGCGGTGGGCATGTGGTGGGATTACTACTGCGAGCTCTCTCCGTTTGAGCTGCGGCTTTACATCAATGCAGAGGAGCGCATCTGCTACGAAAACCTGTCCCTGCTGCGCTGCGAAGACGTCCACCTGTCCTCCGGCACCGAGGGCCGTTTTCGGCTCACCTTCCTAGGCAAAAGAATCTACCTGCGTGCCCCATCTCCAGGGGAGGCCGAAGACTGGGTCGATCGCATCATGGAGGCCATCAGCAAACTACGTCCCATGATGAAAGACGAACAGTGGGAGGTGCTGCAAACATCCAGTGATCAGGAAGTCCCCTCGCCGGCACCCTCAAGCCCTGAACGCACCATCTCAGAACTTCCAGATCCACCTCAGTTAGATTGGACCCGTCATAAAGACCCAGAACTAGATGCAATAAAGGAAGCGGTGGTCTATCAGAACTTGGAGGAGAAGGGTTGGCGGCCTCTTGTGCTCTCGCTCTCCCTGGAGACCCTCAGAGGTTACCGGGTCCAAGATGACTCCAAGACGCTGCTCTTCTCATACCCCATTGGGACCATTAGGGATGTGGTTCCAGATGTTTCTCTAGGCAGTCCTGCGTTTTTTAAGATTCTGACTGCGCGGGACACAATGACGCTGAGGGCAGAGAGCGGCGAGGAAGCCCGAGGATGGAGGAGCCTGATCAGAGGAGCACTTGACTCGTATCTGGAGACGGAGGATGATGGAGCTGTTCAGGGTGTCTCTTCGCCCGGCAGCGGCCATGGAGGGAGTGTCCACAAACTGGTTCAACACAGACTGAAGGGTGACGGGGCGTTGCTGGCTCACTTGTCTGAGGTCCCTAAGGAGAGAGGACTAGACGCGCAAAATTACAAATGTGCAGGTATGAGAGGTTGGAATGAGGATTTATTCATTGAAATAATCTGTAAATTATTTAAAATTATAATCAAATCAAATTCATACAGACATTGGGCCTCATTCTTTAATCTTTCGTAAATATATGAGTAAATTCGTACGTAAAATGGACCTTCCCGAAAACTCTCCTCAAACAATAAATAACATTAGAAGGTATGTTGTTTCAACCACAGAAAGTTCAAGTCTACCGACGTTAAATTATTAACTCTCCTGTCTGGTTTGTTTGTCGGACAAAATGGCGGATTCAGCGTCATGATTGGAGTTTGATCAATCAAACTCTTGGCAAAGGGTGAATTAGTATAATCCCCGCCTATGAATTACAACTACGTAAATTACGTGTCCAGGAACGGCCATATGCCTAACAATAAATATTCAATTAACGTGTGTCCTTCAAAGCGTTTTTAGCCAGCTGAAAAAATGCCTGATGCTCTTCTGAAAACGGCCTGCTGGTGGCGCTTGAGAGCGCTTTGGAGGTGCAGCGTTTTTCCAGCTGAGATGCTTTGGTTACTATGTTTTGGAATATCCACGGCAGTAACGTGTTACTAGTATCTCATACTGCAGAATATTACTGAATATAAAAATGCAGTAACCAGCAATATTAACTTCTCTATTGTTGTTTAGTCGTTGTTCAATTATGATGGTTGGTTGGTGTAGAATTTGTCCCAACCCTCCTCCACTGTGATTGGACAGCTGGGTAAAAAGTGGCAGTGTCGAGTACCGCGTTTTACCTAAAGTTGAAGTTCTCTCAAAAAACAAAACAAAAAACTACTTCAGTTTACGTCAGAACGTCTTTACGAACGATTTACACAAATTGATTCTGCATATGTTTCATGAATGAGGGCCAAAGACTTTAATATGTAACTGTTCGGCTTTATTAAATAATGGTATAATCTTTATTATTTTATTTATTATATTATTATTACTTTTTGAAAAAAAAGCATTGAGGCTGTTGTATTTATCATTAATATTTGAAAAAATATATTTATCAAATCAAGTTAGCGTGGTGTAACATGCATGAAGCCACTTTGTTGTCATGTGACATGAAAACCATTAAACAGGAAATGATACCACAAAGAAGATCCATGTAAACTCTCATTTTTAGATCAGTAATTTATATAAATATAAGTCTCATAAAGTCTGGGGTTGGTAGGATTTTTTTTTATATGTTTTTGAAAGAAGTCTTCTGCTCACCAAGGCTGCATTTATTTGATCAAAAAATACAGTAAAAACAGAGATATTGTGAAATACTATTACAGTTTACGTTTCTATTTGAATATATTTTAAAATGTAATTTATTCCTTTGATCAAAGCTGAATTTTCAGCATCATTACTCCAGTCTTCAGTGTCACATGATCCTTCAGAAATCATCCTAATATGCTGATTTGCTGCTCAAGAAACATTTCTGATTATTATCAATGTTGAAAACATGTTTTCTCTGAATTCTTTGATGAATAGAAGGTTTAAAAGAACAGGTAACATTATAAATGTCTTTACTATCAATTTTGATCATTTAATGTGTCCTTGCTGAATAAAAGTGTTTTTTTGTTTACCTGGTTACTTCAGGTTTTTAAATGCCAAGTATCGTATTGTCACTGTTTGTAAAGTTAAATGCATGGAGAAGTATTTTTTCTTGGTTACACCATGTGACTTTTTTTAATCAATACATTTTTACATGCTACACATTTGACAAATGTATGAAACCAGCAAGAATGTAAATATTACATTAGAGCCATACACATGCACTTTAAACTAGATTTGTCCAGTCTTTACCTTTCATCACCCCAGAAACGAGCCATCAGCCACATGTTTCTTTCCTTCGCATGCCTGCATTTGTGAGACTGAGGAAGTGATGTGCTCTTGTGATGATATTGAAGTGTTTTTTACTGTACCTGTGTTCTCTGGCACTAAGTAAAAGCTGTTGTAAATGTGTACTCAGGATGCCCTCGGCAGATCGGTGTGTCTCTGGGGAGAGCCAGACTCTGTGAGTTCTCAGGCCAGTACTACTGCGATTCCTGTCACCAAGGAGACGCAACCATCATCCCCTCCCGCATGGTGCACAACTGGGACCTGACAACACGTGAGGTGGGCACAAATGACTTCATGGATTTTTGCTTTCAAAATGATTTTTTTTTCATTAACATTCACTTCCCATTTCTCTTCCTTGAATGTCTACTGTTCCCTGTAGTTATTCAAGCTCTTTTTATTGTTTTTTTTTTTTTTAAAGATATTAAAGGGATTGTTCACCCAAGAATGAAAATTATCCCATGATTTACTCACCCTCAAGCCATCCTAAGTGGATATGACTTTCTTATTTCAGTCAAACACAATCGTTATATTAAAAAATATTCTGGCTCTTCCAAGCTGTATAATGGGAGTGAATAGTAACCGAGATTTTGAAGCCCAAAAAAGCGCATCCATCCATCATAAAAATAATCCATACGGCTCCAGGCCTTCTGAAGCGAAGCGATGCATTTCTCTAAGAAAAAATCCATATTTATACTTTATAAACTATAATTACTGGCTTCCGTACGCAAGTCGATTCCGGCGGAGGAATGAACTTTGACCTGATGCATGACGTATTGATGAATGCGGAAGCGCACATGATAGAGCAAAACAAAACAACGGTCACAAATTAAAAGTCTAAAATGAGAATTTTTAAAGAGAAATGTCGGAAGAGCTTGAGTTTGTTTCCAGACATTACCGGAAGCTAGTGATTGTAGTCTATAAAGTTATAAATAACTCCCATTATAAAGCTTGGAAGAGCCAGAATATTTTTTAATATAACTCTGTGTTTAACTGAAAGAAGATAGTCATATACACCTAGGATGGCTTGAGGGTGAGTAAATCATGGGATAATTTTCATTTTTGGGTGAACTATCCCTTTAAATGAATATTTCAAATCAATAAAGTATTCTCTTTTTTTCTTTTCTTTTCTTTTTTAAAGCTTTAGGGCTGTCATTTGATAAAATTCATTACATGATATGTTGATTTATACACACCTGTTCATAAGTTTGGGGCCAGTAAGATTTTTTTCATTAACTTTTATTCAGCAAGGATGCATTAAATTGAACAAAAGTGATGGTAAAGACATTTAAAATGTTACAAAATATTTCTATTTCAGATAAATGCTGTTCCTTTGAACTTTTTATTCATAAAAGGATCCTGAAAAATATGTATCACAGTTTTCACAAAAATATTAAGCAGCACAACTGTTTTCAACATTGATAATAATCAGAAATGTTTCTTGAGCAGCAAATCATCATATTAGAATGATTTCTGAAGGATCATGTGACACTGAAGACTGGAGTAATGATGCTGAAAATTCAGTTTTGCATCACATTTGAAAATATATTCAAATAGAAAACGTTTTTTTTTTTAAATTATATAGTTCACATAGTTCACAATATAGTTCACAATATAACTGTTTTTATTGTATTTTTGATTAAATAAATGCAAAAATCATACGGAACACAAACTTTTGAACAATAGTGTGTACATTGTACGCAAATAATTGTGATTTGATTCAAAGACATTCTTCTTCTTATTATTATTATTATTCAGCTTGCAAAAACATATTACATATCAGATGACATGAGATCAGGATAAGCAGCTTCTCTCCTGTGATTATTTGTTACAGTGTTTATGTTCTTCAGCTGTGTGTTCTTGTCTATGTGTTCAGGTCTCAAGACAAGCCTTTAAGTTGCTGACTCAAATAGAGCACGAGCCGCTTCTGAACCTTGACGTTTTGAATCCTGACCTGTTTGATCACACTGACATAATGGCTACGGTGCAAACCCTGAGGCAGAAACTTCGTTTCCTTGGAGACTACATCCGCATCTGCCGCAGCGGGATCAGCAAAAAAATCCAACCCAGGTGTGTGTGTTCTTAGATGCATGTGTTTAGAATTTGGACACCATCAAGTCTTTAATAGATGTTTGCAACAGATAAGTAACAATTCCAATTCCGATTTAATTCCAGACTTCAGCAGAGGACATATTTATTGGATAACTGTGATGTATACAGTGTATTGGACTTGCAGCAGGTATCTGTTACTATTTCTTGTTGTTTATAATTTGAACCAGGGGTGTGCGATATGTATCATCTATGCTGATATCATAATTATCTATTGTTTTAATGATGTGCAAACTAACATTAGCTGTTTCCATTCATGCAAATTTTGGGATATCTCATAAAAAATTGCTGGAAATTTATACGCATCTTGACCCAGTTTCAGAAAGTTGCATATAAATTCTAAAAAAGTGCATAAAAAAAACTTAATTCAGGCAGATAATGTTTTTTCCCGATAATAAGACATGAGCATAAATTATAATGGAAAAACATTTACCGAATAAATCCCTCGATGCGCAACAAAAAACTCACGTGACTTTGCCTCAACAGTGGATGTGATTGGATAACTGGACAAAACAGTGTACCAGTCGCATCGCACAGTATCTCAAATGTTGGTTTGGTCATTCTGAAATGCCTGAGCCAAAGTCTGTCATCAAAATGATTTGTTATAATGACCTCCCAGAAGCGTCTCACATGATTGTGTTCCCAAACACCAGCATTCGAACGCAAGATAACATGACAGCATTTATTGCGTTTCGTCTGTGCGCTCTGAGATGCACGTCATTTATGATGTCACAGTGGCTTTCCAGATTCAATTTTTATTACAGATATTTTGTGCCAGTTTCTCAGTAAGTGACGGTTTTGTTTTCTTGAACACCTGGGATGGGAACGGGGCTTTATTCGCAGTCATTTTATGCGATATTCCAATTTTGCGCCCAAGTTAAATTCACAACTTTCGATGGATATATAGCTGTTATCAAGCTTTGGAAAAACCAAATGAGTTTCCCCCCATTAATTTTTTCTATTTATAGTAAATTTATATAAAATCATAGAGTTCAGCAATTTCGCAGTATCATGAGTTCTGTTTTTCCTGAATATCATCATGATTGCGAATGTCATATTGATTTTATAGAACAGTTCAATGAATAAGCTAACATTCTGAGTTTCATTTTGAGGCTGAATATTCATAATTTTCTGTATTTGCTGTTTTGTCAACGAAACCCTTGTTGAAGAGAGGAGTGCTATTACGGTACTTTAAATGATCAGACTTATGTTTTTTGCACACAGATAGCAGACGGGCACTACGAATCTTACCTGCAGTCTCTGATTGAGTTTGGGTCCAAGCACGTGCACAACTGTGACCTTTGCACCCAGAGGGGCTTTATATGTCAAATCTGCAACTCCGACACCATCATCTTCCCTTTTCAGTTTGACAGCACTTCCAGGTATTGTCATATAACAAACATTATATCTAAAATATATAAACACGGTTGCCAGGTCCCAGAAAAATGTCTAGCCCATCCAACTCAAAACCCGCCCAAAATAAATGAAAACAATCAGTTGACAGCTGCGGGATTCCCATAAAGGGCCTTGAAATAGACATTTTGATTTAATTTATTCTGTTTTAAATTGTATTTGGATGATTTTTTTTATTTCCCCAATTCTTTTAAAAGTCTTTTATCTTCATACAATAAATTAAAACCTCTCTGATATATTCTGATACCATTATTAATAACTTCTCTTCATTCACTCTTCTCACCACATTCACTCTTGTTTTGTCAATACACAAGTGTTAATGTGCAATTAATCTACAAAGGCGAACTTAGTTAACCTGCCTTAAAATGACTGATGTGAGTGAAATATTTATTCTTACAGAATAGCCCAAATGTGCTGGAAAACCACAACACTGGCAACGCTGAATATACACCACACATCTACTTTCACTTTTACACCACTTGTTTCAGATTGCTGTGCCGACACGAGTCATGTGAATGTTAAAGTCACATGCAGCACAGTAGTGTGCTAAATATCATGAGAATGATGGTGTGACTGTGTGTTTTCTGTCTCTCAGGTGTAACGTCTGCAAGACGGTGTTTCATTCCTCCTGTAAGGCCAAGTGTTCGGTCTGTCCACGCTGTGTTCGAATACAAAAGTATTTAGAGAGAGACTTGGAGGACTAATTTAGCTGTTAAAAACATGAAGGTTTCTAAGAAAATGGTCATGAAGAAGTTCTCTGTCGCTGTTGTATCTACAGAGCACAAAATCCAGGGTTAGTACCATATTATTGTTGTACTTCATCTAAAAGTTATCTTACGGTATTTGATCGGTATTTCACACTAAGCGTTTTATTGGACACATTGGAAACTCAATCTTAAGTGCACTTATTTACACATTCATATGTACATGTTTAGTCACATCAGAACACCCATGTATGTTCATTTCTCAAAAGTCAACAATGCCAAACAAGTACTTTTCTGCAATTGTGGAAGAACTGTTATTAAAGCTATGATTTTTGCTTGGCAACTTTATAAATACACCAACATTCAACGGTTAATCAATTCTCTGGCCTTCACTTGTTCTTCTGCAGGTTTGTGTTTGGAATCATAAGTCTTAGTTCTTTTTGCGTAGTCATCATTGATTTAGTCTGGCCAATTAAGTCATATTTATGAAAAATTAAGACAATTAAATGCCAAGGATCTCATAACTCTTGTTTTTATATTTTCTCGTTTTACTTTTTTTTTTTTTTTACATCTGAATGTCACATGCCAAGTTTTATATAAAGCATTACAAGTTTACAAAACATTGTGTGCATTAATAAGCATATTCTTGTATATGCAGGAATTGTACGCACCTACTAAGAGAGTTGTAAACTGAAATTATGAAATGTACTAACACTTAAAACCTCCTTTAACGGGTCATTTTTGTACTATACTGTGCCTTTATTTCAAGTTTCATTGTAGCATTCATTATCACTAAAATTGGTTGTGCCAAAAATGTAACTATTATAAGCCGACGTGAATTATTAATGTATGCCACAAAATCAGACAGTCTCTTTGGATGATTAAAAGGATCCGCTCTTTTTATATATGTGATTCTTGGTTTAATGAATGAGAGTTTTTTTGTTTTTTTTTTTTGTTTTTGAGTTTTTTTGTACTTCTTTTTTTAACAATGCTGTGTTTCCTGATATTTTTATGACAAGTTCATTACATCACTTGTAAAAGGAAAACCTCCCAGATGACTTCTGTCTTTCTTATCTTCTGTTTTGCCACTAGGGGGCAGTGTCACCTAAGCAAAAGTCTCAACATGGATTGACAGGCAGATAGTCTTTTTACAGTCATGAATTGTGATGCTTTTGTTTTGATCTAAATTTGACTTTTTGTTTTGAATTCTTTTTTTAATAATATTTTTTTCAGAGTAAATGTTTTATCCACACAATAATGTGCATTTAGTCATTTAGCAGATGCTTTTACCTGAATTATTTATAAAAGCCAACATTATTTACAGTACACACAGAACTGCCTGGAAATTTTGTCTGTGCTGAGTGTGCTCATTTGCGTTTTAAGCTGCTTTCTGACTAAACTTGTATGTTCTTGCCAATGTAACTTAAAAGAAACTGCATTTCTTAGAATCACCTGCTATAGAAAGATACATATTTTGTCTTTAACTTGTCATTCTCAAACCACATCGTGCTACATTTGTCTCTGACTGGTTCTTCCTGTTTTCTTACCTCCTGGCACTCTTTTCTTTCATGTTCTGTCTACACCAGTCTATGCCAAACAAACACCTTACAATCTAAAAATATGAGTTTGTGAGAATATCAGAATCTTGAATTAACTGCAACTACTCAGTGTAACTAAACATGGGTCAGAGTTTGAATTATTTTTATTTTCTAAAGACAAAAACTCTTTATGCACTGGTCAATTTTGATATTTTATTGCTTCCAAAACATGTTCTCTTTCAGACTAGTGGAAAGAAAGCATCCAAAATACACATTTAAGTGTTTATTTTACTACACTTTATCTATTTACGTCTATAGAGCTACATATCTTTCAAGGTACACCATGTAAATTTTTTGTTCAAAATTTTTCCAGTCCTTCTTCCAAAATGGGTTTTTGTCTTACAGTGATTCACTATGGTAAGACTATTTATATTTGAGACCGTGCAGGATGGTTTTTGCGGGAGACTGCATGCGTCACTCGCCCGTGCATGTTTCCTCATATCCATAAATAGAGAAAAGTTGCTCCAGCTACTTTGACAGTGTATGGTCTGGGCGTGGCATTAGTTGTCTCAACTAGCTAGAAACATCATGGAGCGTGTTAAAGGTGCATTCATGCCATATCGCAATTACTGTAACTACGAGATTCTGGCTTGTAAAAAGCATTCATGTCCTAGTAGAGCTTGTAATTACAGTTTGTAAGCTGGGAGTTTTCGGAAAGCTCCCACGTGTACACGTGGCCGCTGTACCACCTAACTGCCATAGATTCATTTAGGTGTTGATAGTGGTGCCATAGAAATGCACAATTCCCAGTCCGAGGACGTGAACAGCTCCGAATATAACGTCTCGTGTTGTCATCTCAAGATTACGGTAATTACGCAGTGGCGTGAATGCAGCATAAATCTCGAACCTCCAGGGACAAACAAATGCAGAACAGAAGAGAGTCTGAATCAAAAAGAGAATGTGACAGAGCTCGTAATAAAACCAGAATCAACATTGCCTTGGCTTTTCGGAGATGGTGAGAACTGAGGGATTTGAAATGCTGTAAAAGCGAGTCAGAGATGGCGTTTTTATTTCTCAGTAAGGTATTTTATTGAACAAAAAAATTACCATATGTAGCTCTCTAACAGAGTTCATTGTAAAGCATTATCTATTGTGAATGGTCAACAAAACCCGCCCAATCGCTAAACTAGTCCCAAACTAGCCCAATGGCATTTCAGGGGGGTCCCCCGCGAAAAATCGCGTTTTTGGCGGGGTTCCCCTGGTCAAATTCGCATTCCAGTTACTAAATATCATGTTATTTGGGGTCGCTTTAAACCGCGGACATGGAAAACAACCCACGGCAAACCGTGATAAAGTAGCCCAAACTGTGGACTTGGCAACACTGATAGGGTCATATTCATCTGCACGTCACGCAGAGCCGAAGCACAACCAAAACGTGTCTTTCCGCAAAATGCATCCAGTTTTGTTTTTAACCGCTAGAGGACTGTTAGGTTTTTTCAACGAGTTTTTTTTCCTCTAAAAAAACCTCTATATGACAGCAAAATGAACCATGAACTTTGAGCCTGGCTTTATTCAATCTTCATATTTCTGTTTTGGAAATGTATTCAGATTACTGCATTTTTAATTAGATAATGCGGAATGGTTTTGGCGGGAGATTGTGTACATTACTTGCCCGTGGTGTCTGCTCCAGCTACGTTGACGCGGTATAATACCTCATTTGCATATTTAAAAAAATAAAGTAGAATTTCAGAAACTTTAATACAAAATGTAATGTCTTAATGTTCTGTAATGAACCATGGTGATATATATTAGTATTGTTAGCATGAATATGTGGATGTCTTTTTCTCAATGATAACCTATTTTACCTCAACCGCACCCCATACAGTATTCAAAAGGGGGCATGTCGTTTCCTGTTGACCTGGAGCATGTTATCAGCACGGCACAGACAGAGTCAAAGAAAACACGACAGAGAATAACAGCATTGACTGAAGGGTGAACCTAAAAACGTCCATAAAGATTCCATAAAGTCCTGCCAACACCCATGTTTGAAGTCTGGACTCCAAATATGAGTCGGAAATATGAGTCATAATAATGCCAAAATAGGCTTTAATGAAACACGCAAGGTACAGCCTTCAGTTTATATTAACGCCTCTGCCAGTGTTGCCATGTCAATAGTTAAAAACACATTAAGCGCTGACAAGTTCTCTTCGACGTTTCTCGTTTTTATTTTATGCTTCCTCATTTCTCAGTTTTTGACTGTGTACTGATGGTTTTAAATATGCAGTTTTGTTGTAAGTCACTCGCTAGTATGAGGATTAATGTGTGTATTCTCACACACCCTCCTGCTCGCTTCCACTCAGCCACGCTCAAACTCGTCTAGCAACACAAATCTGGGCACATTTTTTTCTCACACTGACACAACAGCACTACAGGTCTAAAGTATGGGGCTGACACATCCCGGATTAATCGAGGGAGAGACAGAGATGATAGTTCGTTACTAAATTATCCAGTTAGATCTCAGAGAAGAAGGAGTCGAGGGATTGTTCTGCTCTCCAGTGGTAAATTTATTTGATCTTTATTTCATTCACCCAGAATATCTTAAAATCTGTGCAGCATTTTGCCCTGATTTGTACGTAGTTTTGTTATGAACAGCTTATTTTTTGCTATCTGTATGTTACTGTAATGGTAAGTTTATGTTCCTCAGAGACTGATGATAGCTGTACTTTCCCAACCATGTACCAAAACGAGAGTTCTGTTTTGTATTTTGTTTCGCTTTGCTGGGCTTTATTTTTTAAGTTATGAAACAGAAATGATATTTAAAATATATTAGGATATTAGCAAGAGATTAAAATAATTTAAAGGTAATTAATATCTCATAATCGTTTGTTTATTAATATCACTATAAAGTCACTATAGGCCTATATATATGTGTGTGTGTATATATATATATGTAAATATATAAACTATATCCTTTACATACACACTCTCACGCATATGTAGGCTATGTGTAAGTCATGTGTACATTTCATATGGAAGAATTCATAATTGTTCAGTGGTCTTGAACACACTGTCAAACCAGTTGCTGGATGCAGATCATGAGTGGTTTGGACACATTTTTCTTGACATAAGAGGCGTTTACCGGCTGTAGTTCATTCCATGAAGGCACAGCAGATGATGGCTGTACTTAAAACACACACTCCTGTCTTTGTCAGTAGATAGTGGTGTGGCTGTTTTTATGATAATTAAAATAATGAGTTATTTAATAAGTCATCACAGAAACATCAAATCTGCATTAGCTATTATGTAATTAGTATTTTGCAACAACCACAATGGAACCGAGATTGCAGTTTGCATATAGCATGATATATGTTTTCCTGTTTTACGAGTTCATGTTTCCCCTATTTTGGTGTCTCTTCTTCTGTGTAGGTTTGGGGTTAGTGCAGCGTTCCTCTGCAAAATACACTCACTTCCTGTAGCCTGTGCTGTGCAGAAGAGCTATCTGCTCTTCTTATGTGTTCATGCTTTTAGTATCTGTTTCCCTCTTGTTAGTGATTGGGAACTAATCATAATTTAACATAATATACAAATTTATTATACAGTCTTTTGACAAGCAATATAGATGCACTACAAGTTACAAAGCAAAAGTAAACACAACTGCTTTGAAGCAAGGCAGTATCTTTTTTAACATATATGTTAATGATTAATCGGATCATTCATATGAATCACAAGTTTGTTTTTTGTCCATACAATAGAAGTCAATGGTAGCCTAACCAAAATGGTTTGGTTAAAAACAAAATATTCTTCAAAATAGCTTCTTTTGTGTTTCACAGAAGAGGGAAAGTTTTGAACGACATGAAGGTGAGTAAATGATGACAGAATTTAATAGCAGTAAATTTACGTTACGGCATCCTAGCTCAAAATCAGTGCATTTCTATTTGACAAAAATGCGATATTAACTTTTGTTAACTGCATTTGCAGTCAATTCAATAATATATAATTATTTGTTCCTCTCTTATTTTATTTATTCATTTATTTACTCCAATTTAAGGCCCTAACCCCAGAAAAAACAGTCACGGGGGAACTCGTGGGCCGGATGGACTGGATTTGTCCAGGGCCAAATTTTAGCCCCTGTCCTGTCCTGAGTGTCGCTACTGTATTATCTCTCCAGCACTGCTACCTTTTCCTCTACTCTCTCTCTCTTTTTTATGCCTGCATCTTTTCATCACTTTTTCACTGCTTTCTGGTTTTATTAAAGGGTTAATTCACCCAAAAATCAAAATAACGTAATTTATTACTCAGCATCATGTCGTTCCACACCCGTCACAAGTCCTTTATTCATCTTCGGAACGCAAATTAAGATATTTTTTGATAAAATCCAATGGCTCAGTGAGGCCTCTATTGACAGCAAGATAATTAACACTTTCAATGCTCAGAAAGTTACTACAGACATATTTAAAATAGTTCATGTGACTACAGTGGTCCAACCCTAATGTCACGAAGCGACGAGAATACTTTTTGTGCGCCAAAAAAACAAACAAAATAACGACTTTTCAACAATATCTAGTGAAGGGCGATTTCAAAACACTGCTTCATGAAGCTTCGAAGCTTTACGAATCTTTTGTTTCGTATCAGTGGTTCGGAGCGCCAAAGTCACGTGATCTCAGTAAACGAGGCTTCGTAAAGCTTCGAAGCAGTGTTGTGAAATCGGCCATCACTAGATATTGTTGAAAAGTCTTTATTTTGTTTTTTTGGCGCACAAAAAGTATTCTCGTCACTTTATAATATTAATGTAGAACCACTGTACACATATGAAGTTTTTTAAATATGTCTCTAGTACCTTTCTGGATCTTGAGAGGTTCAGTGACATTGCTGTCAATAGAGGCCTCACTGAGCAATCGGATTTCATCACAAATATCTTAATTTGTGTTCTGAAGATGAACGAAGGTCTTACGGGTGTGGAACGACATGAGGGTGAGTAATTAATGACAGAATTTTCATTTTTGGGTGAACTAACCCTTTAAAGTAGAGATTACATTGGGCCTGATCTTCAGTGTTTTGAGGCAGTCTGCTGTTACACATCATGACAGGTTTCTCTCATCTCTCACTCTGACACACCTGTAGTTCTCCTGGTTTATCTGGATTCCTCTGTGTCACAAATATTTTGTTCCATCCCGTAAGAAAAGCTAGTTGTAACCTAATAAACAAACAGTATATTTTATCATAAACCTCCTGTGTATATATAAATAGATATCAGGGTAAATGTACTAAAAGAACCTTTGTTTTCTTGCCATTTTTGCCTATATGTGCACTACCTATTAGTGACACTGATTTAATTTACAGTACATATATGTACATATTCTTTTTTGCTAATAATTATCTTTAACTGGAATTTTCATGATCCTAGGGGTGCTGTGGGTGGTTGCTAAGGCATTGATATGTGGTTGCTAGGTTGTTACAAGATAAAAGAGCACCTAAAGTTTTGTTTTGTGTTTTTGGCTTTTACTTTTGTGGTCTTTACATTCTTGTGTCTAGCAAGTCTTTAAGTAATGTTTTGTTTTGATTTGATTTTTTATTTTTTTATGTTATTGTCCCTAGTAAATCTTTAAGTACAGTTTTGTTTTGTGTTTTTTGTTTTGATTTGTTTTATTTCTTTATATTCTTGTTCTCAGTAAATTTATATGTAAAGTTGTTTTGTGTTTGTTTTGATTTTTATATATATATATTCGTGTTTGTAGTAAATCTGTGAGTAAAGTTTTGTTTTACATTTTCTATTTTTCGTTTGTTTTGTTTCTTATATTCCTGTTCTTAGTAAATTTAAATGTAAAGTTTTGTTTTGTGGGGTTTTTCTTGTTCGTAGTAAATCTGTTAGTAAAGTTTTTGTTTTGTGCTTTTTATTAGTTTTGTTTTTTATATTCTTAGTAAATTTATATGTAAAGTTTTTTTTTTTTTTTTGCTTGTTTTTTTTCTTGTTCGTAGTAAATCTGTAAGTAAAGTTTTGTTTTGCAATTTTTAATTTTTTTGTTTGTTTTGTTTTTTATATTGTTCCTAGCAAATCTTTAGCAAAAAAGTTTTGTTGTGTTTTTATTTTTGTTTATTTTGATTTGTTTTGTTTTTATATTCTTAGTAAATTTATATGTAAAGTTTTGTTTTCTGTTTGAATTGTCTGAGCTTCAGATCTGAGTAATTTCAAACAATTTACCTATTGTTTTTTTCTCCTTTATCTTCAGATCCCATGATGACTATAAATTAACCTTGACTTCCTGTTTGCACCGAACACCAGCCACACAACAGGTTTGGGAGCAGCAGAAGAGGGCCACTATGTCACTTTCACAGCAGGTTCTGGTGAAATTTGAATACGAATACACTGCTCGAGATGGCAGAACGGTGTCCATCAAACCCAACGAGCACTACACCCTAGTATCCAAGACCAATGAAACCTGGTGGCACGTCCGAAGGGATGAGACAGAAAAGCCTTTTTTCATCCCAGCTACGTATGTGACCGAGCTCGCACCTGAGACCAACCAAACTCCACTGGACCCTCCAGAAGAGTTTAGTGGATGCGAACCCCTCAAGTCCAGCTCCGAGACCGCTTCCGATAGTCTTCCTGCCAACATTAAGCCCGCTGAAGTCACGCTTCGAGTCCCTGACTCCATAAAACGAGACACAGAGAAAGACGGCCATAGAATATCAACATATATTATTCCAAAGGAATTCTTCGAACTGAAGGGTTTGGATCCAGATCCCATAAAGGTTAAAGCAGAGGCCGGTCCTGTGCCTGAACTCCAGATTTATGACAATGTTATTTCCAAGCCTGATTCTCCATCTAATGGGGAAACACCACCCTCTATCTTACTGCCACCTGCTTTTACAGACAACACAACTCAATCCTCAGAACTGGAGATAAAATCACCTGCGAGTCCAAAAGAGAGGCCTCGGGTGGACTCAAAGTCCCTGGATCAAGATATTCAGATGCTCATTAGAGCTGGCTGGAGTGAAGAAATGTGGAACCTCATGGATAAAGACAAAAATGTGTATGAGAGTATAGATACGGTGAGAGAACCAGAATCCTCAAAACCTGACGATAGTATGACACAGAGTCCCACAGTCCCAAGCCCTGTTACACCAGATAATCCTCTGGTAAGTAATACTTCTTTATGTGTGAAGTGTATTCTGATTGTGTAGCAAAACAGTTTTCTATTTTATTCTGTTCTCCAAATATCTTTGTAACAACAGCAATGTTGTGCAGTGACAAAGTCTAAGGTATAGCTTATTCAGTTAGTATATCCAAGAATATATTCATAATGATTTGGATTGTACACATTTGGAATGATTTAGCTGCTTTTCTTGACCACATGGGGGCGCTGTATACAAATTAACATCTGAGCCTACAAAAAACGAAACCAAAGGGAAGTGCTGCTGATGTCTCAGGTTTCAAAATCTTAATAATGAAGCAATAATTGCATCAGTTAAAAAACTTATCTGTCCTGCTGTTTGGTGTATAAGTACCTACATGAACAATTGACTGATAAGAACTTTTGCTCTATAAAAAACAATGTTTAGGCTACTTCAATCAATGCTAACCTGGAACTAGATATATTATTATATGTTTTAAGTAAAATTAAAAAAAGAATAACTTGTAAACAGATTAATGTGGTGGCACTATACACATGTTAGGCCAGGCTTACACAATTACTCTTAACCCTATAAAGCCTACTGCATCATATTTTATACATTAATTTCTAAGGCCTCTAAATTAACAACATAATCAAAACTTTGCTAAAAAATCCTGTTTTACAAAATATACTACATGACTTCTGTCATCTGATTGACAGTTCATACTTTTTAGTAAGTAAAAGGCCTTTTAGTATAATTGTAAAAAGTGTAAGAATAACTTTTAAGATGAACATTTACTGGACTGAAGCCACATGTGTTTAGTTGATTATCCATACACCATTTTATTTTAGAAAAATCATGTAAAAAGTATCAAGTCAGTCTTGCAATCATCATTGTGCGTTGCAGTTTTGCCCCTCACAATTAAAACTACAGAGTTTTGATCATAAGCCTCAAATATCATCTTACGAAGACATGTTATTGGAAGATATAGAGTGGCAACTGATATTTATATGCATTTTATGCAAGTAGTCTGTTATACTGTAATAAAAATCTCAATCAGAATTTCATCTTCATTTTTGGAGATATAAACAACAACGTTATTACCAAATTACATATTTTTGCTCAGTTTGGGCCTCTGCATAAAATTTGTTTTTTTCCTGCTCGAATGTAAGCTTCATATTCTCACTATATGGGTCATTAACGCCTGATAAAACACAAATGCAAACTTTTTAGATATATATTTTTAAATATATTTTGTCTAAAAAAATTCAGTAAACTGTTCCATTTGTAAACTGACTATTATTTTGTAGATGTCAAGCTTTGCTGGATTGTTGTGTAACAGGTGCTCTGTCTCTCCGCAGTCCAAGGGGTCTTGTGTGGTAACTGAAACAACGAAATTTAATCAAAATATAATATCAATCAAATAAACGTACGTTTTGTGATATATAGACCTAACTACTTATTATATGTAAACATATGTAAATGACTAACTTAATTAATATAGTAGCCTACTCTTTCGACTTTGTACCAATCCTTCTAACCGCTCGCTCGCGAACTGCTGTTGCTATAGTTACAGCCTCAAGTAGTAGCTAGTCTTGTTGTGTGGTAACTGAAATAACGACGTTTGAAACTTTCCTTATGTAATATGTAAGATTAAAGTTGTTTAGACTGGTCGTAGGGTGTAAAATGAAGAAAAATTAACCGTGAAGAGTCAAGCAACCCCGTAATATGCGTCCTAATGTGGACAAAAACCTATTCTGAAATAGGCGACCTACAGTTGTTATATTTCTGCGTTTGAAGAGCTGCATCCGGGACTGTATTTATTAGCAACGTTTCGACCCTGATCAAACGCCCAGTCAGACTCCATTTCTGGAGCTCCCTGCCAAGTGATCTGCATGTCAATGGTTTGCTTGTCTGTTTGTGCGTACGGCCGCAGCCCCTCACCGGCACCGAACCGGCTTCTCCATCCGTTTCATCTTCCACACCGGTAAACAAGACCTCTATGCGGTGCGTATGGAAAACTTTTATTTGTCTAGTAGAGTAGGTACAGAGTTTATATTTAATTACCTAGTTATTTTTTAAGAGAGTCAAAACGTGCTCCTAAGTATAAGCCTAATTTGACTGCGTAGGGGGAAGGGGTTTTCAACCATTCTATCAGAGTCAAATGAAGAGCATAACAGGTTAGGTGAGTTGCTGCCAAGTGCCCTCATGAGTGCGAGTGGCACTGTAGTGCCAGTAGTTTACAACCACTCCCACAAACACACCTGTATCCCTGCGGAGTGACGATTAAAGGGCGTCAGTGTTAAAAAGATGGTTTCTAAACATCAGTTTTGTTGCTGGATGGAATATCTTTGCAGCTTTTTGTAATCGAAGCGTTTGAAGACGGAAAGGTTTCACCTGTGCAGGTACGTACCTGTAAGGTATGACAGAATAATCCTGCGCTTCCGGTTGGGAGGGATGCGGTTCTGACAGAACTGAGTGGATTTGACGGATAAAACTATCGCGAGTCTTACTTACAGAATGAGACACTGCAGGCATGCTTTATTGCGCTTTATCTGTTTGCGAATGTAGATTTCAATTACAATAGCCTAACGTTACATATCTTTAAAGGACGTTTTCTCGAAGTGAGTTTTTTCTCCTGCAGAAATCTCCACTTCAGCAGGTTTAACTTACACACACACACACACACACACACCAAACTTTGTAGTTTAATTCCTGTCTTTATTCTAAAGGTTTTTACTGAGGGGTTTGTTCATATGTAATTCGCCTGATTTTACTATTCCTAAAAAAAAATTGTATGCAAATGAGTGCATATTTAATTAGATAGCGCCTCATTCGCATATTTAAATATAACATTTCAGAAAACTTTTAGTGCTGATTAATCAAGATTAATCACATCCAAAATAAAAGTTTGTGTTTACAGAATATATGAGTGTGTACTGTGTGCGTGTGTGTGTGTGTGTGTGTGTATATATATATATATATATATATATACATACATATACACATGCATGTATATATTTAACAAATATATATATATATATATATATATATATATATCCAAAATAAAAGTTTGTTTTTACATAATATATATGTATACTGTGCATAATTATTATGTATATATAAATACACATTCATGCATGTATATATTTAAGAATGTTTTTTATATTTATATATAAAATATTTATATTTGGATATAATATAAATTATATAAATATGTACAGTATATACATGCAAATATTTCTTAAATATAGATGTATGTGTGTATTTATACATAATAAACAGTACACAGCTACACACTCATATTATGTAAACAAACTTTTATTTTGGATGCGATTAAGCATGGTTAATCGTTTGACAGCACTACTTGTAATACAAAAATGTTTGCAATTCTTAAAGTAATCAATCAACTGGGGAAGTATTGTGATACCTAGTAGTTTTTTAACCTATTTTTACCCTATTCATCTGGGGTGTCTTGCCTTAAATGCATAAAATGAATGATATTATTATAACGTTAAAGATAATATTGTAGTTTAATTATCACAACCCTGCTTTTAGCATACATGTTTAATTGTGAGCAATATAAATAAGAAATTAAGAAAAATAAATAATTAATTAGGTAATTAGCAAAGTTAAATAGGAATACATTTATTTAAAACAATATATATGAATGTATTTCAATATTGTTTATTTCATGCTTACACCACATAACTAAAAAACAAGTTTGGGGGAAAATATTATATATTATATTATATTATATATAAGAATTTTAAAATACATTTTTAAAGAGTTTTCCTTTTTTATCATCTCAGACGTTCTCATTAATTATTGACCCATATATCACAACAACATGGGATTATTACCATCTGATTCCATCACTTTTTGCTAGCTATTACCATCACTTATAGAGTCAAGAGCTTTCAGTGCTGCTCTTAGATAATCGATAACTGTGCATTAAATGCAATTCTCTGTGCATCTATCCCTGAAGTGTCCATTTCAGCAGGTTTGTAAGTGTGCACTGTCTTCTCTGTGGGTTTGAGTTTGGTGGGATAGCACAAGAAACTCTGGAGGCCTGCCAGCGAAGTTTTGGTTTCCATAGTGATCGTGGTTTCAGCAGTGGCATGGCTGAGGTGCCATTCATTTTGGCGGGCACAATGCGTAGCACTGGTGTGCAGTCCTGGATATGTAGGTCAGCTTATGCTAATGCATCTCACACAGCGCAGTGCACTGGAAGACCCCAGATCCTTGTGCATGTGCACGACAGGAGCGTCACTCATGCATGAGTGTGAGCAGCATAGGAGGAGTAGATTAGGATTACTAGAGATGCAAGTTTGTTTGTATCCAATCGAGTTTAGAGAGTGAGATGTTGCTTTTGTCAATGAATCTTTACCCAAGTATTTGGCTGGTATATACCTATAAGAGACTGGGTTTGAGTCTGGCCTGGGTCATGTTCCTATCCCATACTCCCTCTTTCTCCACCTAATCATTAAAATGTTGCAAAAGCTCTGATCAAACTCAGCTCAGCAAGCAATTATAATATCAACAATGTGTATACTATTTAAAGTCGTATGAAATCAAAATAGGCATTTCTTATTTTTTCATGGAACTTGACATGACGTGCATATTTTGTGTCCAAGTGCATTATTTCCTTTTAAAATAATTTGATAAATTCATTACATATATCACTTTATTCTATAAAACCTATTTAGTTTGAATTTATTAGTAGTGCATTTAAATAATACATATTATTTTATGTTTTGTTATCTTAAACCCTCGAAATGGCAGATGGTGCAACTGTCCTAACGGTGTCTTAATAATAAAAAAATTAAAAACTAAATAATATGGCATCATTTTAGGTTCGAAACCTTTCATATAACCAATTTTAAAATATATCAGTATTTTTAAAACTGTTGAGATAATTGAAAAACTTTTGTCCAGCAATTTGTATATACTCAAATGTCAGGGTGGCACGACTGCAAACGAGGCTCTTTTATTACGAATTCACAAGGTAATAACAGTAAACATGATAATGCATCTAGAGGACCCTAACTGATCCTTGTGAAAGAGTGAAAAGGTTTGTAGATCTCTCTCAAATACTGGTAAAAACTGCTAATTTCAATTATGGGTAGGTTGTCATGTGGTACAACTACAGTATGGTATATAAAAAAACAGTCAAAAAGTTAATTTAAACACTTTGAAATGTTATTTAACAACTGAAACTTGTTTAACACATTGTTCATGACTCAAAATTATGCATCACATCAGTTTTTAATTTTTTTTAAAGCACCTTTTTTGAAGCTTTATTTATCAATGACCCATTTATTATAAATTATTTATTTGTGTACATCATTATTTTTTTTAAATTCATGAGCCCTCATAATGTTTAATAAAAAAAACAAATCTCCCTCTTGCAGTGACATCTCTCTTTTCTTATGACATTTATTGACGCAAAGGTGGGACAACCTGTCACTCACATGAGATCGACCAATAGCAAACCGCAATGATCCAATCAATTCCCAATGGACAAAATCAAGTCCCGCCCTACAGTTTTTCTTGTTTGTGAAGCCGTTTCACTCGAATGTATATCACAAAAGAGCAGTGTTAACGCATTACAAGTAATGTGAGTTACGTAATCAGATTACTTTTTTCAAGTAACTAGTAAACTATCATAACTGCAGAGGCGTTGTGTGCGCTATGTAAATATGATGGTTATAGACTAGTTCTAGACTAAATGTGAGCATACATTTACTTATTTACTTCTTCACCTGCATCCTGTTCTTCTGTATTCCAGAATGGCAACACAGCTAAAAGGCTTGTTTGTTGAGCTCCTCTACTGTACTGACGTGAATTTGTTTTTCCTTCAGCCGTAGGGGTTATTCATTTCACTTTTGGTGTGAAAGGGCCTTTACATTTGCCAAAAATAGAACTTTTTTGTTGTTACAAAAACATACAAACAGCCCTGAACAGATGAGAAAGAGTAATGCAAAAGTAATGTAATGCATTACTTTCCATAAAAAGTAACTAAGTAACACAATTAGTTACTTTTTTAGGGAGTAACGCCAGATTGTAATGCATTACTTTTTTTCCCCAACACTGCAATAGAGAAGAAAAGAGTATCGCAACTTCCGTTTCATGCCGACTTTCACAAAAGTTTCTTGTTATAAAATAAATATTAAATGTGTGATTTTAGCAATGCAAAAAGTCACTATTATTAACTGTTAATTATTTTGTTTTGCTGAGTTGTGTCCGCCTGCAGTGTTTATGTCTTTTGGCTGTTGCTAGTCTGTGCTGATGTGCTCATTAATGTCTTTGCGCTTCGTTTAGTAATTAGGACGGCACTTTATAGGTGGGGAGTCTAATTTTAGCGCAGTGGTGCAGCCCGTTTCTCTAATGATGCAAATTTCCACAACATTTACTAGTGTGAACATTTGGTCAAAACAAATGTTTGGCTATTCTCCTCCTCTGGTAGCTCATTACATTATTATACAACTATACAGACATTGACACAATATTTGTTTGTTCTTGACCAAATAATTCCGGGGCAAATAGTTGAGCATTTGAGTTAACCATTTGTTACGTGTTCAGCATGTCGGATCTTCTTACATGATTGTAACTATTCTGCCTCGCTCTGTTCAATGAAATGTGGGAAGTTCCTCTTCCACCAGTTTGTTTTGATGCCACAGGAAAAGATCTTGTTTGTTGGATGGTCTGCATGCTCTAAATGCGTAATTGGCATGAAATTTCAAGCAATGTCAGCATTGTCCTCCAGTGTGTCATGGTATACTCCATCTAAAACTATTTTAAACATTTTTTGTAATATTATATTATGTGTAATTATTATAATTTTTATTTGAGAGATATCATGGAGTAGTTGCACTATTAAAAATGAATTTTTCACACCGCAGATAAGTTTATATGGCAACAATTTGATTAAACATGGTGAAAAACATATTATATTATATTATATGTTAACAACTTCACTGACAGTAAGTTTCAAAAGGATAAAAAACACATCTAAACTTCCCCCAACAGGTAGGCTATAGTGAAAAGAAAGTACTCAAGAGCTCTCAGTTCTCTGTTGATTTCTGTATATTCTGTGGGAATTCAGGTGTGAATAGAGGAAGTTTTGGTCTTTGCTATTGGAGAATTAAATCCAATGTGCAATACAGAAGTGCAGTGTTATTCTTAGGTCCCCTTTACACTAGTGCGTTTTTGTTTTAAAATGGCGTTTTAAAATGAAAACGATCCTCGTCTACACGGGCGTTTCCACAGCGTTTCAAAAATGATCTCCGTCTACACTACATGACCGAAAACGCATGTCACATGACCGTTCACGCACACTGGGAATGCGCTTACAGTGTAAACAGTTGCCTCTTGCACATGTCGATGGCTGCAGTATTAAAAAAAATGCAGAGTTTAACTGCACAATGGCTGCTAAAAATGACAACAAAGCCAGCAAATATTGCAGTTCAAGTCTCCATGTTATTGTTTACACGGTCTTCAAGGATACGCAGCGGCAGAGCTTATGTGGGCAGCCATCGTTTTCAAAAGTCTCCGTTTGTGGTACGTTTACACTGAAACACAACCCCGGCATTTTCAAACTAAAACGGGCTCTGCAGCGTTTTCGAAAGTCTCCGTTTTTGAGGTTCGAAAATGCTGGCGCAGTGTAAACAACAGGTGTAACCGTAGCAAAACTTATGCGATTTAAAATAAAAATGCACTAGTGTAAACGGGGCCTCAGTTTTGGTCCGTTTACACTAAAACGAAACCCC
This sequence comes from Ctenopharyngodon idella, assembly GCF_019924925.1. Classification (NCBI taxonomy): domain Eukaryota; kingdom Metazoa; phylum Chordata; class Actinopteri; order Cypriniformes; family Xenocyprididae; genus Ctenopharyngodon; species Ctenopharyngodon idella. The sequence continues at coordinate 4,410,098 of NC_067231.1, forward strand.
GGGGGTTTCAAACTGAAGCGGGCTCTGCAGCATTTTTGGAAGTCTCAGTTTTCAAGGGTCGAAAACGCCAGAGTAGTGTCATTCCTTAAAATGCATTTACTAGATTTTGGAATTTAGGTACAGTAGACTCTTTTTATGCCCTCTTCTTATAGTGACCACTCTATGAATAATAATAGCCAGTGGGGACCAGAAGTTTCAGAAAGGGTAAAAGTAATCCAAAGTTATTAATTCTCAAATCAAATTGAAAGCATTGATCAACTCCACATCAGTAATATCAAAATTCATTAGCTCTTTTGTGTCATGTGACTTAATGTTATGATGTCATCACACAAGAACCAATGAGGTTTGAATACCTTGAATTTTTAAATAAATTCTTTCATTAATAAGCCTTTATCTGACTGTGCTCTGCTGTGCTCTAAAACACTCTCAAATCTTATCATAGTTCAATAATCTCATTCAGTTTTCACACAATATTAGTTGTTTTCATGCCTTTTGCACAACATTTCATGCTTTTCATCTTCAGAAAGATCTTTCTTCCTACCCATATTGCATAAGAACTGTGACTTGCTTAATAATGTGGAACAACCTCTCAGTAGGATTTCCATAGACCTGGCAAATTATTTTGTCTGAGATTGATACCAGTTATCTAAAAAGACATGGATAAATAAACAAACAAACACTTTCTTAGAAAAACTAAAATCTGAATGTTTATTGTACTGAAATCCTACTAATATGTCACTTGCATAATAATTTGGAAAACAGTGTAGTCTATATGCTATAGTCATGCTCAACAATATTTAATTGGATCCTTGAGAATTATATAGAATTTTTTTTTTTTTTTTTTCCAAAATCCTTATCTAATGTTCATGAAGTCATGGAAATTAATTGGTCAAAGGAGTTGTAAGGTTTTTGTTGAGTTTAATGTTGTAAGGTTTAATGTTGAACTCAGAGTCACCTCACTCATACTATGTTAGTATTTTCCACTCCTTTTTCAGAAGAGGATGTGAAACTATTTCATCAAGACCTTTGTAGCACATTTTTAGTGTAGACATGTTACCATTTGTGCTTAAGATTGTCATCTCGCCGACAATTAAAACAGGCGAGAAAAAAAAACCCTGCACTGAAGGAGAGACCAAAATATCACAAAGACATACCAATAAACCACCTAGAAACCAGCTGGAACTTAACTGCATTGCTACAGCTTGCCAATTACCACAACATCCTAGATTTGTGGTGATGTTTTTTTGTTTTTTCATATTTCTTGAAAGCACTGATGCTTCTTGAAACAGTGTTGAGGCTGGTCATTTTTAATACCGTTGCATTTACTTACGGTATGAAAATGTGCATATCTCTTTAAGAGAGGAGGAAGGAAAGGTACCTGAGTGTGAATGATGGGCAGATAATGGCTGCAGTGTGCTAGGAGCTCTCACAAGCCCAGACTTTTAGTATTCAATGAGGTAATCCAGGATTCCAGGCCATGATTGGTGATGTAACAGAGAGGGGGTGCTGCTGGGTCCCCTGAATGGCCCTTCTGTGTGTGTGTGTGAAAAGAGAGGTAGGAGTTGAAGCCGCTGATTCTGCAGCCTCAATTTCATTGGTTGATAAGTAATTTGGTTAAGTAATCAGCAGCATGCTGTCCCTTCAGTGCACCCTACAATCACTTCTTTCTGAATTCATTATAGCTGTAAATTCCTTGGCTATCAGTATGTTAGACAGAAATGATGTTTGTTTCTGACATACTGCTGCACACTATCCGTCGGCTCAGTGTCATTTAGAATCAGATGGTGTTTTATGTAAATTCTATAACTTCTAAAGTGCATCTTGCATTTCCAAATATAAAATGGAATTACAAGAGCAAAGGAGGCCGTGTTGTCGTAAATTTCCTCCTTCACACTTCTGAAGTTGTAATTACAAGTTGCATTCACATGCCTTTTTTGATGGAAAGAATGGGAACTATGGAGGGACACAGGTTCAGTCTTGCCCATTTCTTGGGGAAATCTTATTAAAGTCAAAATGTATTGAGATATTTATTCATTATCCAACAGAATTTGAATAAAATGTAGTGTCCATTCATTGGCAACCATATAAACATTACACACGCTATTTTATACATTCACCACTCTACCTAGATAGTCAGCTTGTTGACGATTCTGGAATTTGGGTCATTTTTTTCCCCGCTGTGTAAAATACATAAAATATGCATCAAATGGTTATTTATATATGTAAATATACATGACTATAACTGCAAAAGAGAGCAATGAAGATGTAGTGGGGAAAAAAAACAATAAAACTTAACAGTCACTACAGGAATAGTTCTCTTGTCCACCATGTTTACAGTTTATGTCCTACCCAATTCAGGTATCAAAATTATTTCAGAGTTTCCCAGTCGTAAGTACGATTTGTGATCTGTTCATGTACAATTTCCGACTACGAAACTCATATTTATGATAATTCCAATAGCACATAAAGGCAACAATAAGGTCAGGTTGCCTTATTAAGACAAATGGTTTACAGAAACTATTAGTCATAAATGTTCATAATTACACAGAGAGTATTACACTTGTGCATTTCATATTTCTATGTGCAGTCATTGCTGTAATGACTGTGTCCAAACAGGTTTCCCGAGCACTCCCCCTGTCTTCCATTGGCCGAACTAATAGATAGTCCCACCCCCAAACTCACACCATTGGTTGAGGGATTGTGGCTTTTGGTGTTGTCAAAAGTGCCGACCGTGATACCAAGTCGGTACTGAAATTTTAAAAATGTGATGCTTTGAAAGCTGTTGAGCGGATTCGTAAACACCTCTGATTGGCAATTGTGTTCACATACTCATCAGATATGTCTGTGATTGGCTACAATGATCAACGCTACACAGATAAAAACGGGAGCGTTTGAAAGCAGGCGTTGAAAGCAGGAACGGTCTGCTGATAGACGCCTGCTTTCAAATTCAAACACTTCTGCGTGCTTCAAACGCTCCCGTGCGTCGATCATTGTAGCCAATCAATCACAGACATATCTGATAAGCGTGTAAACACAATAGCCAATCAGAGGTGTTCACGAATCCGCTCAACATTTCGTGCCATTTTACATTAAAAATCCTGTTCACATGTGATGTATTTTTATTTAAATAATAATTATTTTTTGTAGTTTTTGGTTGTCAGTTATGTATATTAGGGTTTTATATTACAACTTATATTAATGTTTATTACATTATTTTAGTGTCATGTGTGTTCCAATGATAGTGTTTTGTATTTGTGTGTGATGCCGTGCAACTTCATTTACCTCAGCTTGTGGATTCTAGATGTGTCTTTCTCTCTTTAACACCTGTATGGTGGTTGTCAGAATATTCTAAATGTACAAAACATATTTTGGTACTTTGGTATTTTCTGGCAACCACAGCTGATGTAAATTAGCTTTGTTTACACCCTGCTTTTAACAGCGTATCATATCTGTGGGTGGGACAGCGCCTAAAAAAACCGTATGTGGGTGTTTAAAACAAACCTGTCTAAAGAACCTAAAGACTGGATTGTTGTTCACATTGCTCTGTATGGCCTGTGCAGTGTGCACTGAATCATAATGGATTTCACACCATTGATATTTAAGGAGACAAAACTCTTAGCAGCTGTCAATCAAAAGCAAGGTTTCCCTCAGGGTTAAAAAATGAAATTGCAGAGTGCTATAAATAGCATGGGACATTGCGTTACACATTAACTGCTCATTTTTGGTGCCTACTCTGCTAATATGTTCTAAATGAAAGTTCAGGAAGAACTTCCTGTAAAGGGGCATTCACTGAGGTCAGGAGTGCAAATATCTTATGAGCATGATTGCATCATTTTACACTTTTGTGTTGTTTTTCTGTTTAGTTTTCTGTGTTTTTTTCTCTTTAGTTACACAACTCTCAGGTGATATATTGGGCATGTAGCTGTAGGCTGCCATGTTAAAGATTTGAATAACAAAATTTTTTGTGAATAGTAATCCCTAAAACAGGCTTGCGCATTTTTAGTTATGGCTTGTTCCAGGAAATTTTTATGTCTGGCCTGGCTCACTTTCATTACACTCATCATTAGAAGGAGGCAAATAGTGTAAAGGCTGATCTTAGGTGTGATATCCAAACAGTAGGATTAACCACAGGCAGGAAAAACAGCATTATTTACAATTTGCAAACACAGATAGTATTTCAGACGAGGAAGCTGTCTTGTTTGGATGCTTGGATGAATTGCTGAGTAATTCCCCCGCGAATTCTAAACAACATATTTCCTGCTTTAAACATTCTCTGTCGAAATGTTGATCAGAAGTCACAACAAAACACAGTGACCATTTGTCTTCTGATTTTTATCGCGCTACCACATCATGGTATGTAAAATACATGTTGTTTTTCCTGTCTATCAGCTTTCTGAGGCTTGTATATGTTGAGCTACACTTGTCTCTATATTTAATGTTAAGGTCAGCGTTAAATGAAAATTCACCCCATCTGTTTTCTAAATTGCATGTTATTCTGCAAGTCTTATTGTGAATAATACATCCATGTAAGTTTTTAAATTTGTCACTTTTTGAGGGTAAACAAAAACGCTCCGTTTGTGTGTGTGTCCCTTTAAATGCAAATGAGCTGCTGCTCTCAAGAAGAGGGCGGAGTTTCATAAGCTCGTGTTAGCAGCGTTAGCAGCTCCGATTAATGTTACCTCACGCATACTCACTGAAATTGTCAGAAACTGTTCAGCCTTTTATGTTCAAAGTCGGACAATAATGGAGAGACTCAAGAAAAAGTGACATGTAGAATGCAACAGGACGTTAGTGGAAAAATTTATGCAGCTGATGTGGAGTTAACTATCTTAAAGTCATTGATTAGCATATTCTGTCATGATAATCTATAAATCGCTCATGTGGGAACTGTTGTAAGATCCTACAGAGCCAGAGAATATATGCTGTTCTCGAGGGCAGGGTTTATGTAAATTTGAGGGTTTGTGATGCCACCAACCCGGGAAGAAGCTCTTTGTAGTCCCTACCAGCCGTTTGTTGTAGTCCTTAAACAGAGAATTCTTTAAAAGAAAATATCTTTCTTTGCTTTGAACTTTGAGCATCATAACTTTACAGATGTTGTTAATGCTCAAACTGCAACATTACACACTAACTAAAATTAAAAAAGTGAAATCATAATCAACCACCCCTTTAAATTTTGAAAGACCAACCTCTGAGCAACAAACATTTCTCTGAATTGTTTACTGAGAAATGCAAGCATATTTTTTTTGGCTGTCAGAGGTGTTGCATCAAAATGTGAGGAAATGCGCTTAAGTCAGTGACTTTGAATGGTGTAGATTCAGTTTCGATGGGGAAAAACAGGAACTTAGACACTAAAACTTGAAAACCTGAAAACGAGCAGTTACACACCTTTTCAATGTCAACACTTCTCTCTTTGCAGATATATTATGACCTGTTCTCTCTTTGCAGATCTTTATATCATGTATTAAATTTCATACGTGATATATTCAGCACGTATTCACAGTGTTCCTCGTACCTGCCTCTGTCTCTCTCCATCTGTCCGTTCTGTTCATTTGCCTCCTCCCCTTTTCACTCTAGCAGAGTAGTGCTTTAAGACAGATGTTCATTAGTGGCGACATCAACTACAGACGCGGAGAGTGTGTGTGTCTGCATGAGTGTGTGTTTGCATACGTGTGCTGCTCAGCCTGTTCACCATGATGCTCTCTATTGGATAACTTGGACTTTGACTGTTGTCTGATCAGCTGTATGGCCGTGCTGACTGATCGAAACAAAGACATGGTGGATTATTACGCTAAGATCGGGTCTAACCACCGGCCCAGAAGCGCAATGCCCCTCTCTCTGAACACGCAGGTACGTCCACAACCCCTTCAGACTGGGTTTCTGGGCACGGAAGTGCGGTACTGACTCTTTGTTGTCATTTTGAAATGTATACATTGGCATGACTGTTCAATATATAACACATTGTGTGGTGTTTATGAGCATTGTGCATTAAAATGTCAGCAAGTAACATTTCATTGTGGAGCATTAGTTGGATTTTGCATAGAAGCATGTTTCTGTAGTGTTGTTTTCAGCTAGGATGTGGTCTCTTCCTGTTGAGACACTCCCTGGTGCAGATATATCAAGTACACTTGTTAAACATCATCAGGGTCAAGTGTTTGTCACAGTAAAGTTGTCTGACTCTGTAAAACTTTATAAAACAGAACAGCTGCAAGACGCTGACCTTTAGCATCTCTGCAGTTCTGAACGGAAAAAGGAAGTTTTGTTTAAATGTTCAGTCTGCATCGTTCCAAGCTTCCATAAATGTTGTATGTGATGAACTACATACTGTGTGTGCCAATGCCAGTTCCTGCTTTTATAGGCATCTCCCTAAACATCCTTTGCTTCTTTCTCTTTTGCTCTAACTTAGCCTACTTCTACAATGACTTATACAGGTTGTGTGGCTGTCTCTGTTGGCCAGCGCATTCAGATCATCTAAATTTATCTCACAAAGGATGGCATACATTTAAGGCTGGGGATTTCATCGCTCCCTTTGCTTTAAGATGTTTTAAAGGGATAGTTCAGCCAGAAATGAAAATCATATCATCATTTTCTTTCTCCCTGGTCATCACAAACCTGCATGACTTCTGTGGGACACAAAAGGAAAAATGTTAAAGAATGAACTGGACGCACTTTTAGTGAAAGTGAATGGGGATCCGGGGTATCAAAGTCCAAAATGAGAAAAAACAGAAGTGTCATAAAAGTCCAAATGATATTACAAATGTTCTGAAGTTGATAGCTTTGTGTGAAACTTAAGTTGCTACTGAATGTCACATGACTGGTTGTAACAACACTCAAAAAAAATGAACTTTCACAAACCACCATTGTTCACATTACTTAAAAAACTCATGTAACTACATGAACGTAATTTAATTGCGTTGTTTCTACTAAAAATGAGTATTGTCAGCTTTACTTAGTAAGTGTTTGTTTAGTCAACTTAACATTGCTGAGTGAAACGCACAGATTAATGTTGAAAACTAACTGGGCAGTGGATTCATAGTTCGCAGCATGCTTTGCAAGGGACTGCATTAGGAGAGTAAATTTAGGGATTAAAGTGTTATTTTATGTGTTTTTCAGTAAAGGGAAAGATGTTGTTAGTGTTTAATGTTCAGTTATGTTGGACATGGAGAGTAGTTTTTGTAATGTTTTTAAATTTTGTGGTTACCATTATGCAGAAGAGTGTTGCCTGTGTTTAGGCTGTGAGCCTCACATACGCATGTTTAGGATAGAATTCCTGCTCTCAAATCAATTGAGTTTGTTCAATGAGTTATTTTTTGAGTGCATTTTGTAAAGCAAATAGTTCATTTAATAAGGTAAATTAAGTCAATAAATGTGTTCACCTTACATAATAAACATAACATTATTAAGTAAACTGCACATATAAATATTATGTAACAGTGACATTCAAATGATTTGTGTTTACTCAAAGAAATTTTGTCAGCTTTACTTGAATTTCTTTTGTTCATACAACTTAATTGTTATTTGTACAAATTACTCAATATAGTTGCGTGGAACCACTTGACACTTCTTTTTTAAGTAAATCCAACAATTCATTTTTTTGAGTGAAGTTTGAATATGCAAAAGCTCAAATGAGATTTGACAGCTATAGCAGAGGGGAAGATTATAGTTGTCAATTCTTCTATTTTTTATGGAATATTGCAGTGTTTCTTATAAATAATTTGTTGGTGCACATTATTATTATTATTATTATTATTAATTCCTGTGCTCTCGAACTTCTCTGATGATGTGTGTGGGACAATAATCTCTCCCCTCCAGCAATCTGTAAAACGACAACAATTCAATCAATTCTTGGTGAACGGAATTTGTTGAATCAAAATCATTCTAATATGCTGATTTGCTGAGTTATTATTGATTCTTAATTAATGGTTCTTATTATTATCAGTAATTAATTACTAGCTACGAATTACATCTTCAGCGGTGTTATTAGATTACTGTACTAATTACTCTCTCTAAAAAGTATTGAATTACTTATTACTAATTACTTTATAAATCCCATATCAACCTCGACCAGTTCAACAATACAAAGATAGACACAAAACTGCACTTTTATTTCTTTCAAATAGACCATATAGAATTGCATAAATTATTCTTGAACTGACCAAAGTGTGTAAAGGAAGAAGGTTACATTAAAAACATACAATCCACTGTTTATTATTAAGAGTAATCCCTTACTTTTTCAAGGGAAAAGTAATTAAATTACAGTAATTAGATTACACCCAACACTGATTATTATCAATGTTGTGAACAGTTTTTGCTGCTGACATGTTTTTGTGAAAACTGTTTTTTCAGGATACTTTTATGAACAGAAAGTTTAGAAGAACAGCATTTATTTGAAATAGAAATATTTTGTAACTATGTCTTTACTGTCACTTTTGATCAACTTAATTGCTGAATGAATGTAATGATTTCATTGATGATAATAAGAAATGTTTCTTGAGCAGCATATCAGCACAAATGATTTCTGTAAGATCATGTGACACTGAAGACTGGAGTAATGATGCTGAATTACATTTTAAAATATATTAAAATAGAATTTTTTTATTATTATTTTCGATCAAATAAATGCAGCCTTGGTGAGCATAAGAGACTTTTCAAAAACGAAAAAATCTTAATTATTCCAAACTTTCGACCAGTAGTGTGTCATAACAGAGAAGAAAATATGATCACAATTTGCGTTACTTAGATTATAGTGCATATGGACTATCATATCCCCATTCACTTTCATAACATGGAAAAAAATCGACCAGTACTTCAAAATTTCTCCTTTTTTTATTCCACAGAAAAAGAAAGTCAAAGGTTTATGTTGGGTGGCTAAATAATTTTCTTACAGACGTTACATTTTTAGGTGCACTATCCCTATCTTTATCACTCAGTTCTCATTGCCCCATATAATCTGAAGTCAGTGTTTGGACATATTTGTGCGGCTATTGTTTGTGATCATAATAATAATAAGCCTGTTTCCTGTCAGTTGATGCATTTAGGCAGTTGTGGCTGAGAGACACACTTGGTGTGCGCCAGGGCTGGGTAAATATAGACCCAGGATATGACGTGCCGGCTGACTAGCTTTTATTTCCTTTGTTGTGCTTCGATTGTTGCTTCTATTTCTTTTTCTGTTTTTTCTCTTTCTTTATTTCTGTATCTCTTTCTCTCTCTCTCTCAGACATTTCTCAGGAGAGGTGTGTCCTCGTACAGGCCTCTCTCGAGGCTTGTGAGGCAGGTGAGCTCAGTACTGCATACAGTCATCTATGCCAGAGCCATCTTCACTCATGCATGCACAGGAAACTTCATGTGTTCTTCTGTATCATGTACTGGGTTGTGAAAATATATTTTGCAATCTCTGTTTCGCATTGTTGGGTAAAGGAACTTTAAGAGCTGGTCATTTTTCAATTATTTTTCCACTACATAGCTGATGATTTTTATTAATACTATTACTATTTCTCATACTTAAAAGATTAGTACACTTTCAAATTAAAATTACCCCGTGATTTACTCACCCTCAAGCCATCCTAGGTGTATATGACTTTCATCTTTCAGATGAACACAATCGGAGAGATATTAATAAATATCCAGACTAGCGTTGTCACAGTACCAAAATTCCAGTAGTCGGTACCAATACCTAGGGCTGGGCGATATGGCCAAAAAGTCATATCTGAGTATTTTTTGGCTAAATGGCAATATACTGTATATATCTCGGTATTTTCTACATTTTTCTATTTGGATTTAGAAAAAAAAATCTTTATTTACTTCTTAAAAATCTTAATTTAACATCCTGCCTAATGTTGTCCTACAAACAGTGTTTATATTGAAAGCTATTAATACAAATATATTAAATGTAACCATGTAGTCTGGCACACTAATAGGCCTACAGTATGTGCAAAAAAGAGAAAGTTACTTTACATTCTAACATTGTAACATTACAATCTAAAAATAAAAATAATGCTTTTTAAAGCAGAAATTAAATTCACTAGACTAAAAATTAAAATAAAAACAAAAGCACAGACTAATTAGCTATATATTTATATATTATATATATATATATATATATATATATAGTTACTGCTATCATAAAAATACACTTACTTGTTGGTTTAAAATTCTACATATGGCACATTTATTGTTCAACAACAAACATTTTATCAAAATGTATATTTTAGTCTGAATTATGGCGATCCCATTCTATTGAGCTCCGTTCACGGAAGTCTATGAAGTTTAGAGAATGAGATTCGCTAGCAGAAGGCTTGTCCACTCCTGACAGCAAAATGGAAATATTTGTATGACTTTCTAATATTTACAGATGGAGAATATACCTGTGAAAGTTATGTGCTTAGGAAAACACCACATCACAAAAGCATACAGCGCAAAAATCTGTCAGCACATGAATCTGTCAGAGCATCTGACGGGGCATTCTATTTTTAAAGCCCTTAATATTAAGCATTTCTCACGTTTAAGCCAAATTGTATTACGCATTTCCCCCGCAGCAGCACTCTGCGACGTCCACCGCTGTTTTTCAGATGTGCTTGTATAAAACTACTGTATATCGAAACAGTATTGCCTCATTCCGTATCGTATATTAAAAATATATCGGTATATCATACAAACTCGATATACCGCCTAGCCCTACCAATACCATTAAATTTTACGGTTCTCTGTACCAATTTCGGTACCAAAGGAAAATCTGTTGGAACTATTTTACTATTTTATTTAACTAGTCTATTTTAAAAACATATTAAATATGATGGTATTCATACATATAAATATTTGGAGCATGTGTGTGTATGTTTGTGTGAGTATATATACCTCAATGAAATAAATTTTGAAATATATAAAAATAAATAAACAAATGCTCAAACATCTATTTTGTAACAGATGTGCGTGTTTATTTTAGCTATTCCGTCAGTGAAACGACACACTACAGCCTGTAAAACTATGAAATAAATATCAGTAAATATTGGTAACCTAAATAATAAGAAAGTTAAATATTATCTTAAAAAAAAACAGTTTTTTATTTCCACACAAAGATGCGTCATATAGCCGCTCTGCGCTTGAGAGGGATGAGGGACACAAGCAGGAAAGAGACCATTTCTCTAATAATATCTTGATGTTATCTCCTGAGGTTACAAGCAACTGACACTTGTTGTCAAAGGTCTGAAGAGCGAGTTTTATCTTCAGCAGGGGCAAGACATTCAAACTATATTTGATTTTGCGCTGCCAGAGAAAGCAAAACTAAAAATCACCTACAATCTACATCTACAAATAAACTTGTCAAGTCTAATAACAATCACAAACTTTGTTAAATAGAAACTGACGTGCAAGCAAAAAGGTTTCTGTCCTACAGTGTTTTTTTGTACTTTACCACAGTAAAGAATGCGAATATAATCGGCCTAAAAGCGAATGAAAGGAAGAAATGTTTATAATCCCCTCGTGAGTGAAGATTTGGGAAAAGAAACAGAGATTCCATGTTCAGTGGAATTACTAATGGATTATTGTTTAATTCTCTGATAAATCGGGTGACCAGATCGCGATTCGCAAAACAGAATACAAAACTGACAAAGCTTAAATTTATGGACTATACCGAATATACCCGGATACTCGGTACTCCCGGTACTACAGAAATGCTGGTATCATCACATTTTCAAAATTTCAGTACCGACTTGGTACTGAAGTACCTTAACTTTTGACAACACTAATCCAGATGCATCTGAGCTTTATAATGGCAGTAAGCGTTACCAAACAAGTATGAGCTGAAGAAAGTGTCTCCATCCACATCCATCCATCATAAACCTATTCCACACGGCCCCGGGGGGTTAATAAAGTGAAGTGAAGCGATGCGTTTGTAAATATCCATATTTAACAAGTTATGAATTAAAATATCTAGCTTCCGCATTTAAGTTACTAAGAAAGTGTAAACTGGCGTCGCATCAGTTAAAGGGATAGTTCACCCAAAAATTTGATGTTTATCTGCTTACCCCCAGGGCATCCAAGATGTAGGTGACTTTGTTTCTAAAGTAGAACACAAATGATGATTTTTAACTCCAACCGTTGCGGTCTGTCAGTCGTATAATGCATGACGATGGGAACTTATATAAGAGTAAAAAATCTATAAGAGTAAAAAAAAAAACATGCACAGACAAATCCAAATGAAACCCTGCGGCTCGTGACGACACATTGATGTCCTAAGACACAAAACAATCGGTTTGTGCGAGAAACCGAACAGTATTTATATAATTTTTTACCTCTAATACACCACTATGTCCAGCTGCCTTGAGCATCCGGTGTGTGAGGTCTGAAAACGCGCTCTGATGACGGAAGTGATCTCTCGCGCGTATACATCAATGAGTGCGAGAGATCACTTCCAGCGTCAGAGTGCATTCAGACCTCACACACCGAATGCTCAAGGCAGTTGGACATAGTGGTGTATTAGAGGTAAAAAATTATATAAATACTGTTTGGTTTCTCGCACAAACTGATCGTTTCGTGTCTTAGGACATCAATGTGTCATCACGAGCCGCAGGGTTTCATTTGGATTTGTCTGTGCGTGTTTTTTTACTCTTATAGATTGAGTTCCCATCGTCATGCATTATACGACTGACAGACAGCAACGGTTGGAGTTAAAAATCATCATTTGTGTTCTACTGAAGAAACAAAGTCACCTACATCTTGGATGCCCGGGGGATAAGCAGATAAACATAAAATTTTCATTTTTGGGTGAACTATCCCTTTAAGTTTTTTCCGTAAGTTGGATAGGGAAGGCGTAGGACGTATCGTAAGCTTTTTGAACTGCAAGAGTTTTACACTTTCTTCGTAAGTTGAATACGGAAGGCTGTCTGGCGGAAGCTGGATATTTTACTTTATAACTTTTTTTTTTTACACAAACATATCGCATCGCTTCGCTTCAGAAGGCCTTTATTAACCCCCCGGAGCTGTGTGGAGTATGTTTATGATGGATGGATGTGGATGGAGACACTTTCTTCAGCTCATACTCGTTTGGTAACACTTACTGCCATTATAAAGCTCGGATGCGTCAGGATATTTATTAATATTTCTCAGATTGTGCTCATCAGAAAGAAGAAAGTCATATACACCTAGGATGGCTTGAGGGTGAGTAAAGCTTGGGCTAATTTTCATTTGAAAGTGAACTAATCCTTTAAGCATTTGAACAAACCCCTAGCCTATTTAGTAAGCTTACTTACCAGTAAGCAACCACTTAGCCACCACATTGCAGTATTAACAACCACATAGCAACACCTTGGCATTGTGTCAGTCAGAGACCTTTGCACACACTTGTGAAAAAGAAGTGTGCTTAATTTACTCAATGTGCACTTGTAGTGTACTTCAAATTTTAAAAGTATTTTTTTTTTAAAAACACTGTACCTGTAGTATTAGTATTAATCAAATAAAAGGCCATTTAAGTGTACTTAAAGATAGTACACTTTAATGACCATGTTCCTGAACACATTTAAAGGGGCTATATGTAGATGGCTATGGCTATATGTATATTAGCGACACTGGTGGCTCATGCTCACACTTGTGCACACATAACGCTGAACATTTTTCAATGTCTCGATATACTCACGACGAAGCTCTTTTCATTCTGAAAATATCTTTGCAGTTATATACTGTTATATACGACTCCGTCCACACTGCTGAGAGCGATGTTTAGATGAATATGTAAATATGTCCATTTTATGGTCCTACGCCTTCCACAGACGATATATATTTATAAAAATACATTTAGATCATTTAACATAGCGATTGATATCAGGATATGAAGAGACTTTCAAGCAGTGTAACAAAAAATGTTTCTGTGGAGAATCACCTATTGCCCTTTAAAGGGATAGTTCGCCCAAAAAATTATCTCATTATTTACTCATCCTCAAGCCATCCTAGGTGTATATGACTATCTTCTTTCAGCCGAACACAATCACATCTTCCTGGTTCATCCAAGCTTTGTAATGGGATTGAATGGCACCAAAGTTTTTGAAGCTCCAAAAGCACATCCATCTTAAAAGTAATCCATCCACGGGTTAATAAATGCCTTCTGAAGTGAAGTGATGTGTTGTTGTAAGAAAAACATCCATATTTATAACTTTATAAACTGTTTTTGGGTGAACTATCCCTTTAAGTTCTACTGAAGTCGGTCAAAAAATTGCATAGCTAATTGCATTTATAATTGCATAAATTTACCTGTAATACATTTTCATTTAATTGCAATTAACATTCAGTATAGTGTCTGAAAACATTACATTCAGTACGCACTTAAGTGTGTTATTTCTGTAATAAGTACTCGTTTTAAAAGTATGATAAAGTGTTCTTCTTTTTCACAAGGGCAGGCAAAAAGGGCAGGCAATTTTATTGAGATAATGCAAAAATTTTGTTATAGATAGCAGAGTCCACGCTACAACTATAACAAAATGAACGTGCCTTTTCTGAAAGAATGTTCTAACCATATTCATAGATTATCCTGTTCCGGGATCAGCCCTCTAAAACCAACTGTTGCTCTAAAACCACTTCAATGTCCAGCACAGCAGCAGCACTACATACCACAAACACTGACAATTAAACTAGATTAAAAGGCCCCTGTCATTGAAACATAGCACATTTCTGGGATGAAACATGCTCCATTCTTTAATCAGGGCTGTGTAAGGTTTATCTGGTGGGGCTTTGGCCATCTATAAATAAGAGAAACTATAAAGATGAAAAGTTATTGTTTCTGCCTGTGGTATCTGCTTGTGGTTTTCTTCTTTACGGCTGTCAACCCTTGTTCTGTTTCCTGAGATCAGCATGCACAGGAAGTGCTCTCTTTCTGAAATGGGCATGTAAAGCCTATAGTTGAAATCACTATTATTTTGAACATCGTTGCATTCATTTAGAATGCAGTCGACAAAGGTGTGGGTGTTGAAAGTTATTCAGGTTAGGGAGCATTTTGTTTTGTTTTGGTTTTGGTGATGTGGAGAGTCCCTCTGAGCTGAGCGTCATGTTGGTGCATGGTACGTTTTGCATAAGGAAGGATTGTGGGAGGAGGGTATAAAAGCAGACGCTCCATCCAGTGTTTGTTTTGCTCATTGTATAAACTTTTGTGACATCACACAATCACCTGCTTACATAAGGTTAGTATCACTGCAAAAGGTCAAGTGAATCAAGTTACACACGTGTCTTCCGCCAAAATCACTATTTATATCATATTTCCTGACCTAAATTTATTGAGACACCTTGAACAGTTCATTCATTAATACAGTTTATTCACTATAGTTTAAAAAAAAATAGTAAAACAAATATGACAAGATCTTAGAGTTAAACTGTCAGAAAAAATTAATCTTAATTATGTCAGATAACACTTAAGAAAAACATGGTCAGGTCAAAGTGTCTGAATAATTTTTGGTTCCAAATTTTTATCAGTTTTACTGGTAGTGCACTGTATGAAGAATTTTTGGGTATAATATGTCACAGTTTACTTTATTTTGCTATCCTCACTTACATAAACGAACTATAGTGTCTTGCACCCGCTAGCAAAAATATATCAAAAATGTCTGAATAATTTTTGGTTTGACTGTATATATATTATATCATATATATTATTTCATATCATATATCTTTATCTTTAGTAGCTTCTGGGCAGATGACATTTAATTTTACTACCCTTAGCAAAAAATATTTTGTCTTGTAAATAAAATTAATCTATTCTAACAATATTTATGCTGTCAATCTAATCAAAAAGTAAATATTTTCTATGTAATATTTTAATCATTTTGTTTTGGCTCTTGTACAATGACAGTATAAAACAAATTATAGCAAAATCTATATTACAGTTTTTTGTTCATATTTTGAAATGGATTTTAATATTTTCTGTGTTCATTATAATTTTATTTTTTTGTCTAATTTTGTCATTTTATTTTTGTTTTTTAAAACATGTATAGTTTTAATTTAAGTTTTTGTGTGTGTGTGTATGTATATATATATATATATATATATATATATATTTTTTTTTTTTTTTTTTTTTTGTTGCACAGTATAAATTAATCTAAACATGAAAATATAGCTTGGGGATGGGGTTCCTTGGAAAGAGATCGTCATATTTAAGGGTCTTTGATATCAAGTCTGAAAGCCCCTGTATTGTACAAGTATATGCATTTTAACCTAAAATCTTGATCTTGAAAATGTTTGTCAAGTACCATTCTAGTCTCTTTATTCTAGCTTTATTTTAATATCAGCAATGCTCTTCATTTTTGTCCATCAGGTAGAGGATGACAGCTCTCTCACAGCGGTGTACGTAAACATCCCCCGCTTGCGCCGAAGTACCATTGACTCCTCCAGTCCCATTGCTCCTCAATTACAGGACTTTCCGGACACTCCCGATACCCTCCTTTTGGACTCTGCAGGATGGGAGGTCCATACTGACGACCAGAGTGGGAAAGAGTACTACTACCAACCCTCTACGGGCCGGAGCACCTGGGATTATCCACTCAGCTACTCCATGGATTCGTCAGTGGGGACGGAAGAGGCCCGTTCCCCTCCTTCTTTCCCCCAGTCTCCCACCTGCTCGCCCGTAGACCCTTCTCCTCAGAGGTGGAGCTCGGACTGGGAGAAAGTGCTGGATGAGAATTCTGGCAGGCATTACTTCTTTAACTCTGTGTCAGGTCAGAGCTCATGGGATCCCCCGGAGGACGTCGGCTCACCAGGGAACATGAAATTTCTGGAAGATTTCCCGGTATGGAGGTTTTTCTGCAGATTCAAACGAATGATTCTTTGATATGTACTACTATGGTATTAAAGGATTACTACATTCATATATTATGGTATTCATGTGCATATAGCTAGTTTTCTTTATATTTTATGAGTTATTTAATGAGTTCTCAACCATTTTGACTCCAAGCCTGCCATTGCCCACAACAATATTTGAAGGCCCCAAGACTTTTTCAGTTGTTTTTACTATTTCTGTCCTATAAAGTATTGTATCGGTTGGCATTACTAAAAAACATATATTCATTAAAAAATGCCCATGAAGTTTACAATTTTATTACCAAAGGTATATATAATAATATATAGAGATGCACCGATGCTAAATTTCTCTGCCGATACCGATAGCCGATTATTCAGAATGATATCGGCCGATACCGATACTTTGGTTTTTCTTAAGGGAAAAAAAAAATCTCTCCCAAATAATGTTGCAAACTTTACAGGGAACCCTCTCATTTGGTACACTACAATATTAGAGGTTACAATTAACAGCAAAAGTTTTATATTCAGCTGCTGTTTATTTTCAGATATAATAATTACACTCAAATAAAAACTGAAATGTATAAAACTTAGTATCATATAAGGTAGTTTTCTTAAGCACTTGTCTTCATGGCAAATTTGCACAAACATTTAATTAACAGTAATTAAGCTCCTCTCCAGTGTTTTTTTTTTTTTAATGTGTAGATAGCTAAGGAACTGTGAACATTGGGAAACATTCCTGAGGTAAAAGTGACATGATGTGACATATTGTTCACAAGCTGTTTTATTGACGTCTTTCCGCGGTTGAAACACAAATAACACTTAACATGAGACATGATACATTCTGGTAAGTTGTACAATATATTTCAACATACCTTTGATGTTCATTCATGATTTTTGATATATAACTTGTATTGAAAAGGAAGAAAAGACGCCGCCTGAACTGAGGCATTACAGCGATCTGACACGTCACATTTAAGAGCGCCAAAACGCCATTTATTGTTTGAATTTCATGATAAAATGGACAGAATTTGAAAACTGAAACTTTAATTCTTATCAGAAGTAATAAAGCACAAATCTTTTTGCGATTATTGGATGGGAGGTGCAACAAATAATATTTGATGTAGGAAAAAAAACGCAGACCTGGCAACCCTGGCTTGAACTATGGGTGATTCATAGGGTCAAAAAGAGCCTGCTTTAACACCACTATTTTTAAACTGTTAATGCGTTAAAATTCAACACAAGAGTGATTTTCTTCACACACAGTATGTATGAGTTGCAGTCTGAACACGTCTTTCCGCACCCTTTTGATTGACAGGATATAATCGGCCCTGACCATCGGCAGTTTTTAAACAATCGGCCGATGGCCGATAGTGATAATAATAGCTTTTATCGGCCGATACCGATTGTTAGCCGATACATCGGTGCATTTCTAATAATATATAATGTTTATATATTATTTTTACAAAGGGCAATGTCACTGTAAAAGATCATCTGAAAGAAGTTACTAGGGATGTTCCAAGCCAATCTCAAGGATCGGTATTGGGGCCGATTAAGCTTTCTTTTTAACTGATTGGTATCGGCTATCCTAATGCCGAGTTCACACTGCATGGTTCAGTGGATTTCACATTGCATGACTTTACAATAGGAAGAATCATCGACAACTCTGTCTGTTTCACAACCAAACACACGCGAGAAGTGATAAGGTCACGCGTGAGATCAGAATTCCCACTAAGACTGGAATTATTAAAAATGTTAGCCTGCAAGAAGCTTGTAATCCCAAATTGTATGTGCGCTAATTTGCAGCGAAAAGGAGAAAGAGAAAAAAAGATTATGGAGGAGAAAGTTGATCAGGGTTGCCAGGTTTTCGCAACAAAACCCTCCAAATTGCTACTCAAAAGTGAAAATTGGCGAGTGAAAATTGGGCCTAAAATCGTGCAGTGTGAACTCAGCATAAGCCCGATCCTTTATTTTACGTCAGCTGTCACACAGGTGTTGTGCAGTAGGTGGCAGTATGCACCTTCAAGTTGGTTTGCCAGCCGCCATTAAAAGGAAAAGAAGAAGCTCAAATGTGAGTGCGTGACACACAAGAACCAATGAGGGCTGTTCTAGCACGTCACGTGCTTTCAAGTTTCTGTGTTTAGCATTTTTCATGCGTACTTTTGTAACAAATCAATCGAAAGTCATTTATTTACTGTTTACTGACAGACTGGCATTCTGACTCATGAGCTTCATGCTTTCTAAACGTATCTCCACTTTTTTTTTCTTTCTGTTAAAACATACATTCTTTTATAATTGTATTTTTTCTTGTTATATTGTTTAAGGTTGATGTTGTGTAGTGAATGACATCCTGGGTCGATAAAGACCCGAGGTATGCATTTAGGGGTTAATCCTTATCCAGTAAATCATGAACAGCAGAAAATATCATAGGGCCTTTGAATATTGTTGTGGAGAAAGTATATGTTGTGGAGCCTAAAGTATATATTGACCAGAGTTGTGTTAAAAAAATTGTAAAATTAAAACTAAAGTTTGTTTTTTTCGGCGCCAAGCAGAACTGTAATTATAATGCAACCAATTTCAATAATAATCATATTTTCAAAAAGGTTTGTTAAACACTACCCATTGGTTCATTTCTACCAGTAGTTACTTACAGTTTGATTAATATTTATATTGCCTTCTTTGCTTCCCAAAATGTAGCCTCCGCTTCCTGAGGAAGACTACCCAGCATCGCCAGAGCTGGAAGAGGAAACATCTCCTCATTCCTTGCCAGCAGAGTATTCTTTGATTCAGGTGAAGAAGGTCTCTATCCCCAGGGTAAGTCTGGATAACAGCACCCCACCAGGATGGACCCTCAGAGTCGACCCTGAAGGAACTTGGGTCTTCACGAGCGACTACACGCAGGAACAGGTACAGGACACTTGACACTTGACAATGACCTTGGCGTGTCCTTGTTTTGGGCTGGCTTACTTATTTTATTTGGGCTGATTAGCTTGCTATTATTAGTGAGGTGTATGATAGTATGGCTGTAGGCTAGATTTGTAATTTGGTGAACTAATGAAATGTCTTGTTGACAGTGGATTAAGTCGCTAGATGATCAAGGGCGGACATACTACTACCTAAGAGACGGCAGCAAGTCCCAGTGGAACTTACCTGAGGTGGGATATAGTGTGATGGATCTCCTAAAGGCCTGTTCACATTAAGAACAATAACTATATCAGCATCCAAATCAGTTGACTATAACTTTGCACTTGCTGTTATGTCGTCTGCCGCTTTAAAGTCAGGTGGATTTAGTTTGGTTGACTCTAAAGGGATAGTTCACCTAAAAATAAGTAAAACTTTGACTTACTTTCATGTCATTCCAACTTGAATTATTTTCTGTATAGTGAAAACACAAAATTATACATTTGGCAGAATGTCCTTGCTGCTATTTTTCTTAAATCAAAAGTGGCTGGTGATTGATACACTGAAAAAAAATGGTGTAGGATTTACTTTGAAACAATTTTCACTCAGAAATTGCTAGTAAATTTCAGAAATAACTACAAAGAAATGCCAAGTAACACTTTGAAGTAGAAAGATTTTTTTTCTTGTAAAACATACTCCGATAATTGTTTTCTTTACAGTGTATTAACAAATTCAAGTAAGTACAAAAACGTATCATAAAAGCATAATTTCTGAATACAGATTCTCTCTCACACTTTTAGTATTCTGGAAATCCAGGACAGTATGGAGTGGGAAATGGAGAGCAGGACACAATGGGATCGATGCAAAGCTGGAGACACAGTACAGGATACCAGGAAGATGTATGTAACGGCATTTGGTTTCCATCTAAAGTTGCAAATTTAAAGGGTTAGTTCACCCAAAAATGAAAATTCTGTCATTATTTACTCACCCTCATGTTGTTCCAAACTTGTAAGACCTTCGTTCATCTCCAGAACACAAATGAAGATATTTTTAATGGTCTGTCCCTCCGTTGACAGCTACGCGACTACCACTTTGACGCTTCAAAAGGTTCATAAAGAGATCGTAAAACTAATCCATATGAATTGAGTGGTTTAGTCCAAATTTTCTGAAGAGACACGATCGCTTTATATGATGAACAGATTGAATGTAGGCTTTTATTCACATATAAACATTGATCAGCGAACATAAACAGAAGCTCAACCGAACCTGCTTGACGGAAGCTAAAATGTGCCGCATAACATATGAGAATGAACCTCATTGGTTCTCGCACATCAAGCGAACATGCTTGAGCTTCCGTTTACCACAGCTGATGTGTGCGTTGATGAATGTTTATATGTGAATAAAAGCCTAAATTGAATCTGTTCATCATATAAAGCAATCGTGTCTCTTCGGAAAATTTGGACTAAACCACTCAATTCATATGGATTAGTTTTATGATCTTTTTATGAACTCTTTGAAGCGTCAAAGTATCACTTGTGTAGCTGTCAATGGAGGGACAGAAAGCTCTCCGATTTCATTAAAAAGATCTTAATTTGTGTTCCGAAGATGAACGAAAGTCTTACGGGCGTGGAACGACATGAGGGTGAGTAAATGATGACAGAATTTTCATTTTTGGGCGAACTAACCCTTTAACTAATGCGCAAAATCGTATAAAAGTTTTTGTGAATAAAGCACAGTTTCCATTCCATGTGTTCAAGAAAACAAAATCATAACTTCCTGCAAAATTGGCACAAGATATCTGTAATAAAATTGTACTGTCATACTTTATCCAGCAGCTCACCCACACTCATAAACAAACAGAGTGATGGCCTGACGCATATGATGCACACCTGATCCTTCATGTGTGTCCTTAGTGACCGAGTTTCCTAAATAGGCTCTAGAATGCACCTGAGACTCAGTTTGTTATAGAGTTGCTCTATTTAAATCCCTCCCACCTACCCAGTCTTTCCTATCATTCCAAAATGCAAACATATACTCACTATTTATTCTGTTTTCACTGAACTGAATTCAGTTACTGAAACACTATATTACTAGTGGTGTTTATTAAGGCATGCAATGGTAAAAAAAAAAAAAAACTGAAAATTGTATTTTTGACAACAGTTAAATGGCATTCTTGTAAATGCATAGTGTGATTTACACATGTGATTTTGTCTTAACAGAGGAGTCATTCATCATATCCTCAGAATACATCAGACAGTGACGCCTCCAGCTCTCCTGAAATGCCACATAATGTAAGACTCCAGATCAGATGTTTATGATTCCAGATCAGTTGATCTAAAGTTTACAATAAACTACATGAATGAAGTCTTCAAACATCATTCATGTGATTATTATGTGCTTACTGGCATGAATGTTAGCTAAAATCATGTGACTTGTTAGGTGGACATGCTGTGCCATGAGGAAAGGAAACTTATTTAAATGTGTTTGCTTGGTAAACTGTTGGGTTTGGGATTGTGTTGCATGAATTACTCGAAATTATTATTATACAGTTTCACAATACATGCTGAATGAAAGTATTAATGCAGGTTAGGACTAGAGGGGAGAAGTCTGATCAAAAGTGTTAGATTATGATTAGTAGAGTGCAATATTATTTTGCCACACTGTCCTCTAGTGGTTACTAGTGAAACTTAGAGCCTGATTGCTGCCTTCCACTCAAACAAACATATGCCGAATATGTCATGGTACTACCTTGAGATTTAGATGCCATATCATGGCAGTACCTTCATGTTTTTGGACATTTACCATGGTACTATCATAATATTCTTTGAAATATCTTAGAGAACCATTGATTTCCATTGTTTTACCATCTGATACATCACAGTTCTGCCACAGTACTGGCTTTTATCATTCATACATGTAGGCACGTAATATTGGATTGGTTGTTTTATATACAACAGTTTTGATGCTAAATTCTGATTGGATGAACTGGATGTAAAATGCAGATGAACATACACTTGTGACTGCACATTCTATATTAATACACCAATGTGGCAACAATAAACAGCCTACAGGTAAGCTAATGAAGTACTATATTACTTGGTGTTATATTATTTTGATTATATTTAAACTTGGGTATACAGAATATCCAACTTTATCTGCGTACATACTGTACAGTATACTAGCATAAAGAGATATATAGTTTAAGGCAAATATAGTATCGTCACAAAACATTAACTATAGTATCGCCCAGTTCTAATCTGCTAATTGCGACTATGAGGCAAGAAAATATTAAGATATTCTAAATATTAATATAATGATTTTCTGTAAAGCTACTTTGAAACAAAGTGTGTTGTGAAAAGTGCAATACAAATAAAATGTACTTGACTTGATTATTATTAATAACAAATACAGATTATTGAAAATTGGTGTATTTCATTATATTGATTAGGGAAGCACAATATATTGGCCACCATTTCGGTATTGGCTGACATGTGTTAATTTTTAATGTTATCGTTATCGGCCCAATAAGAAAATTCGGCCGATAAATAATGGATTATTTCCTTCAG
The DNA here is from genome assembly GCF_019924925.1 of Ctenopharyngodon idella. Classification (NCBI taxonomy): domain Eukaryota; kingdom Metazoa; phylum Chordata; class Actinopteri; order Cypriniformes; family Xenocyprididae; genus Ctenopharyngodon; species Ctenopharyngodon idella. The sequence continues at coordinate 4,433,332 of NC_067231.1, forward strand.
CTGAGACACTTTTAAATGCGCACTGTCCTCCATTATGGTTTTGAATTGCTTGAAATATGATTGAAATCACTTCAAAAAGGAAAATTCAGTTAGGTGCTACATGTACAACGCAAATCTATCATATAGGCTACATAAAATTATAATGAGAACATTATAATTGTGTGCTTGGGACATAGCTTTTAAATGGTGAAACTTTTGTTTTTGTAATCAGGCCCTCAAAAGTTATATAAAAAATTTGGATATAGATTTATCAGCGAATATATCGGTTATCGGCTTTCAAATATAAAGAATTATCGGTTATCAGTATTGGCCAAAATGTTCATATCGGTGCATCCTTAAAGGTGCAGTGTGTAAATTTTAGCGGCATCTAGCGGTGAGGTTGTGAATTGCAACCAAAGGCTTAGTCCAGCGCTCACCTCTCCCGTTCGAAGCACATAGAGAAGCTACGGTGGCCGACACAGGACAAAGATGTCGTCATCTGAGACAGAAGAGAGTAGCCAGTCAAGCAATGAGGTTTCTTCTTACTTCTAACAAAGAACGTCTCTACTTCTAATAAACCAGACGACTACTACTTCTTCTTCTTCTTCTTCTTCTTCTTCTTTGTGCGTATTCAACATAGTGACGATGCAAGCTGCCTCTAAAAACACCAACGAAGAAAAAGAACAAAAACATAGTGACGAAACGCATTTTTTGGGCTGTTTGTCCATTTAGGGCTACTGTAGAAACATGCCGGTGCAAAATGGCAACTTAACATGTAAGAGGACCCACGGTGTATGTAGATAGAAACAGCTCATTCTAAGATAATAAAAACATAACGGTTCATTATGTAAGGTGTTTATACACCACTGGAAACATAGTTATGTATATTATATTGCATTTCTGTCAATAGATCCTTCTAAATATTACACATTGGACCTTTAATATTGATGTTTCCTCCATTTTATAAAAGCAATAAGACATTCAAGTTACAGTGATTTTACCATGGTTAAAGGAGTTTTAGCTCAAGCTATGCTTGATGTTGTGCCGTAGAACACTTCTTACCTTAACATTAGACTGCTTGTGACTTGTTATTTTATTAAATAAGCATAATAAACAGTGTCATGTTCTGAATGTACTCCTAAATTTAAAAACATTGCTACAAAAATAGCTAAACAATCATCTGCTTTCTCTGTTCTGCATTTTGTAGTGAAACCTCAAAGGTTAAGCTTTACTTCACTTTCATGTTGTCAGATATTATTCTATACTATTATCCTGATATTATCCTGTACTTTTTTTTTTTTTCAGAAAGGCTTTATTAACTCATTAATAGTTTTTTCAGGTTTCAAACTTGGAAAAGGCTGGAATCCTGAACAAAACGAAGGTGTCTGAAAACGGGAAGAAAATTAGGTAAAGATTTCCATCATGAACTTAAATCAGTGGTGGTACTGGTTTGATAGGTAACTATTTTGGAGAAAAATAATGATTGTATGTAAAAGTAGGACATTTTATCAATCTTCCTACAGGAAGAACTGGGGTCATTCTTGGACGGTTCTCCATGGAGGAATACTGACATTCCATAAGGACCCAAAGTCCACGCCAACCGGAGCATCGGTGAGAATCTAAATCCACAAATTCAGTATTTGCATTATCAAGTATTTCATTTTTATTTGGTAATACTGAATGTATTTGTATTGTGTAGAGCAAGACAAATCACATAGTCCCAGAATTCACAGTGGATCTGAGAGGGGCAACAGTTGGCTGGGCAAACAAGGACAAATCAAGCAAGAAAAATGTTATGGAGGTATGGCTGTTACAACACTACCCAAGATTGTGCTGGATCATCATACACTGGTCAACTTCTTTACTAGTGTGTCTCCTTGATGCATTCCTTGTGTATTTGTTCATTCAGCTTAAGAGTCGGAATGGAGCGGAGTACTTGATCCAGTACGACACTGAAAGCATCATCACTGACTGGTATAAAGTCATCGTAGATACCATAAGCCAGCTGGTGAGCCTTGCATCGTAATAAAAAATGAAGAATAACTAACACTCGGTTATGTTTTCTCAATAAAATCTGCATAATCGTATATGTCTTTTTGCTCTGGGCCGTCAGGATTTGGATCAGCACCACTCTGAAGATGAGGAGGAAATCAGTGAGAAGTCAAGCTTAGACAGAGAGGAAAAACCCTTTGACAAAAGAACTATGAGCAATGGTAGTGTGTCAAATGATTCTTAACCCTCTGATTTTCCTCTTTTAGGGGTCACACTTGTGACCCTTAGTGGTCAAAATAGACCGTAAGACAGTAAGTGTAACTTTTTTTTTAATTAAATGAATATACTATATTTTGTTTAAATAATATTTACTCTTTAATATTTTGTATTTTGAGAGGATTTCATGATATTAGACAATATTCACCAAATTATGCAGCATTTATTTCTATATAAAAAATACAAATATTAGAAAACATTTTGATGATATTTTCAATTAATACAGTGTTTAAGTTATAAATAGAGTAATGCGTGGAAGGAAGATTGATGCCATCTGGTTAGAAAAATAATGAATAAATATAAATTATATATATATATATATATATATAGTTCAAAACTTGGTGACTTTTGTGGCTATAACTTGGTGACATTTATTGAAATATATATCTTTATATTATTTATATTAATAATATTATTATTACTGTCAAACGATTAACCATGATTGATAAAAGTTTGTGTTTACTTAATATATTTGTGAATACTGTGTATTTGTATTATGTATATATGAATACACACACATGCATATATATATATATATATATATATATATAATATATATATTTAACAAAAATATATTATATTTATATATAAAATATTTATATATATATATATATATATATATATATATATATATATGTGTGTGTATATGTTAATATTCCTTTAAATATATACATGTATGTGTGTGTATTTATATATACATAATAAAAATACACAGTACACACACATACTGTATGTATACAAACTTTTATTTTGGATGCAATAATCGTGTAATCGTTTGACAGCACTAATATATATAGCAGTAAATGTCACCAAGTTATAGCCACAAAAGTCACCAAGTTTCGACCATTATGATGAAGCAAAAAATACATATATATATTTATCAAACTTTTTTAAGAGTTAAAGAAGCAGTTCATCCCAAAATAAAAAATACTGTCATAATTTTCTCACACTAATGTAATTCTAAACTTGAGTGACTTTCTTTCTTCTGTTCAATGCAATAAAACATATATTAAAAAATTATTGAAATTATTTTGTCTAACATTAAATGTTGTTTGGACCCCAATGATATACAGTAAGGTTAATGTCAATGTCAGTAAATTTCATCCATTAATAAAGAACTAAAGAAACTAAAAAATGTTTTAAACAGAAAATGGTAATGAGTGTAATTATGTACTGTCCTCTTCCTGTTCATTAGCATCTCGACTGCCTTCATCCAGTTCGACATCTGAAGCAGATCAAAAGAAGGTTCGCACCAAACTGAAGAAGTTTCTCCTCAAGCGGCCCACCCTGCAGTCAGTCAAAGACAAGGGATATATCAGAGGTTGGACCATACTCTACCTCATCCATTTATTATTACTTTTACAGAAGTGCAAGATTTCGTTGAGGAACGATTCTAATGTGACCCTTGGCCTCTTTTCATTTTAGAAAATGTATTCGGATGCCACTTGCACAATCTCTGCAACCAAGAGAAGACGAGAGTGCCCAGCTTTGTGGAGAAATGCATCCGGGCGGTAGAGAAAAGAGGTGTGTTAACCTTCACCTCACCGCCAATACGGCATTACTAATTGAAAATATTTTTTCATCAATATCAAGGCTGTAACCATGCCTTAAACATGGTGGGGGAAGGTTCATAATGGTCTTTTTTTTTAAAGGAATTAAAGGGGTCACATGATGCTATTTTATTTTTTTTTTACATACTTTACATTATTGCAGCTCCTCTATTCCCAGTCTGTCTGAAACGCGCTGATTTCTACAAAGCCCCTACTTCCGAAAAGCCCAAAATGCTCTGACTGGACAGCTGACCCACTGCGTTGTGATTGGCCAAACACCTCAAGCGTGTGTCGAAAATGTAACGCCCCATACCACAATCGCGAGCTTCAGCTTCCATGCCAAGTGTGCCGCATAAGTCCTGAAATGTGAAGCCAAAGCATTTTGATCGCCCCCTGGTGGCTGGCTGCAGTATAGGTCATAAACCCCACCCTCTCCATGTAATCGAATGGGTTGTGAGCCAAACTAAAAAATTTAATTACACTTCAAATAATTTTTTTTCCAAAGATGGTTTCTGTCGTTTTAGGTAGTTCTCATAACGTCATAATGTCTCATAATGTTCATTTCCCCAGTAAGTTTGTTTTTAGTTAGTTATTTGATGCTATAAAAATGGGGTGTAACGTCATGATTGACAGCTGTGCTTGCGATTGAGTCTGCGGGAGCGGGAGTTTGGGCGGGACCTTGATGCCGCGGCTCCACCTCAGGATCACTACTGCGGAGACTGGGGCTCCGAACGTCATAATCGGCAATAACCGTTACTGGGATATTTTGGCTTCATTTTTCTACAGTGGAAGGAAGTGGATTTAAATGTTAACAGTTAATAATTTAAATGGATTTAAGGGAATAAAGAAAAAGAAAGAACAGTAAAAGAACAAGAAAACGTTTTTTGTAAAGTAATCAATTTGAACTAATATGCACACATTCACTCTTATTCATAGGCCTACAATGTTGAAAACGCAAAAAGGCAAAATGTTCAGTTCTGAATTACATGAATCACAAATTATTCAGCTTATATTTTCAAATCAAAACGGCAAAAAGTCAAGTAGTTTGCATCACTGGATATTACTGTGGGTCGTAACATTTCACCTTTAAAAACCGAATTGCCATGCTGGAATTCATGTTTGGTATATGTGAACAGTAAAGCCTGCCTCCTTTGATTTGATTTGTCAACTTGATCATTTTATCACTGACAAGCGCTGTAGACCGCTGAGGCGGGCCAGTCTAAAAATGTACACTACCGGTCAAAAGTTTGGAAACATTAGTATTTTTAATGTTTTAGAAAGAAGTCTTTTCAGCTCTTCAAGGCTTAATTTATTTGATCAAAAATACAGAAAAAACTGAAATATTGTGAAATATTATTACAATTTAAAATAATGGTTTTCTATTTTAATATACTTTAAAATATAATTTATTCCTGTGATCAAAGTTGAATTTTCATTAGCCATTACTCCAGTCTGTCACATGATCCTTCAGAAATCATTCTAATATACTGATTTATTAAATAGCTGCGCTGCTTAATATTTTTTATAACCTGCGATACTTGTTTCAGGATTCTTTGATAAATAAAGAGTTAAAAACAAAATAACAGCATTTATTTAAAATTTTTTTTTTTTTTTTAACAATATACACAGCCGTTCAAAAGTCTGGCGTCAGTAATCTTTTTCTTTCTTTTTTTTTTGAAAGAAATTAATACTTTTATTCAGCAAGAATGTGTTAAATTGATCAAAAAAGTGATAGTAAAGACTTATATTGTTGGAAAAGATTTCTATTTTGAATAAATGCTGTTCTTTTTAACTTTTTATTCATCAACGAACCATGAAAAAAGTATCACAGGTTATAAAAAATATTAAGCAGCACAACTGTTTCCAACATTATTAATAACTGAGTATCAAATCAGCATATTAGAATGATTTCTGAAGGATCATGTGACACTGAAGACTGGAGTAATGATGCTGAAAATTCAGCTTTGCATCACAGAAATAAATTATATTTTAAAGTATATTAAAATAGAAAACCATTATTTTAAATTGTAATAATATTTCACATTATTACTGTTTTTTCTGTATTTTTGATCAAATAAATGCAGGCTTGATGAGGAAAAGCGACTTCTTTCTAAAACATTAAAAATACTAATGTTGTACTAACTACAAGAAGAGCAGCATCATGAACATCAAAAATTGTATATCAAAAATGTCTAGTGGTTACAGCTAAAATAAAAATCAAATATTTGTTGTTGTCATCCATCAGGTCTGGGGATCGATGGACTCTACAGAGTTAGTGGGAATTTGGCGGTCATCCAGAAACTGCGTTTCAAAGCAGATCATGGTAAAATGAATCAGCATTAATTTTATACTCATTTTATCATCAGCTCAGTTCTTCACTTCATGTCTTCACCAAGGTGTCATACTCTGTATTATAGCTTGTTTATTTCTCCAAAGAATTTAGATGCACTCATATTACTATGAATAGGAGAAAGTGCAATGCACAATATAGTCAACTTTTGCGTCACTTATTAGTTGTCATTATTTTTTCTCTCCTGTTTGGTGAATAATGATTTTCCATGACCCAATCATTTTCCACTTATATTCACTGTGTTCTCTTGACATGATTCCCAGCAGCTCTTGACTGACTCGTGTGTTTCTCTGTGTGTTTCTCCAGAGGATCTGGACTTGGAGGAGGGTAACTGGGATATCCATGTGATCACAGGAGCACTGAAGCTCTTCTTCAGAGAGCTGCAGGAGCCTCTGTTCCCTTACAATCTCTTCAATGATTTCATCTGTGGCATCAGTAAGATCCTGATTGAATGGATTGTACATACAGAGGACTGTAGTGGGTTTCCAGTCTGGGTTTTTCAGTGGACAGATTTACTCTTTGTCAGGTTTTCTTGCTTCCATTGAAGCACAACATGCTCTTTAGATCATTCTTAAAGGGATAGTTCATCCAAATGAAAATTACCTCATGATTTACTCACCCTCAAGCCATCCTAGGTGTGTATGACTATCTTCTTTCAGACTAATAATTCAGAAGACCTTTATTAACCCCCTGGAGCCATGTGGATATCTTTTATGATGGATGGTTGCACTTTTTTGGGCTTCAAAATCTCATCCTCTATTCACTGCCATTATAAAGCGTGGAAGAGCCAGTACATTATTTAATATAACTCAGATTGTGTTCGTCTGAAAGAAGATAGTCATATACAACTAGGATGGCGTGAGGTTGAGTAAATCATGGGGTAATTTTAAGTTTTGGGTGAACTATCCCTTTAAATTGTACTAGATAACTTGATCAGTAGGTTTTACACAACGTGGAGCAGCTCAAGCATGAAATGACATAAAAACTTTCCAAAAAAGACATTCTGAAATCCGTTATTCATAATAATTCAGCTTTTCACTGATAACATTATGCTGAATAGAACAATTTTCATCATTTTTTTGCCCATTTATTTAATATATATATAAAAATCTATCTATCTGTCTGTCTGTTCATCTATCTACAGAAATCCCTGATTATTACAGTAAAATATCACACATGAGAAATGTTGTGCGGTCTTTGCCAGCACCCAACCGTGACACAATGGAGGCCCTCTTCAGCCATTTACGCAAGTACGTTGTTTTTATTTTACATACATGTCCTTATATATTTTTTATAAATATTACAGTATGTTTCTACAGCATGTCTCTCTGTCTCTTTCAGGGTCATTCAACATGGTGATGAGAACAGAATGACTGTGCAGAACGTGGCTATCGTTTTCGGCCCAACGTTACTCAAACCTGAGGTGGAGTCAGCAAACATCGCCACATACATGGTCTTCCAGAACCAGATTGTAGAATTCTTACTCAATGAATTTGAGTCGATCTTCCACATGTGATTGACATGAACTTGCACTGAATAAAAATTAAATAAACCCTCTCATATGCTGGAGATAATGGGAGAGATGGTGCAAAACTGATCTCAGTTCAGTGAGAAAGACATTATGTATCAGCTCTGTGAAGGAAAGCCTCTGACTGGCACATTTTGCATGAAGGTTATAAATAGAGATGCAACAAAAATCTAGAAAAGTAGCCTCCATGATTAATATATTAACATTACTGAAACAAAATGGTTTTACATGAGCAGTTTAAATATTGAAAGGGCAATACACATTTTAAAACTGTATAGTTAAATGTAGTTTAAAATATTTTGAGGTTTCATTTTAGACTTAAGGAGGGCTCCCATCATAGAAAGTTTTCTAAGAATATTAGTGAGCTTTCCTTTTAAAACAGTTATCAGCTACTCCTGGTTTTTCTTCAGGTCAGTTAAATAATAATTTAGTTTAACTTTGCTTTTCTGTGGTCTTTTGCCTTTCTGTAGAGTCGTGTGAAACACTGAACATTTTTACTCTGTTCATTTGCAATGTGATGATAGATGAATGATATTAAATTACAATATTTTTTAAGTTTAGGTATCAGTTTTAGTTTTCTTCTTTTTAAACTTGCATCTGTAACATAGAACTTTACAAAGAAAATACTGCAGGCCTGTAATTGTAAACTGGAAATGCTAAGTTTTAAGACTTGTACATTGTCATTAAAGGCACAATATTTTAGATTTTGTGGTACCAAAATGTAGAATCTGTGAAATGGAATTTGCACATAGATTTAGCATTAATATTTTATGAAAATTGGCACACTTATATAGCTACACTTATATATCATTGTAAGATGTTTAAAGGTGTGTGTATATAGAAAAGGCATATTTATGCTGTACATTACCTGAAGTAAGCAAGCTTTTAATAAAGTAACTCTTTTATAAATTAATGCTTCAATGTTATTCACTTTGTTTATATATTTATATGGTGACTGATATATTGACAAAATTTTAAATTTAATCTAAATTATCATATTTTGTATGCTGCAAATTTAGGTTTAATGAAAATAAGTTTAAATTCTCTTCAGGGAAAAAAAAAATGTAATTCTGAGGAAATGAATGGGTGGTGTTAGTGAAAATTTAGTGGCGGGCGGGAATTTTTTAGCCTAATTTTTGTATATTAAATACATTAAAAAGGAGGTCCCATAATTACCAGGTTATATCGTGTCGTGTACAACGAGCATTTTTGATTTCGCATTTTTAAAATCCTGTTTTGTTATTCCATAACACTGCCGAATGATGGCAGTACGACACGTCTGTTTCTTCCGTTAAATCTCTAAAGAAGAATGCTGGTTTATGGATTCGGGTGCGTTGATTGGTTGAAAACAGTGAAGGGGCGGAGTCTTCATCTTTTGAAAGTAACCGTGCTTAGTCCGACAGGCGCCATTGTTGAGGAGTTTGCAGAGATGTTGTGATGCACCGAATGGAATTAATTTAGCAAAACATCTTTTATTGTGCCAAAGACTGGATTAGATAAACCAAGACTTGGTTTAACAGTTCCACAAGTCAAAAGGTAAGTTTGATGCAGTTTATATGTACAGTGTGTTTGTGTTTTGCTTTTGAAAGGGAAACACGTCAGCCCTTTAATTCAGCAGCCGTGTAGAGCTAAAAACACATTAAGAAAACTGAAGTGTTTTCCATCTAATGTATCTGAAGGTCTTTTATTACTTTTTATATCGACGCTACATTTAAAAATATTTATTTATCAGTGGATATCAGAAAGTAAAATTCCGTGTGTTTAATCAGATATGGCACAGCGAGTCTCTGTGAATGATGCTGCTGGATCCAGACGGACTTCCAGAGTTCGTGTAGCGGTTCGGCTGAGGCCCTACATGGACAAGCAGGATGATAAGGGAGAGGGGCCCTGTGTCAGGGGCCTGGGGCCACAAAAGCTGGAGATCATCAACTGGAGGAACGCCACTGAGACCCTTCAATACCAGTCAGTCATAACCCTTGAAGTTTGCAGTTTTGTTTTTCTTATTTATTCCACTATTCTTTCTTTTTTTTTTTATTATCAAGCACTTTAGCAGGTCATGATCTCAGTGCAGTAGGCCATGATTTGGTAGCTGGTGCTGATATTAAACTTCTCTTTTAAAGAAAATCCACTGGCTCTTCGTGTGCCTGTTTGGATTATCAGAGAGAAAAACACTTATAACAATCCTTTATACTTGGTGAAGAGGGTTTTACTGTTTACTTGATTCAGTGTTACAGGAAACTCGATATCTCTTATATTCTTAATGTTGATATTTAGTATTAATATGTTTTCTGTCCAACTTTAGTGTTACTTTAAAAAAAAAAGTGTGGTTATTTTATCTTATTGGCTTGTATTTTTTTTTTTTTTAAATTCAGTATTAAAAAAAAATTTGAATTTCATTAAAGTCTATTTATTCGGGCTGTTCAACGAATAATCGCATCCGAAATAGGTTTGTTTACAATATGTGCGTGCACAGTGTATATTTTTGTATTTATAAATGCATACATGTTGTATATTTAAGAAATATTTACATATGTGTGTATATGTGTGTGTGTGTGTGTGTGTGTGTATATATATATGTATATATGTGTATATATAATATGTTATATATATATTTTTTTTTTTTTTTATATATATATTTATCTTAAATATATACATGTATATGTATGTAATAATAATATACACTACACACATTTTATTTTGGATGTGATTAATGGTTGAACAACCCTAATATCAATACAAAAAGGCTCATTTTAAATAAAAAAAAAAATAAAATAAATAGTAAAAATTCTAGTGAACCTAGAATTTTTGGTTTCGGCCAATTTTTATTTTGGTGCATCCCTATAACAAATTTATAAAATTACCTGTAACGCAAAAATGTTTTTGTTATTAGTCATGGTTCTCAATAAATTATGCCATTATGTGTTTTGCAGTGATTGATCTAAATTGTATGTTGGATTGTAGGTTTGACGTGTTTCATGGAGAAGAGACGACGCAGCAGGAGGTTTTTCTGACCTCCGTCAAACCCATCCTCCCCCACATCCTTAATGGTCAGAACGCCAGTGTCTTTGCCTATGGACCCACTGGAGCAGGTATCATTTCTGTCTTTATCTCCTTTGAAGTTTATTTGCATTTTTAGACTTGTTCAACTGAGTGTATGATGTGATTCTTACTGAGATTTTCATGATGTACCGTTTCACACTCTATAACACGGTACATTTCTTCTTCCTCCCTTCAGGAAAGACTCACACCATGCTTGGCAGTCAAGAGCAGCCGGGGATCATTCCCAGAGCTGTGAGGGAGGTCTTCAATCTGGTTGGAGCTCAAGAAAAGGGGCAGGATGGTTGGGAATACTCGATTGGGATGTCTTACTTGGAGATCTACAATGAAAAGGTATTCTATTGTGGTGAGCATGCTTGCCTTACGATAGATGCACTTTTTTTTAGTTTTCAATATTTTTAGTATAATAACTATTATTTTTAATTTCTTAGATGTAAAATATTTGGGGTCAGTAAATGTTTTTGAAAAGTTTTTAATGCTCACCAAGCCTTTTTCAGCTTCATTACTCCAGTCTTCAGTGTCTCACAATTCTTCAGAAATAATCCTAATATGATGATTTTAATATTTTATTGTTATTGGTGTTGAAAACAGTGCTGCTTAATATTTTTCAGGGCTGGGTATTGACACACATTTCACAATTTCACAATTTAGATTCTCAACCTTGCGATTCGATTAGATTCCAATTCATTTCAATTTGATTCAATATAGATTATTTTGGGTATATATCAGGTACAGTACTTGGCAAATTTAAAAAAATCTCTATGCTGAAAAAAAAAAATTTAATAATAATGCTTTAAGTATACTTGGGAGCCAGTTGGTACTACATTACTTTATAATATTGAAGGTTAAAATTAACTGATTTGTACTCAAATTACACTCAAGGAAGTTTATAATAATAAAGTTGTTATACTAACTTTACAATCACATAATTATATTTCTACATTTGTTTTTTGAAATATAAACATTTAAATGGTGGCTGTCAACTAGGTGTATATATTTAGCAAAATGCTCCTCTCTAGAGTTAACTTTTCTAGCTGAATAACAAGTTTATGGTCACTAAATATGGTTTTCCTGAGGTAAATGTGATGTTACGTGACATTGTAAGCTGTTTTATTGACATCTTTCCCTGGTTAAAAACACTGAGCGATGACATGATACAGATTTCGGTAAGTTGTACTCTCTTTTAACATACCTTCAGATGTTCATCCATATTTTGCGCTGTAACTGGTATTAAAGTGGAGGAGATGATCAGTTCACTTGCTTCGCGTTGCTGCTTTTCTTGAACTCGGGCACTACAGCGATCTGTCACGCCACGTTAGTGCCAAAACGGTGTTTTTTATTATGAAATTCAAAAAAATATGGACTTTTTTTTTTTTTTTTTTTTTTTTTTTTTTGTGCGTGTTTACACTTAAACCCCATTTCAGTGGGCAGCTGCTCTGGAATATTGATGCTTTCTGTGTCTGTAGGTGCTGGACCTGTTGTCCCCAGGTTCCCAGGACCTGCCCATCCGTGAAGACAAGGACAGAAACATCCTCATTCCCGGGCTAACGCACACACCCCTCTCATCCTTTGCCGACTTTGACACTCATTTCATCCCCGCGAGTCTAAACCGCACCACAGCCTCCACTAAACTCAACCAGCGCTCCAGCCGCAGTCACGCTATCCTCCTCATAAAGGTTTGAACGTTCTCTTCAATCTAGTTCTCCATTAGCACTTTAGCAGGTCCTGGTCTCTGTGTGGTAGACCATGATTTGGTAGCTGGTGCTGAAATTAAATCTCTGCCTCAAACAAACCACTGACTTTTACCGTGTCTGCTGGTTGTGTTTGGGAGAGAGAACACTTATGTTAGTATTATAAAGCTGGAGCCCTATAATTTTTGCAATGCCGAAAACACTGAACAGATGTTTAAACGGAATTTACTGTATAATGCAGAATGTCGCAGAAGTTTGGATAAATCTAAAGTAGGGCTGTACACTTAATCAAATCATGATATGGACTAGTGTCTGAATATTCAACCATTTAAATATGAAGTCTGCGTGTCGCTGTGTGAATAAGCTGCACAGTTTTATCAACTGCATGTGCTCAAGCACGTGGTGAAGACATGGACACATGAACTTCATCTCCAGAGATGCTCTGAGAGTCACCTCACCAGCGTTTTACCATTTCATTTAAGACAACTATTTTCAGATACTTAAACAGAAACTTATGGAAGCTTGTTTCTGCCACGGAATAAAAAAAAAAATACAAAAGGTAATTGTGACATTTTAATCGCACAGTTCTGACTTTTTTTCCCCTCACAATTACAAGTTTATATCCTACTGTTCTGATTTTTTTCTCAGAATTGTGAGGAAAACTCGCAATTCGCCCTTCGCTGGGATTTTGATTGACAGGCAATCTGACCAATCACAACACTGAATCCACCATTTTGTCTGACAAACAAACCAGGCAGGAGAGTTAGTAAATTAACGTCGGTGGACTTGAACTTGATAAATGGTGTGTATTGACATCTTTCCACGGTTGAAACAACATACCTTCTGATGTTCATGTTTATTTCATGCTATAGCTAGTAGGAAGAGATGAACGGTTCACATGCCGCTTGAACTGAGGCGCTACAGTGATTTGAGCTGCAAAAGTGTTTGTTTGAATTTCTTAAATGACCCAATTTTAAAGCTGACTTTTTCATACCAAACGTAAACCTGCTCTGTCTCATCTGTCAGCGCGTTGTCAGTGTCCTTTTTGCTCTGCGACGTATTTTTCACTGCGTGAGAATCTGATGTGTAGCGTGAGATCACCATGGCTTGTCAGACGTAGCAACAGTAACTAAGGGGGGCATGTCTTTGCAAAGGGTCAGTTGTGAGTTATAAAGTCCAAATTTGAAGGAAAAAAACTCAGTTTACATTTTCTCACAATTGCGAGTTTATCTTGCAATTCTGACTGTTTCTCAGTTGGGAGTTTGTTTTGCACTGCAGTCATAACTCATAATTCTGAGGGAAAAGTTAAAATTGCGAGATGAAAGTCACAATTTTTTATTTTTTATTTATTTTTTTTTCTGTGACAGAAACAAGCTTCCATAGAAACTCATAGGCCTTCACTACAACATGCCAAAATAAAAGTTCGGTGTAACTTGAAAAAATTGACACATTGCTTTTGTAGAGTAGAATGCACTTTTCAAAGTACAGTTTATTAAAACCAATCTTTTAAGGAATATCACAATTTTTCTCTGTGTGCCAAAAAAGAAAAGAGTGATTACATTTGAAGAGATTAATTAAATTGATAGTTTTTGCAGTCAGATGATTACCAGTGTTTTTGATAATGAATTTGTATTAAATCGTAAAACACAGAATCCAGAAAAGAAGAGAAAACCGACAACAGACTTTTGGGGAAAAATAAATATTTCATAGGCCACTGTTATTAAAATTAATACATTATTAAATTGTTAAAGTTTTATGTCTTTGTTTTTTGACATTCAATTGAACTGTTAAAATGGAATGCAAATTTAAAAAAAAAAAAAAAACTGATTTCATAGGACCCTAATAAAGGTTACCGACTCTCTGGAAAAGACTAACCAGTATGATATATATAAATGCATGCATTTGCTCTCAGGTAGTGAAGTCTCAGCGTGGGCCGCCACACAGGCAACAAACAGGAAAGCTGTATTTGGTTGATCTGGCTGGTTCAGAGGACAACCGACGTACAGGAAACCAGGGCATTCGTCTGAAAGAGAGTGGAGCCATCAACCTGTCCCTCTTCACCCTCAGTAAAGTGGTGGACGCTCTGAACGCAGGGGCCGGGGGCCGCGTGCCCTACAGGGACAGTAAACTCACCCGTCTGCTGCAGGACTCTCTAGGTGGTTCCGCCCATTCTGTCATGATCACCAACATCGCACCGGAGTACAGATACTACTTTGACACCTTCTCAGCCCTTAACTTTGCCGCCAAGTCTAAGCAGATTGTCAATCGACCCTTTGTCAGGGAAACAGTTGTGGCCCCTACAATTGGTGAGAAGTGCAGTTTTATTATTATAATTTTTTTTTTTCTGCATGAAGAGAGTAATGGTGTATGTGATAATTATAATTTGTCCCTTCTCTTGTAGTTCCTGGAAAGAGATCCAGAGAGGAACAGGAGGCTGGAGGTTCTGGTGAGCCCCAGAACAAGAGGTCTAAGGAGGGGAAGAAAGCTGAACAGTGCCCATCACTACCCGGACATCCACATGGGTAAGAGAGCATGTGTTGCAACAGCTGAACTGGTTTATTGTTCGAGCGCTTTAGCAGGTCTTGGCTTTGTGCGGTAGGCCATGATTTGGTAGCTGGTGCTCAAAGGAAGACTCTCCCTATAGCGAAAACCACAGGCTAAATGTGCCTGATTGGACATTCATAGGGAGGACATATGTACTTTATTGCTGTGTGATCTTTCAGCCTTATGAGGATATTCAATGTTTCAATCTCTATTTATTTGCTGTGAATAGCTTTCAAATGAAAATTTCATCTTGCCCTAGGGTTTCCCAGACTGGGGTTTGTGAGTTTGAAGTTAAAGGATTAGTTCACTTCAGAATTAAAATTTCTTGATAATTTACTCACCCCCATGTCACCCAAGATGTTTATGCCTTTCTTTCTTCAGTCGAAAAGAGATTAAGGTCTTTGAGGGAAAACATTTCAGTATTTTCTCCATATAGTGGGACTTCACTGGGGTACAACGGGTTGAAGGTCCAAATGTCAGTTTCAATGCAGCTTCAAAGGGCTTTACATAATCCCAAACTAGGAATAAGGGTCTTATCTAGGGAAATGATCTGTCATTTTCTAAAAAAACAAGAATTTATATGCGTATTAACCACAAATGCTCGTCTTTCACTTGCTCTGCGATGCGCCACGCATTATGTAATCACGTTGGAAAGCTCACGTGACGTAGATGGAAAGTACCACGGTGAAAACTCAATCTTATTTTCTCCTCCAACTTAAATTGTCCGAAATCGTTTTACCTTTTTTTTTTTTTTTTGTAAAGGGCGTTTGACTTAGTCTTTGTGCGATCGCTTTGTAAACACTTGCTCAGTACTTCCGCCTATGTCACGTGTGACTATTCCATCATGATTATGTAATGTGATTGTTTACGTAATGATCATTACATTAGGTAAGACCCTTATTCCTCGCCTGGGATCGTGTAGAGCCCTTTGAAGCTGCACTGAAACTGACATTTGGACTTTCAAACCATTGTGCCCTGTTGAAGTCCACTATATGGAGAAAAATCCTGGAATGTTTTCCTCAAAAACCTGAATTTCTATTCGACTGAAGAAAGAAAGACATAAACATATTGGATGACATGGATGGATTATCAGGAAATTTTAATTCTTAAGTGAACTAATCCTTTAAAGGAATAGTTCACCCAAAAATGAAAATTGTCATTATTTACTCACCCTCATGTCGTTCCAAACCTGTAAGACTTTCATTCATCTTCAGAATGCAAATAAAGATCTTTTTAATGAAGCTTTCTGTCCTTCCATTGACAGCTATGCAACTTTCAAGCCCCAGAAAGGTAGTAAAGACATCATTAAAGTAATCCATTTGACTCCAGTGGTTTAACCTCAATTTTATGGAGCAACACGAGTTTTGTTTGAGGAGGGAAAAAAAAAAAAACACAATTTACTGCATTTATTTACAAAATGATAATCTCCAATGCACGTTCACGCAACAATGTCTGCTCTTGCGTCAACACAACAAGCTTGTGCCGTGGTGCTCGTGTGAACATGCGTTGGAGATTAATATTTTGTAAATTATTATTTTTTGCGCAAACAAAGCACTCGCGTTGCTCCATAAAATGAGGTTAAACCACTGGAGTCAAATGGATTACTCTGATGTTTTTACTACCTTTCTGGGGCTTGAAAGTGGTAGTTGAATAATTGTAATTAGCTTAAATTCTTTAAGTAAATATTTTGAGAATCACTACTTTGTGCCAATATAGTAGTTAAATTTGGGGGGTCAGTAAGAATTTTTATTCAGCAGTAGATGTGCTATAAGTTTAGATGTCTTTCAGTTCACCAGATTCATCAGTTCTGGAGAGGCTCCTGGCCCTGGAGAAGATGATGATGGGCTCAGCTGAGAGAGAGAGACTTAACCTGCTCAAAACTGTGGCACAGTCCCGGAAAGAAATTCAGGTATCGTACACACTATTTCAACATTTGGCTCTGTTACTTGGTCAGAACAGCATTTCCATCTGAATTTCAATGCATCAGAAGGAAATAAGCATCAGTAGACACATCAGTATAGTTAATCCTTCAAATTGGGCCAAATTGCAAATTAGGCTGGATTACTAATACCATCTGCAAACTGTACTAGCGTCCACAAGAACCGTAACCCAGTTTTCAAGTGATCATGGGTGCTCAGTTTGGAAAACCACATCAACTAAAACCTCTAATGTGTGGCTCAAATATGTTCTCTCTCCAAAGATGTTGAAGGAGAAACAGAAGGAGCTGGAAGACAAAGCAAATATGCTTAACAAACAGAGTGAAGCCACTGAGAAAGAGTCCAAAGATGCACTTCTCTTTAAGTCAGATCTGCCCCCATTGCACAGAAAACAGTCTACAGCTGCCAAACCACGCAAACAGCAGGCCGTTGTCACACCGCTACAGGGTAAGATGTGGCTGACTTCATTCTTATATCCTCCTGGGACATCTTTATGCATGAGTATTACCCAGTATTGATTTCAAGATGTTTCATGACCCTTTAAAGATGTTTCCTCTCTGTTTGTTCATTTGTTATGTTAGCATGCAGTATTTTCTATGATGCTGTGGTTGCTTCGCTCTTCAGGGCTCAAAGCGGTTCCGCTTTGTTCCCTCTCTCATCCTGCTACTGTCAGCTTTTGTGGTTCCGGATGAGCTATATATCTTAAGGCCCGATATATTCACAGTGAAGTTTTTGTTCTTTGCTTAGGGGTAAAAAGTGGTGTGAAATAGGTTTGCAGTGATATAATAATGTTAGCGAACATCCCATGCTGCCCATGCTGATGAGTTATGTATTTACATATTCATCTAAACATGTTTTATGTCGGGCTGTATAAATATTTTTTATTTATTTTTTTTCCCCCTCTTTCTCTCTGAATTTAATGTTTTGCCACAATTGTAGTGTTTTTAAATTGAGAGATTGCGGTTTTGAATAAAAATGTTAGCAAACGTTTGCCATTTGATAATATGGCAATGATAACAGTTAAGAGAAGAAAATGACCCGACTACATGATGGTCTCGTGTGACACGCTCTTCACACAGGCTCTTCACACAGAATGAGTTATTGTGTTAAATTAGACACTAGCCGTGGAATGGGGAAAAAGGTAAGGTTATTGATGCACGGTTTTTTTTTTTTTTTTTTTTTTTTTTTTTTTTAAATACTTGAGCGCCGTGTTTTTAGAATGTAGTTTCATGCATGAGATGCTGCAGGAGCTGCATAGAAAACGATGGAAAACTACTCAGTGGAGAACTACTACTGTATGTTTATTTCATGTTTGCATAATGGTGACTGGCTGAAAGGTGCTGTTATTTTCTGTTTTTACAAAACATTTGCTGTTAATAGCTTTTATAACGTTTATTTATGCCATTTTATTCAATAGATTGCTTAAATGCGAGCAGCTTTACAGTATCAAACATGAAAGTGTCAGTGCCTCATTTCATCAGAAGTACAACTTCATTTTCTACTATAAAGTGGCTGTCCACAGTGTTCATGTTTTCACCTGTGGAGATCTTACCTCGATGGACTCAACAGATGAAATGAGTCCGAGAAAAGTTCTGCGTTAAAGAAGGCAGAGTCTCAGTGCACACCTCCTATTATAACTTATTTATTATTTAACTTATAACCTATAACTTTTCCTGAGAGTTTGCTTTGGCAAGCCGTTTCGAACTCCCAAAACAAACTTCGTTTTCACCTGATTTTGTTCGAAATAATGTCACATCAGTTCATTCTTCGTTTGAAGTCTATTGGGGCCTGTACTGGTGTCTACTTTTTGGCTAAGAACTGTTTTTAGCATTTTTCTTTTTTATATTTCCGAGCATATAGGATATGTTTAAGGTAAGTTTGTAAACATTAAAGAAATTGTAAGTGTGAATTGTTGAATCGTTTTGAGAAAAATCAAGATTTTATTTTTGCCATGTCGCCCAATGCCATCACACCAGTTTGTTCTTCAATATCACTTGAAGTATATTGGGAATTTTAATCTTGGAATTGTAAATTGATATTTAGGAACGCATTTTCGAAAACATTTTAGACTGTTTAATAAATCAGGACCTATGTCTTAGTCTCCCAGGTGCAGCCGTTGCAGCAGTGTGCTGTGGTGGTTAAACCCTCACAATGCTTGGATAAGAAGAAACGGGTCAAAACTGAGGTCAGTGTGCAACATATTGTCCCTCGTGTGCATATTAAAATGTACAACAATAATTAACTGATATTTTAACACTGTAATTGGAAGATGCAGGTCTGAATGCCAGTATTTATTGTACAAAGGCCACTTTTACTATGTATTTTTAAAGCATTAAAAGGATAGTTCACACAAAAATGCAAATGCTGTCATCAAATAGTCTGTTAAGAAGACTTGTATTAACCCTCCTAAGCTTTTTGAAAAAGGGTTACACCTTGCATGTTCACATCTTTTTTTTTTTTTTTTTCTTTTTTTTTTACCAATTAAACTTTGCACTTAAACTTTGGAGTTTTAGGTAATTTGATCTAATTTAGGTCTTATTTATGTGTAAATTTGTTTAACCACCATTTGTATAAGCAAATATACAAACCTTTCAGACTTCACCACAGTAATCTACATGTATTTGGGTCAGATTACTGCAGTCTGGTGATCAAGAAAAATAACATGACTTCATGTCTGGTTAAAATTGTGTACGATTTTGTTGTAGCTGATGTGTTCAATGCCTCCACCCGCTGCACAAGAATTGTAGATTTTTATACTTCTTAATAATGTAGTCATAACTTTTTAATTGTTTCTACTAGTTTTTTGAAATATAAACATTTAAATGGTGACTAATAAAAAAATGGGTTTATTCAAACATACATTAAATATTAAAGAACAGGTTGAGTTAAAGTTACAATAAATATGGAATATAGTGCATATATTTAGTAAAGTGCTCCACTTTAGTAGTTATTCTAGCTGACTGAGTTTATGAACATTGAATGTCTTATCTGATGTAAATTTGATGTTATACGTGATGCATAGTTTACAAGTTATTGACGTCTTTCTGGGGTTGAACATGTGACTTGATACGGATTTTGATAAGTTGTACTGTATCTTTCAACATACCTTCTGATGTTCATTCGTGTTTATTTCATGCTGTAACTAGTAGTAAAGAAGTGAGCTGAGCTGCGCTACAGCGATCTGTCACGCCACATTAAAGAACGCCAAAACTGCATTTATTGTTTGAAAATTGAATTTGAAAGTTATGTTAATCAACTGAAAAACAGCACAGACCAAAAGATTGATTCTTGGGATTTAAGAATCGATATCAAAATGAGAATTTATTAAAATTGAGAAATCCAGTCCACCCAACCCTTTCACTTTCACATCTGACAGTTTGTTTGTTTTTTGTTTTTTTTGTAAGGTGGGTGAGGGTAAGGAAAATGGAGGTGTGGATCCACCCTCTGCTCAAGACGTCAACTGGGAGTCCCATTTGGATTCAGCGTTACTAGAGCAGTCCAGGAAGAAAATCCTGCAGACACTGAACTCTGGCTCTCTGAAGGAGCTCAAGAGCCTGCAGCTGATCGGAGACAAGAAAGCCAAACTAATCATGGGCTGGAGAGAGATTCATGGGGATTTCACAGAGGTATAGTGCTGACTGATGCTGAGAAATGCCACCTGTAGAGATTTGATCTTCACCTGTGAGGATATAGAGATTCATAGAGACTCATTTAATATTTTTTTCTTTTATTTTTCTTGTTTGTAGGTGGAAGACCTGAAGAAAATCGAAGGCATTACAGCTAAACGTTTCTCTTCTTTTATAAAGGTATTTGGTTTGCATCAGTATCTATGTCTGCTATGGATTAGGGCTGGGCATTGATGCTAATTTCACGATTCAATTCGATTGTTATTCAGCTACAATTCCGATCTCAATTTAACATATTTGTTTGGATATCAAGTACAGGATGTCAATTTAAAAAAAAAAAAAAAAATCGTTTTCATGTTTTATTCAAACATTTGTTCTATTTTTACTTAACCTGCTATTCAATATCTGTATATGTAATGTGCATATATTTAGCAAAATGCTCTTCTCTAGAGTTTGTTTTATAGCTGACTGAGTTTATGGTCATTGAATGGTTTTTCTGAGGTAAATGTAACGTTACGTAACATTGTTTATTAGCTGTTTTGACGTATTTTCATAGTTGAAACGCTGAGTGATTACATGACGCATGATACATTTTAGTAACTTTTACTGTTTCTTTCAACATACCTTCTAATAATCATTCACGTTTATTTCATGCTATAACTAATAGCTAATGAAGAGGAAGAGCCGATCGGTTCACCTGAGCTCTGTCACGGCAAATTAAATAGCATCAAATGGTATTTATTGATTGAATTTCATTAAATTGGCACAATTGGAAAACAGACTTTTTCATATCAAAAGTAAAAAGAGCACAAAGATTATTGCGATTATTAAATGGGAGACTCACTACATATAGTTTAGAGAAGTTTTGCTGAAATATCAACTGAAAACAGCATAGACTAAAAGATTCTTGGGACTTAAGAATCCATATGTTCATCCAAATAAGTAATGATTAAAATTGAGAAATTGATGTTTTCAACCCAGTCCTACTGTGGATTTCTTTTAATCTGTCTGGAGGGAAGGACAGTTGAATGTGATTTAGGAATTTCCTTTGAGTTACACTCTCTCTCTCTCTTTTTTCCCTTCACAGGCGAATATTCTCAGCAGTATGGGAAAGTGAAGCATTTGAGCCATGATGTCTGAAGAGGAGCGTTTTAACACTTGTGCTTTGAGCGTTTGTGTTTTTAATGTTTTTACACCCATTTTATGCGTGTAACGTTGTGTACAGTTTTTTTTTTTCTAAGTGTACATGCTTGTGTATACTTGACTGCTATTTTCCATGTTTTCTATCATTCCTGCATACTTATGCCAATTTTCCCTTTTAGTATTTAACTTTTTTTCTTTTTTGAAATGAACCTAATTTTTCATATGGCACTAAATAAATGCCAACATCAAAGAAGCTCAGTGAGTTTATTTTTCATGACAAATGGCTGTAATACCTGAAATTATTAATTTTGTGAACCACTGCATTATTGGGATTCTCAAAAACATCCTTTAACAGAGCTATAGTTTTAAGATCAGCATGAGATTCTCCCCACATTGACCAGTATAAACAAAGACTATAGAATAATGCAAGATGCATCACTCGTATTGTTTTGAATGGGAGAAAGTGCAACGCGCAATATAGCGGAATAAGTCCCGCCTTCTAAATAAGAGCCAAGCGCCGATTGGTAAAGTCATCGTCACTCCAGCTGCTGTTAGGATTGCGCATGCGCATTAGCTTGATCTAGCCTGAAAAATGCCTTTTGTCATGATTCGAGCGTTTAGCGTTTTAACAATTTATAAGACAGTTGTTGTCAGATTTCTTTGGTGATTTCAAATATGTAATTTAATCGAAAGCTTTGCAAACAGATTTGGAGATTCAAAAGAGATAGGAGCTGCGTTTCAAAGATGGCCACCGAGTGAAATGACTTGTGTTAAAGGAACTTTACCTCAAAGGGACAAATCTGCAGAGTCTTCACGCCCATTCGAACTTAGACTTTTTTTGAATGCTACTTCCAAAAGACGTAAAATGCTTGGTTTTGATAATTCACCCTCTGTCTGAAGTTTGATTGACAGGTGATCTTACTAGCTGAATCTGCCATTTTGTCCAACAATCAAACCAGACAGAGTTCATAGATTAACGTCGGTGGACTTGAACTGTTATTCCGTGGTTGAAACAACATACCTTCTGATGTTCATTCATGTTTATTTCGTGCTATAATTAGTAGGATGAGATTGTTTACATACCTTTTGCGAAGGGTCAGTTATGCTCCTGAATTATAACTTGACGATAAAATATGTAATTAGCCTATGTGCCAAGTAGTTTTTGCTTGCGGGTGGTTGGGGGATTCTGTCCAAAATGTTACAAAATATTGTCAACACAACCTAAGGGTTTTAGTATTTATTATTAATATGACAAGTATTATATATCGATTTAAATGTCAACATTTTGTGACAATGACTTGGCGATTCACAAAATGCACTTCCAAACACAGAGATAAAGTGCAGTTTAGCCTTATGGTGTCCAGTAGTGTGGATGGATTAAATTCATTTTGTTCAATAAACTAAAGAATATGTGGAAGACTGAATCAATGCATGGTTTACAATATTAATATTCTGAAATGGGACAACTATAAAGGCCTTAATAATGAATAGGCTCATAATTCAAAAGTATTACAGTAAAAGCTGAAATAAAGCTTTATTTTAAATGTTATTTTTTATCTGGGTTGTTTTTTTTCCCCGTGAAATATAGTGTTCAACTGCAGGGCTGAGTCTACAGGAGCTTCAGAAGTATATTAATCCTAATTTTGGGCAATATATTGTTTTATAACTTAAACCTATGAAACATATTTCTGCAAAAAGTGACTGTCAAATTGGTTTGGTGTTTTGTGTAATTATATTCATACATTTTAAGCTTAGGCTTACATGGCCACAGACTTTTTAAGGACTCTGTATATCCTTGACTTGTCATTCAGTATTTGCATTTTGCGACTGTAAATCCGTTGTTGGTGAGTGGATGTGTCTGCACATGTCTGCCTGCAGCAGCAGCTGCTGAGGGCCTGCAGTCAACACTGCTTATTTATTACTCAGAGACACAATCCTTTAACCAGCTTGACATCCTTGCGGCAGACCAGACCGGCCAATCACAGAACCGCGTGATATAAGACCAGTGCGTAGATTCACTTTCATGTTTTCACTGTAATGCTTGTAACCCTTTTTAACAAGAAGAAAAGAAAATTGATTATAACAGAGATGATGACCGCTTCACCCACATATGAAAAGAATTTACAAAGGGTCAATTATTTCAAGTAAAGCGTTTCACTAATCTATTTTTGGAAACTTGCTTTTTAGGGTTACGTTTCACACTGCAATGTTCATTTTATGTATTTATAAATGACTGAGTTATATAAATTAACTGCATAATGTTCATATTTTGTGGAACTGCTTATGTTGATCACTGTAAAAAGTACAATTTACAGTATTTGGTGACAACATTTCAGGGATTACAGGATGGCTTCTGGATTGTGTCTTTTACCATTCATAACTGTATATCTTTAATATAATAATATACCAAACTACTTAAATCTGCATAAACTCTAAAATTAGTATATTTCAGATGCAAAAGATTTTTACTGTATTTCACAGTAGTTACAAATATGAAATATATTTACCTTGGCAATAACTTATATTGTAAAATATTGATTTGTTTAAAAAAAGTATTAAAATATATATTACTATACATATACATTTAAATATATATTATACATTTACATACAAGAAAAAAACAAGTACAGTAAAATATGGTGAGAACATAAAGGATTACATGAATTTTAGTTCAGAAATGTGTTATCAGTTCTTCGAATCTTCAAGGAGCCAGTTTTCACTGTAAATTAGTAAAAAAAAAAAAGGCTAAACTTTAAACTAAATAAATATGTATTGTATATTGTAATAAGTATTTTAATGCATTAATTATGCCTTGTAATGCACCTTATAATGCATTGTATGATCTCATGAATAATTGTAACCACAGTTATAATACATAATAGCCTTCATTGAACACACTCCTAGAAAGTATAATGCATTAAAACACATGACAAACAACCAATTTCAGATTTACAAGGAATCTAAATATAATGTCATATATCATTCTCCTATGCTGTTTGTTTTAAACACAGTGCAGGCTTCCAGGTTCTAAGTCAGAACGCCGGCTCATTATTGGCCGACGCTGTTCACGTGAGCAGCACGACGTATGCATGGCGTTCTGACGTAGAACCCGGAAGTGCTGCACTGTCTATACAACGTAAACAGCATAAGAGACTTGCAGGGTAGAGAAGAAATTGTTGAATAATTATAATTTTTTTGTTTTTGTGCACAAAAAGTATTCTCGTCGCTTCATAACATTAAGGTTGAACCAGTGTAGTCACGTTGACTATTTTAACGATGTCTTTACTACTTTTCTGGACCTTGAATGTGGTAGCCTAAAACATTGCTTTCTATGGAGGATAAATTTAAAAAAACCTGTTGGATTTCATCAAAAACATCTTAATACTTGTTCCGACGATGAACGAAGGTCGTTTGGAACGACATGAGGGTGAGTAATTAATTTCTTTTTGGGGTTAAGGTTTACGTTGCAATGTTCATGAATCTTTGTTTTACATTAGTACTGAGTAATAGCCTACTAATGAACTGCGAAGCCTACTTATTTTGTGGAAATTCTTGTTAATTGTAGCGTGTAGCGCGGGCACTCTAATATAACCTATGATTATGAGACTATAGCCTATAATCAGCCTGCATAATAAGTGTGTCACTGTCACTCATCCACTAGAGTTTTTTTTTCCCCATCCCAGGGTTTTCCAGTGCGCGCAGTTCATGTAGTTTACTCATTTCACGCCGCTTTACTCTCCTCCCGTTTCCTCCTCCCGTCCAGTGAGTGTGAGCCTGCAGACCTGAGCGCATCCCTACCGAAACAACACCACCGCGGCACTTCACGCGCTGTTTTTCTTTTAATGTGCAGAACGAGGTTTAAATGCCACATCGGAATATCGAATTGTGATTAGAATCTCCCTCGCGAGTGTTTATGCAAATGGACTAACAGCGTACGTGCGACTCCAATCGCACACTGGCTTGAACCGCGCGGTGTGAGGTGGGTGTTTATTTATGCTATATATATATGTTATGTGTACAAATCAACATCTGTATGCTTTTTCATTTTTCACAGAAAACAAATTAATTAGAAAACAAAGGGTTTCCCCAACCTGGATAGGTAAATTGTTCCTGTGTTATTGGATGGATGAGGACAAAGAAGAGCTTCTAATGTTTAATACATTGTCCATCGTTATTTATTTATCTTTATATTCGTCATTATAGTGTATATATGATCTATGGACTAAATTATATTAACACTCTTGTTTTTTTTTGTTTGTTTTTTTTTAAACTCTCTTTCCCTTTCTCTCTCTCCATCTCTCCATATGTCTTCTATTTTCCCCACGGCTTTGTCTATTTGCCCTCATGTTCTCCACGCATGTATTCTTCAGAGCATCCAGTGATTATTTTCACTAACACCATATGTTCCCACAGTATTTACTGTGATTTTTTTTTTACAATTTCATGACCTATATTTCTAGGTTAAGGGGTTAAAATGAGGTAAACAAGCATGCATGTTAATTAAAATTAACTATTAACTAAACATTATGACTGAGAGGATGAGGAAAACTATATTTTACCAAAGCAAACAAGGCGTTTTTGTGGGGAAAAATAGCACTCGGATGCTGGATTCTGAAGGATGTGATTTGAAGTCAGATGATGTGTGTGTTGATGACACCATGTGCCAGAGTGTGAGTTTGCATCTCATCATGCTTTTCCGTGCCGATGTTAATGAGATTCATCACATAAATCTTGTTTCTCACAATTTTTCTCTGTTTTTAGCCACACCATCTGAACATCAACTCAACACTGGCCACCTTTGCAACCTCAGTTGTCTCTATGGAAACAGAGTACCATCAGGCGTCATTGGGCTCTCTGGTTTGTACCCAAGACGAGGAGGCAATGAGCTGCCAGGTCCCGGGCCCTGTTACATATCAGCCGGGGACCACCGGAGCGGGATCGGACTCCTTCCCATGTCTGCGCCCCCTCTCTCTCCCCCAGCAGTCCAACGAGGAGGCACGATGCTCTGGAGAGGTCATCGTTATGGTCAAGGACAAAACAGAGAGTGGTAATTCATCATTTCATCAATAATATGTCATTTTGGGAGGGTTTTGTGAAGGAGGGGGGATAAGAATAATTGATATGAAAGCATCTGCCTTGTCTCCAGGAAGAACACATTAGGGACTTTCAGGTCCTGCTATGCCAATCAGACTACAGTGATTTGCATACAGCAATCAGTATAATGACTTTAAAAATGGCGTGTAATTAAACAGGCGAACAACTGAGATGAAATGAGTGTTTTCTGAGCTCAAAAACTGCAGGTACAAAAAGACCAAAATAAAGAGGGAAAATGAGAACTACAAAGATTTTTAAAAAAATTCCAATTGAAATAAACATTTGTTTTCTAATCATATATATTCTTTCTACGATACCATTAAAAACAATGACATGTTGTCAGTTATGTCAAGTACTTAAACTGAATGTCTGTACATATAAAGCCAAATCAGTGTTATTTTAGTATTATATACTGTAGCATTTAATCATATTTTTAATTAGCTTTTATTTTAATAATTTTCAGTCTTCATTTCAGTTTTACTAATCACTATCGATACTTCACTAATTGATAATGAATTGTGATTGGATGGTAATTTTGTTCTATGACAAATTGATTGGGCTGTTCTTGCGTGACAGAGCACTACTACTACTACTACTACTTGGTCTATAATCACCCAGTTCTAACAAAATTTTAGTAAAGATGAAATACGGGACAAAACATGATTTTTCATGTCGGGACACTAAAAATAGAGCTGAAATACGGGACTGTCCCTGGGAAAAACGGGACGTCTGGTCACCCTACTTCTAAGCAAAGAACGAAAAAGAACTTGCGCCGTGAGTATATTGGGTCCTTGAATCACGTTCAGTCTCCTGTACGTTACGTGTGTACGAGTGTGAGCAGCAAGTTGCTGGCTGCAGTTCACTTAACAGCCACCGGTGTCGCTAATAACAAGGCTTTCTGAATTCTACACATAGCCCCTTTAAAGGGTTAGTTCACCCAAAAATTAAAATTATCCCATGATTTACTCACCCTTAAGCCATCCTAGGTGTATATGACTATCTTCTTTCAGACGAACACAATCAGTGTTATATTAAATAATGTCCTGGCTCTTCCAAGCTTTATAATGGTAGTGAATGGGACGTTGTATTTTGAAGCCCAAAAAAGCACATCCATCCATCATAAAAGTACTTCCCACGGCTCCAGGGGGTTAATAAAGGCCTTCTGCGATGAGTGATGAGTGAGTGAAGCGATGGGTTTTTGTAAGAAAAATATCCATATTTAAAACTTTATAAACTAAAATAACTAGTTTCCGGCAGACAGCAAGTCGACTTGCACCAAAAGAGTAACTTCTGAAGCGATGTATGACGTAGGATGTAGGAGTGTCGCAAGCTTAGACGCCTCTCGTGGTTCAAACAAATAGGGCTGGGAGACAAACTCAGTCTCCTCTTTTCTTATAATGAAATCCTCTGACATTTTTCTTTAAAAAATCTTGTTTTAGACTTCTAATTCGTGACCGTTTTGTTTTGCTCTCTCCTCTGCGCTTCGGCGTTCATCAATACATCATGCGTCATGTCAGGGGATACTCTTTCGCCGTAACTCGACTTGCGTACAGCCGTTTGCCAGAAGCTAGTTTTATAGTTTATAAAGTTTTAAATATGGATATTTTTCTTACCTAAACCCTTCGATTTACTTCAGAAGGCCTTTATTAACCCCCTGGAGCCGTATGGATTATATTTATGATGGATGGATGGATGGATGGATGGAAAGAAATACAACGCCCCATTTACTACCATTATAAAGCATGGAAGAGCCAGGACATTTATATTATATTATATATATTTCTGTTTAGCTTTTTAATTTCAATTTTGGTAAATAGGACTTCAACTTCAACTTATTTTATTTCAGTTAGTTGCTAAGGCAGTTGCTAAGAAGTTTTTAAAGTTTACATTTTTCATATATGTATATATATATTTTTTTTAATGAACAAAAATGATTTTTAATACTCTTTGTTAACAATAAGAACACTGAACCAGATCAATTTCAAAAACAAAAGTAGCTGTAAATTCAAGATATAACATCCCTGTTTCAGGTCTAGGAGATGTTGGGGTGTGTTTTCTTCACATTCAGTGTTTTTAGAGCTGACTAGTTGTTTCTTTTTAAATCGAAAACCACTTAATTAGCTACGCATTCACAAAAGCTCAATTCTAAGACAGCTAATAGATATATCTGACAGCTACAGGTCACTACAGTCACTGCAGAGGCACTAAAACCATAAATAGACAGGCCTAGAATAGAATATTATACATGTTACATAACCTATCAAAAAGAGCAATTACACTACAGGCATACTTTCTGTCCCCACTCCCCACATTTTAAATCTGGGGCATTTTTATTTATTTTTTTATTTTTAATCATATGTGCTCTAAACCCTGGTTTCTGATCCTGGTTATACAAGAGAAATATATGATGCATAATTTTAGGATTTAATAAGCAAATAGCTTTTTAAAAGCAAAAATAAAAAGTGAAAATGATTAATTCAGAGCACACTTCCCAGCAGCTCTGTTAGAGGAATAGTTTGCTGCGCTGTAAATCCGATCATTGTAAATAATGCACAATCTCTTCTGAGTGCCATTTCTTTGTTGACAGAATGATCAAGGCCGAGAGCTGGCAGTGGTCAAGCACAACTCATCTCCACTGTTTTGATGTTTATTGTGGCCTGGTGATGCTCTGAGGAGTTCATTTGAGGTTAAGACCAACATGGCAAATTTTTTATTTCCCTTCTTTTAACAGTCGCTGAGCCTATCGTAAATACACTTAATTAAATTAAAGTTGTGCATCCTAATTAAAATTGCCAACGGGGCTTCCTGGCAGGAGGGGCTGAAAGGCATGACAGACATTAGTGAATTAATTGCATTGGTGGCCATTTAATTAAAGTTGTTTTCAAGAGCACGGCATCCTGGGTTTCTATCATCATCACATTTGGAGGAAAACATGGGGAGGCAAACAATAATGACAACAGACAGTTACAAAAAAGAGAATGATGGTCTCTCTTAGTGATTGTTTGAATGAATGTGCACATTATATA
This sequence comes from Ctenopharyngodon idella, assembly GCF_019924925.1. Taxonomy (NCBI): domain Eukaryota; kingdom Metazoa; phylum Chordata; class Actinopteri; order Cypriniformes; family Xenocyprididae; genus Ctenopharyngodon; species Ctenopharyngodon idella. Next base: position 4,463,125 of record NC_067231.1, read on the forward strand.
AAATGATTGTCCTATTATACACTACCAATCAAAAGTTTGGAGTCAATAAGTTTTTTATTAGTGCTCTATAATTATTAATAATGGTTCTTATTATTAACAATGTTAAAAAACAGTGTTTGTTGTTTAATATTTTTGTGGAATCCATGCTACATTTTGTTTCAGGATTCTTTGTTGAATAGAATGTTCAAAAGAACAGCATTTATTTGAAATAGAAATCACTTTTGTTCATTTTAATGCATACTTGCTGAATATTAGTATTACTTCGAATGGTAGTAGATCATGGTTTCCACAAAAAATATTAAGCAGCACAACTGTTTTCAACATTGATAATAATCTGGAATGTTTCTTAAGCAGCAAATCAGCATATTAGAATGATTTTTGAAGGATCATGTGACACTGAAGACTGGAGTAATGATGCTGAAAATTCAGCTTTGCATCACAGGAATAAATTACATTTCATATTACATTTAAACAGAAAATAGTTATTTTAAATTGTAATAATATTTCACAATATTGCTGTTTTTACTGTATTTTTAATCAAATAAATGCAGCGTTGGTGAGCAGAAGAGACACATTTTATTTTTTTAATTTATTTTTTGTCCAGTAGTGTATGTATTCTCTAAAATGGATAGATTAGTTCCTTTGTATCATCATGGGATCAAGTAACAAAATTGCCAGTTTTAGTATTTTTGTTTTCTTACATCCTCTCTTTGTTTTGGCAGTTGATGGGATTTGTTCTTCCCCAAACGATGCCTTTGCATCCAAACCAATTCTCTCCTCTCCTCCTCGCCGGCATCATTCTCTTCCTCATTCGCACCATCCACATGTGGGCCGCACCCGGATGGGCAGCCGCTCCAGCTCCATCGCCTACACAGCGTTCTCCCCGCGGCCCTCTATTTCACGCCATTCTAGTATCGCCACCAACCCCCCTATGGACCGCTCCAAACCCAAAGACTACCTCATCCTCGCTGTCATCGCTTGCTTCTGCCCTGTCTGGCCAATCAACATTGTGGGATTTGTTTACTCCATCATGGTATGTAGAACTGGGGCCTTTTGGTTCATTCTGCAGGATGTCATTTGTGTCCCTCATATACTTAATTTTAACAATGAATAACTGTTAATTTTTTTTAACAAATATTTATTTTTAAATATTTTTAAATAAATATTTTTTAATATTAACATTTTACTAAAAATGTATTTTATTTTATTATTTTATTTCAGGTCTTTCCCCAGCCATATGTTTCCAAAGTCTCCTTATTTATTAGCAAATATACATATTTTAGTAATGATAAAAAAATACAGTATATGGAGCTGCTAGCATTTTGTCTTTATTCATTTTTAGGTTTCAGTTAATTGTTTTATTACAAAGTAGCTGTGTATCAACCCTGTTACCATCATATTTTCCATTTTAAAGTTTGAACTATCCCATAAATAAATTTAAAATATAGATTATGGCGTCAGCATGATTTCAAGTCACTATATTTCATTTTTCAGTATGGAGAAATCTTAAAAATGTCAACCCTGTTACCATGATTTTGTATAGTAAACAACTGACAATTGGAGTATTGTTGATGTATTATTATTGTTATTGGATATTTACTGAAATATAATTTCGTAAAACTTGATCGCAAGACTTGTAATGTCAAACCAGTTACCGTCAACCCTGTTACTTTTCTGGAGGAATAATTATATTCTAATATATATTCAGTTTTAATAATTTTGCTTGAGATGGTATTGACATTTAAACACATTATATGTCCAATAGAAATCTAATCTTACAAGACTTTATCTAAAAATGACTTTATCAGAAAGGTAAAGGCTCCCGCTTCATTACATGATCCCTTTTCTCTATGTAATAATATCAAATGGAGATGCAAAATTATTATTTTTCCCTCAGTATACCAGACTGAATTTTTCATTGCGTGTTTGTTGAATATGTAAGATGATTCAGACTTTAATGGAACCTCAGATCTCACTGTCATGTTCTCTTAGTCCCGGAACAGTCTGGAGCAGGGGAACGTAGACGGAGCGAGACGCTTGGGTCGCGTGGCGAAGCTGCTTTCTGTGGTCTCACTGGTGGGAGGAGCGCTCATCATTGTAGCATGCGCCGTGAATCTGTCAAGTAAGCGATCTCTAACCTCTTCACTCATGCCTCGTGGGACTGTATCCACTTCATAGTCACGCACACTCACTCAACACAAAATATGCTCCTCAATGCTGGAAATACATGCATTCCATCTCAGAACGGATTATCTGAATCGTAACTCTATTCATAGGACATATAAGTAGGTAAAAAACCAGAGAATCCTTTGTGGCTAGAGATTTTTTCTTGTTGTTCTTTTGAAGTGTTTAAATGCTTCTGCTTTTTCCCAGTGGGCAGTTAGCTTTATGCTTTAATGTTGGGAAAATTTCTACAAAGCTGTAGGTGATTAGAAGACCTTTACAGTTAACACTGATTATTTGAAATCACTTGAATAATGAATGATATTAGGTAGACAAGGTAGATGTAAAGAAGTCACTGTTGCAAACACTGATGCAAACAAACAGAATCCAATCGAATCTCTCCCTCATATTTAACGTCAGTGAAACGGCACTCGACACAACCCATTTACTTCCACTATGTGATGTATTTCAAAGTGAACAGGATATTCAGTTAAAAAATAGGACAGGACTGGAGTCAATACAATGAGAATTGATTGGATTATGAAAAGTGAGTGTTACATAGAAAAGACAAGTGACGTCAATGAAAAGTAACAGAAAGAAAGCTCAGGCGATTTTTTTAAAATTATATTTTAGTTTTGTTTATATATATATATATATATATATATATATATTCAGTGCTCAGCGTAAATGAGTACACCCCCTTTGAAAAGTAACATTTTAAACAATATCTCAATGAACACAAAAACAATTTCCAAAATGTTGACAAGACTAAGTTTAATATAACATCTGTTTAACTTATAACATGAAAGTAAGGTTAATTTATATTATTAACCTTACTTTCATGTTATAAGTTAGTTTAGAGAACTACATTTTCAGTTTTACTCAAATTAGGGTTATGCAAAAATGAGTACACCCCACAACAAAAACTACTGCATCTAGTAGTTTGTATGGCCTCCATGATTTTTAATGACAGCACCAAGTCTTCTAGGCATGGAATCAACAAGTTGGCGACATTTTGCAACATCTATCTTTGTCCGTTCTTCAAGAATGACCTCTTTTAGAGACTGGATGCTGGATGGAGAGTGATGCTCAACTTGTCTCTTCGGAATTCCCCATAGGTGTTCGATTGGGTTCAGATGAGGAGCCACTGAATCACTTTCACCCTGTTCTTCTTCAGAAATCCAACAGTGGCCTTAGATGATCATTGTCATGTTGGAAAAGTGCACGACGACCAAGGGCACGGAGTGATGGTAGCATCTTCTCTTTCAGTATAGAGCAGTACATCTGTGAATTCATGATGCCATCAATGAAATGCAGCTCCCCGACACCAGCAGCCCCACATAAGGACACTGCCACCACCATGTTTCACTGTAGGCACCATGCATTTTTCTTTGTATTCCTCACCTTTGCGATGTCATACAGTTTTGAAGCCATCAGTTCCAAAAACATTTATCTTGGTCTCATCACTCCAGAGTACAGAGTCCCAGTAGTCTTAATCTTTGTCAGCATGAGCCCTGGCAAACTCTAGGTGGGCTTTTTTGTGCCTGGGCTTTAGGAAAGGCTTCTTTCGTGGACGGCACCCATGCATGCCATTCCTCTGCCGCATTGTGTCACCCCAGTCACCCCAGTTTGGCTTTCTACTTCTTTAGATATCGGCATGCAAGTTTACTGCAGTTTTTCTTCAACCCTTCTCATCAGAAGATGCTCCTGTCAAGGTGTTAACTTCCGTGGACGACCTGGACGTCTGGTTGCAGAGATGGTTGCAGTTCCATCTTTTTAAATTTTTGTACTACTTTTGCTACAGTATTCTGACTGATAAGTAAAGCTTTGCTGATCTTCTTGTAGCCTTCACCTTTCTGGTGTAAAGAAATTATTTTCCTTCTCAGGTCTTGTGACATTTCTCTTCCATGTGGTGCCATTGCTGACAGCATGAAATGGGAAGGGGTTTTAACACCTTTTTATAGTCATCTGTCTGCTGGACACCTGTGTAATGAAAAATTAGACTCACCTGTGGTTGAATTCTTGTTAAATTAGACATTTGTAGTCTAAAATTTAGCTTTGCTCCAGAGACTTTCAGTGGGGTGTACTCATTTTTGCATCACCCTTATTTGAGTAAAAATGAAAATTTTATTCTCCAAGTTATATTATTAACCTTACTTTCATGTTATAAGTTAAACAGATCTTTTAACTTATCAACATTTTGGAAATAGTATTTGTGTTCATTGAGATATTGTTTAAAATGTTACTTTTCAAAGGGGGTGTACTTATTTACGCTGAGCACTGTATGTATATATATATATATATTTAACATAAAAGTTGTTCTTCTGAACTTTATATTCATCAAAGCATCCAGACAAAAATATATTTCCACAAAAATATGAAGCACAACTTGATAATATTAAGTGGAGCTGGAGTCTAGACAAAAAGCTCTGACAGAAAAGATAACATAATCATTAGAGTGCAGTGTGTTTTGTGTTGTTTTTTTTATATTAACATTAATAACATGATTTATTTGTGATTTTCAGTTAATATAAAATCCTGAGTGCGGTGAGCGTGCCTGGAATTCAGCTTCGCATCAGACCACTGACCCGAACACCACGGCCCATTTGTCTCGCCCCACTGCTGCTGTGACGGCAATCGCTTCTCAGAGAGCAATCGATTATCAAATGCCTTTGCTCTCTGAAAGAACCCTTGGTAATCTGCACCAACATGCCACCCTTCAAACAGACGGAGCGGGATACTTTCACTGAAGTCTCACAGTTAACTGAGATTAGTTCCTTGGCACTTACTCAGAAGTTGTCGGAGCACTTCATGGGTAACAGCTCTCTCACCTAAACTTGAACAAATACTGCTCACATTCTGTAAAGTCTGGCTGTACCACTCACACGCTGTCGTAGAGGAGAATTGCTGGTAAAGCAAAAGTATTTTTCCTTCTCCAGAAGCAGAAAACAAGCCAAATCAATATACAGACGTGGGTTTGTCTGATTATTCCCTTTCAGTATCCAATGAGAGTCACAAGCCAATTGCTCTGAAGATTTTAATGTGGCTCACTTGTGATGAAGTGGACGTCGTCAGTCGTGAGAAAGCTCACGTATAACTGGAGTCGTGATCACATCCTTATATCAGAGACACACTTGATTCACTATGTCGGCAACATTTGTTCTGTTTTCAAAACCTCATTTATGAGAAGATCACCTGTGAGTAAAGAGGAGAGATATCTTAGTAAAAAGAGTTATCTTTATTATATTAATGTCATTTTGTACTGTAAATGAGAACTTTTAAAAAGGTGAGGAAAAATGTTTGATTTATTTTCTGACATCATACATTTAAATCATGATACATTTTAATTATTGTTTAATATTTCATTTCACTTTATCAAATGACAATCAAACCTTTTTTTTTGTCATTTCACCAAGAAACTTTGACTGTTCTTGAACATGACTTGTGTGTAGTCATGCATAGACAAAATGTAGCTAATAATAATGTTTTGGAAAAACCGAAATTATAATTTCCAACATCCTCACCCCCTTTTGATAAAGCAATATGCAAGCACTCACAGGCAGGATAGATTTTCATCACATGGTAAAAGTGTTTCTGGAAATAATAATCTTTATTAAAACACACCAATGTCTGCTGCAAACCTTTGTATTGAACTGTGTTGTTGGGTTATTTACAAACACTGTGTAATCTGAAATATCTGTAGCTAAATGTAGCCGAATCACAACCGAAACTTGCAATATTGTATTAATTAGACGTTGTGTTAATGAACTTTCCTGTAGATCCAAATGGGACATTTGGCTGGTAATACTGAGCTCATGGGTTCTGGAAGCGATTATACTGCTGTAGGTGTTTGAGTTGTACTGTATATAAAAAGGAATGTAAGATGATGAGATTTTGACAAGTTGGGTTTGTAACAATGGCGGTCAATGTCATCATTCTCATGGTTGCGAATGAATGGATGTAGCTCGTGCATTCCCTCTGTTTAGATGCAATGGTATTGCATATGCTGTACTATAGAATTTGTGAAGTGTGAATAATTATATTTATGGTAGGTCCTGTAGGTTCAATCCATGTATTTATTTATATCTTTTTTTTTAAAAATATTTTTATTACAGCCTTTTATTTTTCCTAATAACCTTTTGGCAAATGGAAATACATTCTTGTTTTAGTCTGTCCTGATAGAAAGATGAAGAGCTGAAATGTATGAAATATTTAGCTTTTACAAACATTGTGCACTTATTTTTGCATGCACCTCTTCTTTCTCAAATATTTTGATAGTCTTGTAAGCAGCACTATTTCCCTCTATGTATACTCCTTAGGGAAACAGAATAAAGCATTAAAAAGATGTGAAACAGCTGTGAATTCTCGCCGGTGTCTGACTACGGGAGTGTTCTTTGTCCTCAAATGTTAGTGGGACTAAGTGAGTTTGAATCTTCTGTTGCCAGGGATACCATCTGCCTCTCTTCAGGTGTGCGAGATATGAGAATTAGACTGGACATATTGAAGACAGCATGGAGAAAACAGTGTAAAAATGGAGTTATATATAGGTCTGTCCATTTTTTGTGTGTGTGTGCCGTTACTTGGTCACAGAGACTGGAGAAGATAGATAGACAGATAGATAGATAGATAGATAGATAGATAGACATACTGACAGACAGACAGACAGATACATACACTATATTGCCAAAAGTTTTGGGACGCTTGCCTTTACGTGCACATGAACTTTAATGACATCCCATTCTTAATCCGTAGGGTTTAATACGGAGTTGGCCCACCCTTTGCAGCTATAACAGCCTCAACTCTCCTGGGAAAGCTTTCCACAAGGTTTAGGAGTGTGTTTATGGGAATTTTTGACCATTCTTCTAGAAGCGCATTTGTGAGGTCAGGCAGTGATGTTGGACGAGAAGGCCTGGATCGAAGTCTCCGCTCTAATTCATCCCAAAGGTGTTCTATCGGGTTGAGGTCAGGACTCTGTGCAGGCCAGTCAAGTTCCTCCACACCAAACTCGCTCATCCATGTCTTTATGGACCTTGCTTTGTGCACTGTCATGTTGGAACAGGAAGGGGCCATCCCCAAACTGTTCCCACAAAGTTGAGGGAGCATGAAGTTGTCCAAAATGTCTTGGTATGCTGAAGCATTAAGAGTTCCTTTCACTGGAACTAAAGGGCAAAGCCCAACCCCTGAAAAACAACCCCACACCATAATCCCCCCTCCACCAAACTTTACACTTGGCACAATGCAGTCAGGCAAGTACCGTTCTCCTGGCAACCGCCAAACCCAGACTCGTCCATCGGATTGCCAGACAGAGAAGTGTAATTCGTCACTCCAGAGAACACGTCTCCACTGCTTTAGAGTCCAGTGGCGGTCTGCTTTACACCACTGCATCCGACGCTTTGCATTGCACTTGGTGATGTAAGGCTTGGATGCAGCTGCTCGGCCATGGAAACCCATTCCATGAAGCTCTCTACGCACTGTTCTTGAGCTAATCTGAAGGCCACACGAAGTTTGGAGGTCTGTAGCTATTGACTCTGCAGAAAGTTGGCGACTTCTGTGCACTGTGAGCCTCAGCATGCACTAAACCCGCTCTGTGATTTTACGTGGCCTACCACTTCGTGGCTGAGTTGCTGTTGTTCCCAATTGCTTCCACTTTGTTATGATACCACTAACAGTTGACCGTGGAATATTTAGTAGTGAGGAAATTTCACGAATGGACTTATTGCACAGGTGGCAACCTATCACGGTACCACGCTTGAATTCACTGAGCTCCTGAGAGTGACCCATTCTTTCACAAATGTTTATAGAAGCAGTCTGCATGCCTAGGTGCTTGATTTTATACACCTGTGGCCATGGAAGTGATTGGAACACCTGAATTCAATGATTTGGAGGGGTGTCCCAATACTTTTGACAATATAGTGTAGATAGATAGATAGATAGATAGACAGATAGACATACAGACAGACAGATAGATAGACATACAGACAGATAGATGATAGACATACAGACAGATAGACAGACAGACAGACAGATAGATAGATAGATAGATAGACAGACAGACAGATAGAAAGATAGACAGACAGATAGATGATAGACAGATAGATAGATAGATAGATAGATAGATAGATAGACATACAGACAGATAGACAGATGATAGACATACAGATAGATAGACATACAGATAGACAGACAGACAGATAGACAGATACATAGACAGATAGATAGATATACAGACAGACAGACAGATAGATAGATAGATAGAGAGATAGATAGATAGATGGATGGATGGATAGAAATACACAGATACATACATAGAATTAAAAAAAATAGAATAAAAGAACCAACAGAAGGTCAGAATAAGAGAGTGTGGGAGAAATAAAAGATGGCTGCCATTATCCAGTAAAGCAAACACTGAAGGGGTGGAATGAGAACGTCTCGAGGGAGGAGGAGTAGTAGGCAGCCAGGAGGGAATACAAATTTAATGAGGAACTGCATTCTACCCTTTAAATCTGCTGTGACAATCACAAATATCTAACGCTGCTTGAATGATCTTTACACTGAACTGGAGGATTACCGAGCGCAGGAATGAGATCAGTGTGTGAACTGCAGTTTCACTTCATCCACCAAGATCACAGCTGCGTTTGTGCTAAACACTCTGCGTGTGGACTCCCGTCATTCAATATTTATTAAAGTGGAAATCCTGGCAGACTCATGGGGGAAAAAAGCTTTCTTCTAGCTTTTTCCTTCCTCTCTTACAGAATCCTGGATTAGCTGGATTTCAAAGATGGATGTTGCATTACTAAGCACTGTGCAGCTTTATTCACAAATGAATACTGCCGCAAGAGTGTGGAGGATTTCTGACAATGAAACCCAAGCTGGACGACAGTCTTTCAACACCCAAATCTCAAATAAACCCACAACGGTATACCCAGAGCAATATGAGGCCCATGTTGTACTTTTGGAGGGTGAGGTGTGTGTGTGTGTGTGTGTGCTTGAGTGAGTGATAAACAGCTGCATCAGCCTGCAGTGTCATTAGTGCAGATTATTGCAGCTGAGTGCAGATGCAGCACTAAAACCCAAACATCATCCCCCGCACAGCAGCACCATGACCTTGCCAGAACCAGCCAACAGTAAAGAAACAAACTTTCACACTGTCCTCATTAGGCAGAATCATCAGATATAATGAGACATCTGTTTTCGAAACTGACACTGACAGGCGTATCTGTCAGAGATGAGAGAGGTATTTCAACCCTGCAGAAAGTCGTCAGTGCTCTCAAATAGACTCATTTAGTACAAGAGTAATCAAAAGCATTAATTTTGCAACTAATTTGATGTTTTTAAAATATAAGTAATATACACCACAGTTCAAAAGTTTGGGGTCAGTGATGTTTTTTTTTTTTTTTTTTTAATTTATACTTAAATTAAATAATACATTTATTCAGCAAGGAAGCATTAAATTGATCAAAAGTGACAGTAAAGACATTTATAATGCAGAATTCAAATAAATGTTGTTCTTTTGTGCTTTCTATTCTTCAAAGAATCCTGGAAAATGTTTCAGTTTTCACAAAAATAGCAGCAAATGTTTTCAACATTCAGCAGCAAATTAGCATATAATAATGATTTTTGAAGGATCATGTGACACTGAAGAGTAATGGCGTAATTATGCTGAAAATTCAGCTTTCTATCACAGGAATAAATTACATTTTAAAATATTTTAAAATAGAAAACATTTATTTTTAATTGTACTTATATCTCAAACTTTAACGGTATTGTAAATAAAATGGAAGTGTTCCTTATTTAGTTGCATATGATTATTTTGAACGTTTTTAAACACTACGGATTACATTACAGATTTTTATTTTAGAGACATTAAACGTGTATCAACAGCATATTTATAGAAGTATATTCGTAAAAAAACTGCAAGATATTTGTTCACATACGTTACAGAATCAGGGCGCCATCTGTCTTCACCCGACGACGGCGTGTTCCGGATATGACGCAGGACGCGCCGTATTTAAACTTGTTTTCAGTATCACGGAAGTGAAACAAAACCGTTTCCACAGATTGATGTTGTTATACTGCTATACTTAAATAGTCATTCTTGTGCGTAAGTAAATACTTTGTTTTATTCCGATTGGTTTTTTTAATATATAAATCAGATTGTTTTTTATTAAATCAAGCAGAACTTTCGCTATTATTCGCTGTAACTGCTTTTACAGTTATAGTATATAGGAGGTCTACGAGTCCTCTTCATTTTGATTTTATTATGGTTAGTTTTACACGTATGAAAAAACTCTTTTATGTCCAGACATCACTCCAGACATGGCAGCGAAGGGGGCAAAGGAGACTCTCGTGAATAAACTAGGTTTTAAAAGCAGCAGCTCAAAGTCAATGGAGATGGAGATAGAGAAACTGAAGAGAGAGAATCAGCAGCTGAAGAAAAGTCTAGAGGACATAAAGAAGGCTGGAAAACATCAACACAATCATTCAGACTCTGACAAAGCCAAACTTCTGGAGGTGAATTTATTCCTTTATACCTGAAATCAGATGGAACTCTGTTTAAAATGACAAAAAGAAAACCAAGATGTCTATAGATGTCATATTTACAGAGCTGTGTATATGTAGAGAGAGAGATGTAATGTTCTCTACATTTTCTCATTATTATTTCATGAAGTGAAAGATTATCACTACTAACATATTTTCACGTTTTGAAACTCCATTGTGTCACAGAGGATTCTGGCCCTGGAGACGCTGAGGGAGAGAAACTCCCAGCAGCTGCTGGGGAAGGAGCAGGAGATCTGCGGCCTCAAACAGCAGCTGCGCGCCGCTCACAGGGAGGTGGTGTCTTCACTGCAGAGCCAGCTCGAGCAGAAACAACAGGAGGCCGAACAGAGAGAGAAACAGTTCCAGGCTCTCTCAAAGGAGACCGAAGACCTGAAAAACAAGTATTGTGCAGTTTCTGAGAGGTGTGACACACTTGAGAAACAAAAGGTAGGGGATTTGACTTTAGACCCTTCGTATGGCATTAGGGCTTTCTTTAATTTAAGTTTTATTTTAAGCGTACTGTTAAGAATTTTGAGCTTGAAATGCACAGTTTCTACTTTCTGTCATGAACTACTGTCATGACTATGGTTAAATAAGATGAATAAATAAATGTATATGGGTCGACGACATAACGGGTCATTTTTTTGTCCAAAGGCCTTAATAATAATAAAAAAACAAAGATATGACATTCAAAGTATGTAAGGTAGTACAACTAGATCTGTTCTATTGAATCCAAAAGGTTTTAATTATATTTTGCTACATATAAAGTTATTTTAAAGAAATTGAAGTGTCAAAAGGTCATTCGGTTTAACTGTCCAAAGGCCAATACAGCCATTTCATTTGTGATTAAACTATCTTAAATCTATATATTTTTTATTCTGGCGTGATTTTATAACATCATATATCAACATAGTGTGAAATGGTATTAAAATTATGTGTAGGAGTTGTTGCTTTGTTATGAGAAAGAATGTCCGGAAAAATTAATTTCATTGATGTCATTTGGAGTAACCAATATAAAGGGACCGTTTTGGATCAAGCCATGGGCACGCTCAAACCGGTGCGCGGCGTTTTGCTACGGTTTCCTGGTTGAGCAACATGTTTCCTGGAAACGGTTTGCAACGGGGTTTGAGATACGTTTTCTCTTGTTTGGTGGGTGTGTCAAAAATCTCAGCCCAATCAGCAGCAACATAAACCACGCGGTATTAAAGAGACAGCTCGCACAATGGGTCCAAGTAAAGTCGTTTACAAATGTGTCCGCTGCAGCTCGGTATATGCAACAATTTAAGATATTAGAAGACATGTTTGTCGTAAGAGTTTTATAGTAAAAATATAGCATATCAATTCTTTGAAAAGAACACAAAGAATGGCCTTCTCAGCTGCCATAGTTGCAACTCTTGCGTCATCAGAACAGGGAGTTCAACGCACCACCGTTTCCGTTTAAAAAACGTTTCGCAACGTTTTGTCGGGGCTGACCTCTGTGTTCAATATCATGTGACAGGATGTGACATCATTCAGACACCTGCAAAGAACCACATGGTCGTGAAGCAAAGTAACTAATTCTCTCTTACCTATATGAAAAATTCATGTTTTCACTTGCTCATATGCATGTCCCGAAACATCAGGTCATTCGGTACAACTGCTATAAAACATGGAAAATGTTGTAATATTTTAAAAACTTGTACTAAATATAAAATGTTTGATTTTCATTTTGCTAGCTAGCTAGATATCAGCCTGTTAGCATTCTTTGAAAATATCATTCGGTATAACCAAAAGTGTCATTTGGTTAAACCGAATGACTTTTTTAGGGACAAATTTTGTCCATCTTGTAAAAAATGACAAAAGCAGTGTTAATTGATTATAAAAAAAAAAAAACAGATAATCTCATTGTTAACACTTAATAAAACTTCAAAATTAATTCTCCATTATGTTTTTTTACACTTTTAAAAACCTTATTCGTCAATGACCCATATATATTTATAATGTATAATATTAATATACATACATACACTGCTGGGTAGATTAGTTACAAAATTGTAGTCAGTTACTGATTCCAAATTACATGACAAATTATTAGTTATTGTAAAAAATTAGTTAATGTAATCTAGATTACTAATTTTAGGGATTACTTTTTAGATTACTTTTAACCTAACTCGTTTATCACATTGACTTGAAAAGGATAATTTTGTACCATATCAATGTAAAAATGCAAAGAGAAAGATAGACAGGGTTTCTTATAATGAGGTTTGTGATGAAACTGCAGGGGGTTTTAAATTTAATGGAAAGCTATTAATTAATTAAATCATAAAAATTAAAATAAAAAACAAAATAAAATATTTACTATTTTTTACCTGCATGTCATGTGACCATTAACTGACATCAGAGAACCATGAACTTTGTTTTATTATTATTTATTTTTATTATTGACCTAACTTATTAATTTAAAATTTATTAGGGTAAAGATGTTCACCTGACAAAATCTTATTTAACCATAGTCATGAGTGATGACAGTAGTTTCCTGTCATTTAGCGTCAAGGCATTTCCAGGCAAATGAGTGCATGATGAGGTTCATACACTAGATGGCAGCATTTCATCAAACACAACTATTTTCTTACCCTGAGAAGTCGACCTAACTAGTGCTGAAGGAGTGACGTTAGTAGACCACAACTAATTCTTTTATTTATGATGACATAATAAAAAATATAATTATATATTATATATTTGAATCTAAATTGTTTTATTGAGCCGATATCATTGGTCAACTCAATCACACAGACTTCTGTTCTGTCAAGAAGAGTTCAGACTTCATTGATTCAGTTCAGAGTTCAGGAAAATCATGTGCTACCAACACTATTCTAAGGTTAATGTTCAGGTTAGGGGTTTGTATTTGTGAAGGAAATCAGCACAATGTAACCTTCACAAATTATGCTAGCATTTCATCTTTTTAAGAGATCGTCAGCCTGTTGACAAGTTAAAGTTCCTGTTCTAATCAGTTTGACAGGTCTCAGCAGGTTATTGGTCAAAAATGTGCTCGGTTTGCACTATACAAGATTGGTGTTGTAGCTTGTAGGGGTGTAAATCTTACAATTCATCACCATACCAACTGATATTGATTCTCTTAGCCAGCGCTACGATATTTGCTGATGCCTCAAAGCATGCTGTGATAACATTCAATATATCGATACTACAGTATTATGTGCCTATTTTCCCACAACCAGTTACTTTTTTTATTAACTCACAAATGCAAGCAAAATATAACATGAACATTTAATGGAACACTATGAAAATTTCAAATCCTGTATCTCAACTGGAACATCCACAACAAAAAATGTCTTTTAAATAATATAGAAAAGTAATCAAAAGTTGCACATGACATTATCAACGTTTGATGACAGCTCTGTGCCAGTTTGACCTCGTTTATACTTGGACATCTTTTTGCACATTGCATCTATGCATCATTTTGTTTGTTAATCATTTAATGGATGCAATGATCCATATGGATGTGTCAATGTTTAGGGCTTGTTCACACACAAAGAGTTTTTGCTTTGAAAAACACGCAACACAAGCAGTGAAATGGGGAAAAAACGCATGGTCTTGAGGTGCATTTTTTAAAAAGTTGAACTGATTTAAACTTGAGCGCCGCGTTTTTAGAATGCCGTGTGATGCGTGAAAAGCTGCAAAAGATGCAAGACGCTGAGAGCAACGGTTATGAAAGGCCAAAAGGTTCAAAAACGTGAATTTTAACACATTAACAATATGTAAAATACATGTATTTAACGCGTATGCGTGAAATGCGCGTTAAATACATGTATTTTATGTGTTGTTGATGGGTTAAAATTCACGTGTTTTTGAACCGTTTAGCCTTCCATATAAACGGTCATACACATCCATCTAGCAAGTGTAACATAGAAAAACAATGAGCGTATTGGAATGAAAAAATGCATTTGGTGTGAACGGCCCCTTAAAGATCAGGGCTAGTATCCCATAAACTGGTTATCACTGAAGTAATTTGTCTAAGATGTGAAAGGTTTCATCTTCTTTTATAATATGAGATGCATTTAGCTTCTTTGCACTTTCATTTTTAATCATCATAACACATTTGTCTAGTGTTTATTTTAAGACATTTTTGTGTCATTGGTCTCCCGACAGGTTCCATCTGGTGAGCTTGCGTCAGTGCAGGAGCAGTTGCGAGATGTGAGTTCGCAACCTAAGAGTTCAGATAATAGCTTCCTGGTGCTGTCTGCTAGACTCATGTGTTGTTGTTGTTGTTCCTCTCTCTGTTTTTGAGTACAGGCTCTGGAGAAGAACCATAACTGGCTTGTTTATGACCAGCAGCGTGAGGCCTATGTTCAGGGCGTCTTAGCCAGGACCAAGGAGTTAGAGACGCAGTTAAATGAAGCAAATCAAGCACTCCAACAACAGCTCAAAGAAGCCAGTTCAGATGGTAAATACTCTTTAAAGACACTCAAAGTGGCCTGAATAAAATATCACCATTCATTGTCTCTTCTTGCCCCACAGGCCAGTCTGGGCAGGAGGCTCAGCGTGAGCTGGAGGCCGAACGGGCCCGGGTCAGCCGGATCCAGGCAGAACTTGAGGATCTGAGAGGGAGGTATGAGGAGAAGAGCAGGGAAGCAGCTCAGGCCCGAGAGCAGCTTCTGGAGGAGAGGAAAAGAGACCGGGAGGCTCTGCAGGAGGAGAGGAGGTGTTCATCAGAGCGAACTGCTCGACTGCAGGGTGAGCTGGAGGATGAGAGGAAGAGGGTGGCTGAACTACTGATGCAGGTACGTATGCAGATTTTTCTGCACTATTAATTAATAATACGTAAAATATACTTATTTTATTTATTAATCGACAGTTTTTAGAAAAATTACTTAAACTTTTTGACTTATTTGACTTAATAAACTTAATGACTACCACAGTTTGCTATGGGAGAGTACTAAACCAGAAGAACATCATTTATCTGAAATATAAAGCTTTTGTAACATTAGAAATGTCTTTACTGTCACTTTTGATTAATTTAATGCATCCTTGCTAAATAAAAGTATTAATTTCTTTCAAAAAAATAAAAATTACTGACCCTAAACTTTTGAACAGTAGTGTATAATGTTACAAAAGCTTTCTATTTCAGATAAATGTTGTTCTTTTGAACTTTGTATCCATCATGAATCCTGAAAAAAGGAAAATGTACACAACTGTTTTCAATATTAATAATAAATGTTTCTTGAGAAGCAAATCATCATATTTGAATGATTTCTGAAGGATCATGTGACACTGAAGACTGGAGTAATGATGCTGAAAATTCAGCTTTGATCACAGGAATAAATTACATTTTACAATATATTCAAATAGAAAACGGTTAATTGTAAAAGTATTTCACAACATTACTGTTTTTACTGTATTCTGTATCAAATAATCGCAGTCTTGGTGAGCAGAAGAGGCTTCTTTTAAAAAATTAAAAAATCTTACCAATCTGAAACTTTTGAATGGTAGTCTATAGCCAAATGAATCGATATTGAATTGAATTAAATCGAAATCGGAATTGAATCAAATCGCAAGCTTGTGAATCAAAATAGAAGTGTGAAATTTGTGTCACTGCCCAGCTCCAGGCGGCATTTCCCAGAAGCATTGTGAGCCTAATTTGTTTATAGAGGCTATTGGTTCAAGTGGTTTCTACTGTCTATTTTGGCTTACAGTGCTTTTGGGAAATACATCCTTGTATTGGTATCTACTCATTTCTTTTGACAGTGTAGGGGAATTTACAGTTAAAGACCCAAAGACCAGATGTGATGAATAAAGACCCAGAGTCAGAGTTTAAAAAAATAAATTGAAGAAAATTTTACTGAAAAATAGCAGAAGCCAGCTTCAAGACTCACAAGGAGTTCGTAGGCCATTCTGCGCACATTCATGTTTCCACAACAATTATACTCTAACAGAGTCTACTAACTACGTCATTACTTCAGGTTGAATGATTCTGATTGATTAAAGGATTAGTTCACTTTCAAATGAAAATTACCCCAAGCTTTACTCCCCCTCAAGCCATCCTAGGTGTATATGACTTTCTGACGAACACAATCAGAGATATATTAATAAATATCCTTACGCATCCGAGCTTTATAATGTCAGTGAGCAGGATCAATGAGTATGAGCTGAAGAAAGTGTCTCCATCCACATCCATCCATTATAAACATACTCCACACGGCACCGGAAGGTTAATAAAGGCTTTCTGAAGCGAAGCGATGCATTTAACAAGTTATGAAGTAAAATATCTAGCTTCCGCCAGACCACCTTCCGTATTCAACTTATGAAGGAAGTGTAAAACTCTTGCAGTTCAAAAAGCTTACACTACGTCCTATGCCTTCCCTAATCAACTTACGGAAAAAGTTTAACTGATGTGACACCAGTTTACACTTTCTTCGTAACTTGAATACGCCAGGATATATAATATATATATTGAAGCAGCAGTGGATTCCAGAATCCACCCCCCGTTAACAGACATACTATTTTCTAGATAAAAATAGCAAATTTTTTCTTTTTTGAAAGGTGAACCTATTACAGAAATCCCTGATGAATCGGCAGGAGGAGCAGAAAAGAATTGCTATACTGGAACAACAGGTATTCAGATCACCCTTCAACACTAGCTTTCATTGATGAATGAAATTCCTGGGTCAGTAACATAATACTTTTTATTTTATTGTATTTAATTTTTTGTCTTGCTCATGTTTGACATGTAAAATGACATTGAAAAATGCTGAAAAGTACAATCCCCCTAAACAAACACACCCCTCCCTTCATTGCTCCGCCCCCAATATGCACTTACACGCAATACAAGAGTCTCTTTATCATATCTGAAGCGATGCAAAATAATGCTTTGTGAAAAATAAAGCAAAAATGATGAAACGACAACCTCACCGTCAGTTTTCAGGCCTCTCCAGCTCTGGAAAGCTTTTCTAATATTAACGCGGATCCTAAAGCTCTTTACCCTTCTTTTTCCAGTGATATTCCTCTCTGACCTTTTCTCTTTTGTAATGTCTCTCAGCCATTACACTTTCTACAGTCTTTCTTCAAATCTCCCTCTTGCTCACTCTCTCTCCTCCCCCATCATGAGTGGACACACCCCCTACTGCTGATTGGCTACAAGTGTGTTGTTTTGTTCGTACCAATCCACTTTCAAAAATCGCTTACTGCACCTTTAATGGTTACACCACATGACATATTTTTAAACCATATGAAGCCAATATGAATTTCTAAGACATGCATTTTAAACTAGACGTTTTTTTATACCCTTATTTGTCATTGACCATCCTACAGATCCATTTGTCAGCCAAAGAATCTGAAAATGAAAAACTAGACCGTCAAAGTTTACAGCACCAACTGCACAAAGTTTTGAAAGAGCTGCGGAAGGCCAGAGACCAGATTACACGCCTGGAGTCTTCCGTAAGTTTTTCCTTGATGCGTCCCGACATGATCATTGATATTTTTATCATATTATTGTGTAATAATGTGCCTGTATTGACCTTGTGCCTCAGAAACAGCAGAGAGAGTCTCGTTTCTCTGAGCCCAGCTCATGTAACAGGATGGATTTTGAAAGATTGACTATTCAAGATCGAACCACGTCTCCATCTAAAGTTCATAACATACTAGATGAGAGTGTCCTGGAGTGTCCGAACTGTGGCGCTTCGTACCCCACCAGCCAGCACAGAGAGCTGCTCGCCCACCTCGACTACTGCTTCAGCTAAACCTGCTTCACATCACATGCTTCTTTCCACTGTGTATATAAACGTCATTATTTAGAGTGATTTTGTCTTGGTTGATTGTAGTCACCATTCCAAAGAAATGTTTCAGCATTTTATATGAGCTTTTTTTTTTTTTTTTTTTTAAGAACAGTCATTCTTGAATTTGAAAAGTTTGAAGGGACTTTTCTTTTATTCATAAAAGTATTTGTTTATATGGGGCATATTTAAAATATTTTAATTTATGAATTCAAATATATGTTATTTTCTTAGTTCGCTTTTGGTGACCAGGTTGCTCTTTGACATGCAGTTTGCATACATGCAATAAGTAATAATCAATATTCAACATTTAAATCAGTGTTGTACCTAAAAAAAAAAAAAAAAAAAATACCATTTTTCACACAGTCCTTCACTGAATTGTTTACTTGAATAAAAGGAAAAAGACAAAAAAACAGTTTGGCTTGTTTCCTAGTTTTCCCTTGTATCCTCGTGGTACCTCTGAAGTGTTACTTGTCTAGGAACGATTCCAATCCATCAGTCCTGACTTTGCAAACCAAATCTGTCTTAAATTAGACTGCATGTGTAAATCCTGCATTAAACTATTTAAAGATGGGATTAGGTGAAGGCACAGTAGCCGAAGGAGAACAAGTTTATTAATGGTTCGCTTCCAGGAAGTGCCATGTACAATTTCACTGCCAGGTAAGCAATAAGTATAATTGGCAACAAGAAATACAAATTATAGAATCCTTCTGAAAAGAAAAAAAAAAAGCATATGCTTCAGACATTGTCTATATGTAATCTAGATTAAATCAATAGATCCCTGGCTGTCTGTGAAGACACAGGACATACAAAATATATATAGGCTAAATACACAGGGCTTGACATTGGCTAATGGTTTTCCAAAGTTACTAGCCGCTCAGCATTTTCACTGGCCACAAGTTTGTTTTGGGGAAATTACCTTTTATTAAGGGTTTGACAATATCTTATGAGACAATATATAATACTGGGTTCACAAGATGAGACTATTTTAAAACTATTTTTAAGAAATCTTCATTGACAAAATATATGACTGGAAAAAGTCTTTTATTCGTCACTAAATACAGAATAATGTATGTGTGTTTTGAAATGTTTTAACTATCTTAGCTGTCACTATTATTTTGGTAATCAAGTAATCAGTCGATTACTTTGACAATTAATCGAGTAATCAAAATAAAAATAGAATTTTTTACTGAACAACACTGATACATATTATGTATCATTAACTTATATAGCCTACATTATGTATTATAACAAATGCCGGCAGAGCGAGTTGGTGACTGTGGTTGTTACACTTTACAGCACAATCAAATGCTTGATTGTGCATGTGTGGAACACGTCCGCCGTGCGGACCCCAGCATACACTTTCAGTAGTATAAAGACAAGTAATCCGCGTCCGTGTACGGAGTATTACTGGAGTAATAACCGAGGATTAAAGCCCAAAGTAGACTTACAGTAATTAGTTTATCCACAAGGTGGCAACTGTGCCCTGGGGGCTTCGATTCACAAGGTAGTCAAAGAAAAACTGCATAAACAGAACAGACCGGAATGCTACAGAAAACAGACGATGGAGGCCTACATAGACGAGAGATTGTGCGGAGGTTAGAAAGTTCCCTCATTTGTACAACTCTAGCATGAAAGAATACAAATATATTTACTTGGTTTGTAACTCGTGGCGAGAGATTGCTCAAAACTGCGCATGCGTCGAACTCTTGCGTATGCCTACAAGTCAAATGAAGTATACTTTGCAAGGCTGTGCGTTTGACTGTGCGTGTACACTATCGTACGCGTAAAAAAGCGAAGTATACCTAGGGCTTGAGGGTAAATACATTTTTATTTTGAAATTGCGATGAACAACAGTTTGCATATTTATATACCACTTCTGACCACACACACACATACACACACACACACACACACATATATATATATGTGTGTGTGTGTGTGTGTGTGTGTGTGTTGCAATTTTCTAGGCCGATATGGCTAGGAACTATACTCTCATTCCGGCGTAATAATCAAGGAAATTTGCTGCCGTACCATGGGTGCAGCAGGCGCAATAATATTACGCAGCGCCTGTGACCCCCTGTTTGCACAGGGAGTGTGCCTTGCAACCATGGAGACATTTGTGAGAGACACTGCGTAATATAATTGCGCCTGCTGCAGCCATGGTAAGACAGCAAATTTCCTTGATTATTACGCCGGAATGAGAGTATAGTTCCTAGCCATATTGGCCTAGAAAATCGCAACTTTTCATTTTCCGTTGGTCTTAGTACACTATGTAACTACAGAAGAGTCAAGTTTTAAATAGGAAAAATATCAAAACTCTTTGGTCATTTTTGAGCGAGATGCTAACGGTCTAATCAGATTCAATGAACTATGCTAAGCTATGCTAAAAGTGGTACCGCCAGACCCGGAGATCGGCTGAATGGATTCGAAAATGGTAAAACTCAACTGTTTAACTCTAGGGGAGTTGGAAAATGAGCCTATTTTCAAAAAAAGTGGAGTGTTCCTTTAATCTTTCTTTAATCATATACATTAATGTTCTTATTATGCATTTCTTCATACTGGCTTATAATATGTGTGCTGACACCTGCTGCTCTGTATCATGGTTCAAGTTGCACAACATTTTGCAAGTAAAAGGCATTGATTTTCCACAGTGCTGTTTGTATTGTTGGTTCATGAGTTCAAGACAACCTTTGATAAAACTTTGGTGATAGCGAGTTTACTAGATCGATCACTGAAATCAATAATTAATTCATACTTGGTTTTTTTCAAAGTTTATTTGAAAAAAAGAAAGAAAGAAAAAAAAACCTTACACCATGCACTTAATTGTGCATTAAAAATGATTATTACACATTTTCACTTTTGCTTTGTGCAAAATTATTATGCATTCTCTTTTATTAAGTAATATGCTTATTTTTGGTATTTACATATCAGCTAGAAATATAAAACTTGACAGATTACATCCTCAGAAGCTCTTTCGTGCAGTGGTCATTTAGGCAGCGTCACAGAAACCTGCACAATTAAAAAAGAAAAACACATCAGATCTTTTGCATACTGAACAATGTCTGATCATGAGTGCATGTACGTGATAATAACACATCTTACCAGTGTGTGCGACACGTCTGTATTTGCCCAGGAAGCAGATCTCCTGTTTCTTCTCTGTCACAATCTTCTGGTCTTCAGGCCTGAGGCCTTCAGGGTGTCTGGAGAATATGAAGGAATAACCGTCCAAGCAGGTTCCGTTCTCATCAAGCTCTCTGCAGGAGTAGTGGATGGCATAGTTTTCATAGTCGGTGTCAATGATCCAGTGGTCATCATCTGCGGAACGGTCACAAACAGGTCATGAGCAGATGATCTAACATGTGATTTGCACATGATAAATTGACACTCACATCCAGTCTGGAGATATGCAGCAGCTCCCCAGTATTTCATCTTGAACCTGGCGGGGTCTTCGGTATCTTCAAACGTGCCAAACATGTTGGCGCACACCTCCCAGTTGCTGAAGAGTGAAACGGCATGCAAGAATTGAATCGTTTTTATTGCGCAAGTGCACGACATTAACATAAAATCCCATTTAAACTCACTTGAGAATGATGACTCTGCCAACAGCGGTGGCTGTCATGGTTCCATCTTCCTCCACTTTGAAATGGGCAACAATATTATCAAGAAGGAAAAGACCAACGGGGTCTTTCTTGGCCACGGCATACCATGTTCCTTGATACTGCAAGGTCAGTGGAAAAGTATGAGGAACAGAAGCTCAAAAACAACATGTGGTTGAAGCAAAACACTGGTTGACTTACCCTCGTCCTGTCAAATTCCTGTTTGACGGTGATGTTGCTCACCAGACAGTCCTGCGCCCAGCATGTGGCCAGGACACAGAGAACTATGCAGAACCTGAGCATGGTGCCTCTGTGCTCGAGCTGTGAAAAATCAGTAGAACAGTTAGAAAAACACCAACAAATGCACCGCTTAGTCGTCCGTCAAACAAATCCTAATGTGCGTACCTTGATCACGGTATCTGAAATTACTATTGGACTGCTGCAGCTGCATTTATATAGGGTCAAGATTCTGGGACCCTATATTCATAGTCCCACCCAACCACCCAAAATTCAGTCTCCACCATCCCTGTCATTGGACAAAAGTTTTTACATAACAGCCGTGTTTCAGATCTCCATGTGAAGCGCGGCAGCGTTGACCTCTGCTCCCCTGAATGTGTTTTTCTTCAGGTTGCAGCTGGATTGTGTAAGAGCATGAGCTGAAGCTAAAATAAACATATGGAATTCTTCAGCACATGCATTTCTAAATGATGCCGGTGATTGTGTTCCCTGAAGTCTGTTCAGTAGGGAACATTTCTGATTTCATTAAAGTTTACAGGTTTGTAAAAAAAACCAAATGACTTATATTTGCCAACTTTGAGTATATATATATATATATATATATATAGTGTAGATAGCAAAATAAAGTAAACTGTGACATATTATACCCAAAAATTCTTCATACAGTGGACTACCAGTAAAATTGATAAAAATTTGGGACCAAAAATTATTCAGACACTTTGACCTGACCATGTTTTGCTTAAGTGTTATCTGACTGAATTAAGATAATTTTTTTTCTGACATAGTTTAACTCTGAGATCTTGTCATATTTTATTACCATTTTCTTAAACTATAGTGAATAAACTGAATTAATGAATGAAATGTTCAAGGTGTCTGAATACATTTTGGTTTGACTGTGTATATATATATATATATATATATATATATTCTCTGTTCGAGGCAGGGTTTTGATTCTTTTGAAAGAGACAAAATGAATAAAAATGAACGATATTTTTTTCTTTCTTTTTTTTGCCTTTAAAAGTAACCAAACGGCTTATATTTGCCAACTTATATACAGCATATAGTAGTGGCCAGAAGTGATGTCCGGAAGGGGATATTTGTATTTAATGACCCTACAAGTTTGATTAAAACATCATCATGTTTTAATTTTTTAAATATGTGAGAACAAAAAAACATGTTTTACTTTACTATGCAAAAAAAAAAAAAAGCATTTGTTATTAATATTTTATGGGTTCTCTCTTGTTTCTGCATGTGTTCATGATGTCTTGACAGCCTGACTAAAATTATGTCACAATTTGACATGTTTTATTGTAAAACAACTGACTCCAAGCAAAACTATGCAATATGCTTACAAAATCTTTAACAATTCTTTTAATAATATCTGAATAAAAGGTAAATATGTCAATATATTCACTTACCGGCCACTTTATTAGGTATACTTTATTAGGTATTCATTAACACAAATATCTAATCGAGCAATCACATGTCAGCAACTAAACATGCAGACATGGTCAAGACGATCTGCTGAAGTTCAAACTGAGCGTCAGAATGGGGAAGAAAGGTTGATTTAAGTGACTTTGAACGTGGCACGGTTGTTGGTGCCAGACGGGCTGGTCTGAGTATTTCAGAAACTGCTGATCTACTGGGATTGGCAGTTCTGTGGGTGAAAATGCTTTGTTGATGCCAGAGGTCAGAGGAGAATGGCCAGACTGGTTCAGCTGATAGAAAGGCAACAGTTACTCAAATAACCACTCGTTACAACCGAGGTCTGCAGAAGAGCATCTCTGAACTCACAACATGTCGAACCTTGAAGCAGATGATCTACAGCAGCAGAAGACACACCGGTGACACTCCTGTCAGCTGAGAACAGCAAACTGAGGCTACAATTCACATGGGTTCACCAAAACTGGACAATAGAAGACTGAGTCTCGATTGCTTCATTCAGATGGTAGAGTCAGAATTTGGCATAAACAACATAAAAGCATGGATCTATCCTGCCTTGTATCAATGGTTCAAGCTGCTGGTGCTGTAATGGTGTGGAGGATATTTTCTTGGCACACTTTGTGTCCTTTAGTTCCAATTGAGAATCATTTAAATGTCACAGCCAACCTGAGTATTGTTGCTGACCATGTCCATCCCTTTATGACCACAGTGTTTCCATCTTCTGATCGCTACTTCCAGCAGGACAACCCGCTGTCAAATCATTCTCAAACCGGTGGTGACCTCCAGTCACCAGATCTCATTCCAATAGAACACTTTTGTGATTGTCAGAGATTGTCATCATGGATGTGCAGCCAACAAATCTGCAGCAACTGCGTGATAATATCATGTCAATATGGACCAAAATCTCTGAGGAATGTTTCCAGCATCTTGTTGAATCTATGACATATAGAATTAAAGCAGTTCTGAAGGCAAAATGGGGTCCAAGAAGGTGTACCTAATAAAGTGGCTGGTGAGTGTGTGTGAGTGTGTATATATAGTTCGAGGCTCGGTTTTGAGTCTTTTGAAAATGACAAAATAAATAAAAATGAAATCATTTTTCTTCTCCTTGTTGATAACAGAGAACTAAGCATGCTGTAGAGTATTTCATGACACTTTTTAGTTTCATTGACATAAGTTACGTAGCTGGGTTTGCAATGACCTACAAACCTTGACAAAAAAAAAAGAAAAAAAAAAGGAAGCTTATGTAACTTGTTACAACACCCCTTTTTTTGGATGGCACATACGGCAGCAAAACATTTGTAAAGGTGACGTACAATACCGTTTAAAGGTTTAAGGTCAGCATAGTTTAAATTATTAAAAGTTACAGTAAAGACGTTCATAATGCTTCTGCAGCACAACTGTTTTCACCATTAAGTAATGTTTAAGCAGCAAATCAGCATATTAGGATGATTTCTGTTGGATCATGTGACACTGAAGACTGGAGTAATGATGCTGAAAATTCAGCTTTGATCACAGGAATAAATTACATTTTATATTACATTAAAATAGAAAGGAGTTATTTTAAATTGTAATAATATTTCACAATATTACTATTTTACTGTAGTTTTGATCAAATAAATGCAGACTTAGTGAGTAAATGAGACTATACCGACCACAAACTTCTGAACATTAAAATCTACTAAACATTACTTCATATTACACATGCGCACTGGAATACTGGATTCTGATTGGTCGATTTGTGACTTTCAGATCTGTCTTATGACACACAATCGTGAACACAATAAAATTATTTAAATCAATTGAACATTTCATTTATTTATTTTAGTAAGCATCCATGTAAAAAAGCAGGAGACTTGCTGACTGTACGTTATCTGTTACTTCTATAATGGAAACTAATAACAGAGATATTGTGATAGCATCATATAGATTAATATAAATATTATGGGCAGTTTGAAAACAAATGCTGTTTAATCGTCCAGAGCTTTATTTGCAAAGTTACTAATACAAGTTAAGTAAACCAGATCTGATATCAAGCTAACTAAGACTAATCTCAGCTCATTAGATCTTGCTTTTGTAGGCTGATGATGTGCAGCAGACGATCCTTGGTACACACATGCTGATCCTTTATGGATGTTTGTTTGGGAATAAGGGGGTAAATATAAGACAATGTGTTCCAGCTCAAAGGTGATGCTGATGGACTGCTGACGTTGTCTTGCATATATAAGGGTCAACAAGTCAAGTCTTTACTGTTAGCCTGAGGCCTGATATCTCAAACAAGCTTTCTCCAAGTCCTTCACCGTGCTCCACTGGTCTACTCCAAGCCACTCAATAAATACATGAATGCACTCGTTTGTTTTCCTTTGCAGGTGTATCAGACACTACATACACAGTCGGCTATTTAAAACATTGCCTGTGACATTTTGTCCATCAACATCCAATTAAATTAATTATGAGTGTGTTAAATTTAGCATTGCTGTGTCTGTCGGCTCCTCGCTGTGAACTTAAACGTGCCAAGCCAAGCTCTCTCCCTTCAAGAGAGGATATCCTGATAATCACTTTTACTTAATCCTGGATTTACAAAGCCTGGTACATATGATGCAAGGCTTTTTCTTTTTTACAAACTGAATGCCTGCTGCCTGACACTTCCCTGATATAAAAGAAAAGCTCAGGTGTAATCATATCGGAGGAAACAGACCCTGGGTGTGCAGCATCATTCCTGGGTGCAGAAAGTGCAAAAATACTAATAATAGCCTGATTCTGAGAATTTCTCTTCTTACATGGAGAGCTTGAGAACTATAGATTTAAGAAGGACAATGCTTACAAGACATTTGCATTTGGGTGGTTGACATATTAAACTTTTTTGAATTCAATATCATGATTTTAATGAATTTTAGTGAATATATAAAATATATAAAAGGTAATATATAAAAGCTTAATTTTCAGCAGGAAATCATTAATTCAGTATCCGGTGTCAATACAAAGTACAAAGAAAGTGTAAATCGCCAGTTTACACTTTCTTCGTAACTTGAATACGGAAGGCGGTCTGGCGGAAGCTAGATATTTTAGTTCATGACTTGTTAAATATGGATTTTTTTTACACAAATGCATCACTTCACTTCAGAAGGCCTTTATTAACCTCCCAGAGCTGTGTGGAGTACATGTTTATGATGGATGGATGTGGATGGAGACACTTTCTTCAGCTCATACTCATGACCCCTGTTCACTGCCATTATAAAGCTCGGATGCATCAGGATATTTATTAAAATATCTACCTTTGTGTTCATCAGAAAGAAGAAAGTCATTTAAACCTTGGATAACTTGAGGGTGAGTAAAGCTTGGGGTAATTTTCATTTGAAAGTGAACTAATCCTTTAACTCAATTTTTTTATTTCAATGAACTCAAAATTTTAAGGCAACCAGGTAACTTACTTTTTAAAGTTAAACCAACAGCTGTTTTTTACAGTGTAGTGCTGAAATTACTTGAAATTTCAAATCAACTACCCATTTACCCATTTGGTGAAACATTTTTCCACAAGCTTTTTATTTTAGCACTAATGTGAAGATCTAATGTGAAAACTTCTAGCCCAATGAACACACACACGCTGGGGATGGTAGTGTATTAGATCAGAAACAGCATCAGTCTAATCGACAGACCGATGTGACAAATATTATGTCATGTGCCGACACTTTCTCTGCGGGAGAAAACAGGGCCGTTTGGCTCTGACTGGATTGTCTAACATAAAATGATCAGGGTGGGGATTTGCAGGTTAAGAAAGCTTAGGGGTTTAATGTCATGACGTCACTTTAATTAGCGGCCACTTTGATCCCTTCAGCCTGTAAGCCACTATTCTCTGGCAGCCTGTCGGAGGAGACCAGCACTGATCTCTGCACTGGAGGATGCACCTGTCTGAAGGAGGCCACTGAGAAGCTTCACTTTTCATCTTGACATCCCACAAGTAATGAATCTGTGAGCGGACAAGGAGAGAAGCGCACTTCAAAATGGCAGACAAGGATAGTGTGGAAAAGTACTTGGAGAATAACCCACAGTTCGCCAAAGAGTATTTTGACAAGAATATACGATGCGAGGCCATCGCCGCCGCTTTTGCCGAGAAACTTGACATCAAAGATCCGGCCTCGTTCAAGGATGTCAGCCAAATCCAGGAGGCCAACATCATCTTTGACATGATCACAGAAATGCATTCGCAGCCTATTATGGAAAAGGCCATGCACAAGGTCCTGCAGAGGATATGTATGCTGGTGAACGCCGACCGCTGCAGCTATTTCATATGCCGAGCTAGAAATGGCATCCCTGAGCTCGCTACATCTCTTTTCGATGTCACCCCTACCTCGAAATACGAGGCCAACCTGGTCAACCCTCAGTCTGAAATTGTGTTCCCTACTGACATGGGCATAGTTGGTCAAATAGCAACCACCAAAAAACCAGTTAATATTCCTGATGTCAAACAGGTGAGTAAAAGTAGTAAAGGTGTCTTTCATAGCTCCACCTAGTTATTCTTTTTTAAACCTTTATTACATTCTGCAAATAACAAACAAATGTGTTCAACACAAACATAATAAATCCAAGCAGCATACTTTGAAAGATAAAAAAGTATATATTTTAAAATACAATTACAACAAAATTATAACAAATTAAATTAAATTAAATTCAAATTAAATAAATTAAAATTAAAGGGTTCCCAGCTAATACACTGTAAACCCGAATAAGTTTACAAAACTCAAAATTTTTTGAGTTTTGTAAACTTATTCGGGTAAAATTAGTAATAAAACTCAAAACAATGAAACAGTTCACTTTACTTCAAATATATCAGTTCTGTGAACTTGAAAGTAAAAGAAAGTTCTAAATACTCATAAAAGTTAATTTGACTGAACTAATTTGTTTAATTTTGTCCTACTCAAATCAAGTAATTATTTTGAGTGTAAGGTTTTATGGGAACATTCTCAGAACTTTGGCTAAAGTTCTGACAAAATTTCTCTCACAGTTATGAAACTCTGTTCTGAAACGTTAATAGAATGTTCGTTCAATGTTATCTGGTATTTAATAATGTTTTTAAAAAGTTAGCACAAAATCATTATCTATACATCATTCGTGGAAGTTTGTTTTTTTAATGTTTTAGTTGGATGTTCATCTAAGGTTTTTTTTATGAGTTTCAGAACGTTTAGAGAACATTAAAAAGTAATGTTCCCATTATGTTTGCAAAATGATAAAACGGAACGTTCCCTTAACGTCTGAATAACGGAGAAAAAACGTTTTTAGTACATTTAAAAAACTGGACATTTTGAACGTTCAGAGAACATTCAGAAATAACATTTTCATAACTTAATGAGAACATCATTGCAAAACATTTTGTTGGCTGGGTTAATATATATTGCTGGTAATTCAGAGAGTTTTAAGGCATTCTTTTTTCAGTTACTTTAAGGATTGCAAATTTTAAAATATTTTTTAAATGCCACAAATCATGTAGCAAGAGTTTTTTGTGTGTAAAAACTTGCCTATTAGCAAACTGTTATTAGACAAAAATTCAACCTTTTTCTTTTGCATAAAACATATAGTTATTCTTTATGTTCAGCCACTGTAATTTCCACTGTAAAATCCTAGTGTTTTTTAAATAGCATTTAGCAATGTGTTAAATTTAATTGTGTTCAAAATTGAAGAAAACATATTTTTTAAAAAGCAGTGTTTTTATATTTCTAATAGATGATGATTTATGCAGATAATCCACACTAAACATGTTATTAATGTGGTAACTTCTAAATAAACTGGTTTTATTGTAGTCAAAAATATTATTATACTATTAATATGACTAAATCATCCAGACTACATTAGGATACAGCAGTGAAAGTCATTTTTAGTTCAGGGAGAAAGAGCTTCTCAAGCCACAAATTGGGTTTTCGCTATTTATAGATCTCTAATATGCTTTACACACACAATCGTTTATAAAAAGACACAGTAGGTTGTAGGCAAAACAGCTTCTTAGGCTTCTTAGGAGAGTCTGTTACCTGAACGTCGACCATTAGTTTGACAAAGGATTAAACTTTTTCTGTCCCCTGCTCATTGAGATCAGTCAACCTCCTGCAGAAAAGCAGCTTATTTTCTGTATTCCTGGTAGCATGCTGTATGTTGATATTATTTAGCAACAAATGACTGTCCACATGAAAGTCAGATTTTTTTTTTTTTTTTTTTGTCAAATCAGCACTTATTTACTTATATTTAAGATTCATAATTTATAAAAGGAAAATGTGAAAGTGAACATTACTCTTTATATGCTTTCTAAATAAGTGTGCAGAAAAAAGGTGTTGAATGAAATGTAACACAAAGATTTTCAGTTCCATTTGTAAAGTATTTATATATTAAATCTTTGAGAAAATGTCAAATACTAAAGCTGTTCTTATACTAAATTAAATTGCTTAAACTGAAAATAAAAAAAATCAATAAACTCTACTTCACTAAGGAACATGATACACATTTGACATCATCCAGCATACCCATAAGGTCTTAAAAGTATTATGTGAATAGTATGGTAAAAATTAACATAATTAAAGATACTTTCATATGCTATATATACTAGCATGGTGTTTAATCACGGCACACTGGTGTAACCTAAGCTTAAGTGTCTGAGACAGGGTTAAACGTATTAACCTTCATTACATAATACAGAAGTGTAAATTGAGGCAGAATTAGTCTCAGTGACAAGAGAAAAAATCCAAATGCCTTATTAAAAGAGGTAATTGTAATTAATGACTGTCGCCCTTATTATGGCTGTGTAAAAATTAAGTTGTTACTGTAGTTATTCAAAATGTCTGTATTCAGCAATGCATCAACAACTGGTTTAAAAATAGACTTATGCTATGTATAAGTATAATGTTAATTATTCAAAATACCTTTACTTTATTTTGTTATATAAGCTTTTAAAATGTTACCAAATGATATGAAACAGCTTTATAATGATATTCAATTCTGTGGAAATAAACATTTAATTAACTCTAAATACGAGTCTTC
Organism: Ctenopharyngodon idella; assembly: GCF_019924925.1. Classification (NCBI taxonomy): domain Eukaryota; kingdom Metazoa; phylum Chordata; class Actinopteri; order Cypriniformes; family Xenocyprididae; genus Ctenopharyngodon; species Ctenopharyngodon idella. Next base: position 4,493,888 of record NC_067231.1, read on the forward strand.
ACATGAATGTACTGTCTAAAATGGCGGAGGGATTAATGTAGTCTACATTTTGTAGTAAGTAGTTTTTAACCGATCTATAGGCTATTTAAAACCAATTTGTCATGAAACAGCTGTATTGAACATTAACGAATACAACACTTCCCTGTATTTGTATCTTAGAATCCCAGGTTCAGTGACTTTGTGGACAAGCAGACAGGATACACGACTAAAAACATGCTGGCTGCCCCCCTCATGAGCGGCAAAGACGTACTTGGTGTGGTTATGGCAATAAACAAAGTAGGAGGAAATGAATTCGCCAAAGCAGACGAAGACGTGAGTATGAGTAGCTAAAGTTACTTGAAATATGACATTAATGTGATTTTTTTCTCTCCAAACATCCACAATGAGTATACAGATGTAAAGCAGAAATCATTAAATGTGATACTGACCTCACAATTTGTGCTGAATCGGCATGACCAGATAGTTCGCTATGTTTTCAGGAGCGTCACATTTACCGTTGCTCGGCAAAATTTCGCGGGCGACGCTCTTCCGGTTTGACTGAATGAGCTTTAAAATTTCCTTCATGGTCTATTTTCAAATGTATGAATAATGTAACGCTTGGTGTGACATGGTATTGGCCATAACAAGATTTTTTTCTGATCAAATCCTCACGCCTCTTTCCAGGTTTGTTTTCACAGGGATGTTTTAAAATGTAATTATCTCTCATTTTCGCTTCTCATCCCTATTAGCAGTATTACTGAAACGTTTCTAAAGCGATATGTATTGACCTTTTTGACAGAAATCACTTTGAAATATTATCACTCAATGTTCCAGTTAATAAACATGTTTAAGGCAACTTGTGTTACATAATATACAGCTATATATTACTGCAGTGATATTTAACACATCCATAATATTGCTGCAGAAATAATCTAGCTTATTCATGGTCTGCTGTAGTAATTTGTTAATGCTTTTACACTTTTAAATTTCTTTTTAATGTTCAATGGTTGAAGACTGAGGAGAATAATTTCATTGTACTCTCATTGTACTGAGTTTTTGAAAATGCTTATTATTGAGTTCATAGAGCAAACCTTTCGCTAATTGTTTATCGTTGAATGGATATTAAGTTACTACCATAATTCACACAAAGGGTCATGGGGCATAGGAAAAACGCAGATGCAGATTTCTCAATGCAGATTTCACTTGTATTCAAGTTGGTCGCGCACTGACCAACAGAAAGTTTTTGAAGCAGTTTGAAAGTGACTAATGTGTGAGCATTGCTTCATATCTCTATGCTAACTGACAATGGGCATCCAATTGACCTTTTTCCTCTGAAATAATGCTAACGTGACCATACCAAAAAAGTCACCATGAAGTGTCCATAGTCCTTTCTTCCATATTGTGATCTGAGTGAAACGTACATCTGAGTGAAACGACTTCTCAAACAAGAAAAAATGTAGGGCGGGAGTTGATTTTGTCCATCAATAATTGATTGGATGGCTGTGGTTTGCTATTGCTGTGATGTCATGTGAGTGACAGGTTGTCCCGTCCTCGCGCCATTAAACACATCATCAGAGAAGAGATGTCGCTGCAAGAGATTAATTTATGAACAATAATGATGTGCACAGATAAATCATTTATAACAAACACTGCAATATTCCATAAAAAAAGTGTTATGGAATATTGCAGTTTTCAACTTTGATTTCATGGTGACTAAGTAAATGTGTTTTTTTTTTTTCAGCTCTTCACCAAGTACATCACTTTCGCCACAGTCATCGCCCTACAGCATTACACTGCATACATGTATAATGTGGAGTCTAGAAGAAGCCAGGTAATACTATGGACCACAACACCTAATGATGTTTGACTGTGATTTAAAACTTGATTCTGACTGTAAAGCGCCGCCACAGGTTCTTCTATGGTCTGCGAGCAAAGTGTTTGAAGAGTTGACAGACATTGAGCGACAGTTTCACAAGGCCCTGTACACCGTCAGGACCTACCTCCAGTGTGAGAGGTACTCTGTCGGCCTCCTGGACATGACCAAAGAAAAGGTTTGTGACGTCCCATGAACATCCTCCATTTGGTCATTGATGAGTGGTTCATAAAACGCTCGACTTTGCTTTGATTGTTTAGGAGTTCTACGACGAGTGGCCGATTAAATTGGGAGATGTGGAGCCGTACAAAGGCCCAAAGACACCTGATGGCAGGGTAACAAATTTATTTCTCTTCAGTAAACAAGTCAGTATTGCTGTCTAGGATTATTAATATAACTTTTTGTTTCTTCTAACAGGAAATCATCTTCTACAAGATCATTGATTATCTGCTAGAAAACAAAGAAGAGATCAAAGTCATACCGTAAGCATCTTTTTTATAGATAAAAAGAACATTATTTACTCATACGTCATGTATTCTGCCACACACACACTACATGGGCAAACTATTTGGACACCATTTTCTAACTGGCTTGGCTAATTGAGTAATATCTGTGAGAACAAATCTTGTACAGAATTGTGTACAAGGCCTGAACCCAATGAACACCTTTGGGATGTACATAAGCATTTAACCCAGAGAGTTTAAAAACACAGGTGACAATGAGAGTGCTTATGAGCAGTGTTGGGTGTAATGCATTACTAGGTGATTAATTACTGTAATTTAATTACTTTTCCCTTGAAAAAGAAAAGTAAGGGATTACTCTTAATTTTTCTGTAATTTAATTAGTTACTTCTGATGTAACTGCATTAAATACTGTACACTCTATAAATGCTGGGTTAAAAACAACCCAAGTTGGGTTGAAAATGGACAAACCAAGAAATTGGGTTGTTTTAACCTAGCGGTTGGGTTAAATGTTTGCCCAACCTGCTGGGTAGTTTTATTTTTTAAAAATTACTGTATTGCTTGCTTAAAATGAACCCAAAATATTATGGAAATTAACATTTATTAATATGTCTAATAAATGAACATTTATTAATAAGTTTAATGAATAATAATTAAACAATATACATGTATTAAATTGCTTATTAATAAATGTTCACCCTTTGATTATTATTGTTGCCTCTAGTAATTATGTGTCTGATTTTAATTTCCAACCTATTTTGGGTTTATTTTAAGCCAGACATATAGTAATTTTTAAACAATAGTTGGGTTAAACAAAACTGCCCAGTGTGTTGGACAAACATTTAACCCAACCGCTGGGTTTGTCTATTTTCAACCCAACTAGGGTTGTTTTTAACCCAGCATTTTTAGAGTGTATAGACTACAGAGCAATTCTATATAAAACAATAGTGGATTTAACATCAAAATGTATCGTCTTATGTTAATATGTATGATTTTAAAGTGACCTTCTCTCTTTCAAGAATAATTGCCTGTTGTTAATATTGTTGTTGCTGCTTCTGTTGTTATTAACAAAATGCTGTCTTTATTGTGATATGAAGATGAAATTAAGCAAAAACAGAAGTAAATCATTAAATATTGGTTCTGCATATCAGTTATTGGATAGGCATTGGTTATAAAAAACAAAATCGGTTGATATCTAATGAACTTAAACACCAAAAAGTGCGGCCCAGACAAGCGTGGTCTAGACAAAACTATTCGGAAGGACCAACTCACTATTAATGCCAATAGTTTTGAAGTGAAATACTCTACAGGCACATATGGGTGAAGTGTTTGAGTGTCTACATACTTTTGCCTATAACATACTAGCTTGCCAGTCTCTCTAATTTGAATGTTACTGCTTCCAGGACCCCTCCTGTTGACCACTGGGCACTTGTTAGCGGCCTCCCCACCTACGTGGCTGAAAATGGCTTTGTAAGTTCAAAGCATTTTCTTCAACAAAATCCATAACTATGCAGTTGATAATGTTTGATAATGTTAAGACTAGTGTGGCAAACCAGCTCAGGGTTGGTTTGATTTTTCACCATTGTGCCCTTGAGCAAGCGCTTAGACTAAAGTTGTTTGATAACCAGGTTAAATAACCACTTAACCCAAGTTAAATGAGATACTTAATGGGTTAAACAACTATTTGCCATCTTCTTGCATATGTTAATGGGAGAAATCTTGTGTTATTTCTCTTTCTGTAGATTTGTAACATGATGAATGTTGCTGCTGATGATTACTTCACATTCCAGGTACTGTAAGCCATCCTGGGATAAATCCCACTCAGAGCTCATATTATTCCTAATCCACACCTGAAATAGACACAAACCTGTTACCTTCGAAACAGATTTAAACTGAGCTTTATTTTGGTCATAATTCTGATTAGTTTATTTTCAAGGTGACTGTAAATATTTTTCCAATCATCATACTGTTAACAAACCTGTTTTAATTTGCCTTTTTTTTTGCAACTTTTCAGAAAGAAGCTGTGGACGAGTCGGGTTTCGTCATCAAAAATGTCCTGTCCCTTCCCATTGTGAACAAGAAAGAGGAGATTGTGGGTATTGCCACTTTCTTCAATCGAAAAGACGGAAAGCCGTTTGACGAGCAGGATGAACAAATTACTGAAGTGAGTCAGATGCTCACCATCCTTCTGGCTCCATGAATCTTGTGCAGCAACACTAACGTCTGTTTTTTGGACTTCGTTTCAGGCCCTAACACAGTTTTTAGGATGGTCTGTACTGAATTGTGACACATATGACAAACTGAACCGGATGGAGTGGAAAAAAGAAATTGCACAGGAAATGGTCATGTATCAGACCAAAGCCACTCCAGCTGAAGTCCAACAGATTCTGGTGAGTGAGGCATCATTCTGTAGGAAACTGCAGTCTGTTTTATAGTGTTGACTAAACATTTTTTGTCTTGTCAGAACACCAAGGAGAAGTTTGACCAAAACCCTGAGGACTGCGATCAGAAAGAAATGTACAAACTCTTGGTATGATTTTTCCCCCTCTAAACCAATATATTCATAGTGAACAGACTGATCTGATATGTTCAATGATATGATTGATTTTTAATATATCTACCTGTATTTTAACACACAGAGAGCCAACATTCCAGAAGCCAAAGACGTCGATCTGCTAGAATTTAGTTTTAGTGACTTTCCTCTCTCTGAGGTTGACCTTATCAAGTGTGGCATTCGCTGTTTCTTTGAACTCGGAGTGGTGGAAAAGTTTAAAGTACCAGCAGAGGTGAGACTGGACTTTACAAGCATTTCTACATTTACAAGCATTTCCACATTAACACAGAAGACTTTGAGCTCGCAAAAATTCTTCAGACACTTTAGATTAATATGTCAATGGCGTCATACCCGCGTTACCCTCGGTTTCCGGTTTTATTTTGTAGAATCCATGAAAACACCAAAGACACTTTAACATTTACATGTTTTAATAGACAAGGGAACAACTGTTTTGATATATTTATAGACAGAAAACTAATTATTGTTATATAGCTCAACACATTTAGTCTTTTTGTTTAAATCTAATTTTCTTGATTTTTTGCGAGTACCATGCTTTACCATGCCTCAGAGAAAAACACTATTTTGTCAAGTAGCTAACATAGCATAATCAGATGCAGCTTTATTTTTAGTAACAGTAATACAGAATTTTCTCCATCATACAATATGTTTTAAAATTAATTGCATGCCATTTATCAACACAAGCCATCCAGCATTTAATATGATATTCTAAAATCGATCTATCTTACTGCAGTGTGCAATAAGTGTCTCACAGCAGCCGCCGAGCAAACGCTCAGAGTAACGTTATAACATTTTCAACACACTCAAATGTATCTAATATGATAAACAGAGCTGCATTACCTCATACTCATGACTGGAAAAGCGGAAGCGGTGCCGGCGACTGTGGCATAATAAAAGTTCCACTGCTTGCAGCGTGTGTTGCACAATCGCTCCGGCGGCCTCGTTCAGCTCCCACAACACTCGGTCCTGCTCTGCTTCATACTACAGTAACGTTAATAATCGCATCCATGAACATGATTTTTTCCCGAGTCCTATCCCAATTCTTTTCCACCGGCTGTGAGGTGAAGACCACGTCCCAAGATTCCACGCTCAAACTTCAAGCGTCATCAAGCTACGCCTTTGTTTTGAATAGGCCTCTAGCGACCTCTAGTGGACAGAAAAGCTTACATATTGCACCTTTAACTACGACTTTTGCCTCAAACTCCTAATTGCTGCGTATTAATAGTAAGGTAATTGTTAAGTTTCAGGTATTGGGTAGGATTAAGGGATGTAGAATATGGCCATACAGAATAAGACATTAATATATGCTTTATAAGTACTAATAAACAGCCGGTATCTTAGTAATATGCATGCTAATAAGCAACAAGTTAATAGCAAGAAGTGGACTCTAAACTAAAGTGTTACCAAAGTTTGTGTTCTTTCAATTCAGCTAAGAGGTCATGCCATGACTTACTTATCATTATTCTTTTGGTCACATGTCTTCACATGATACAAATTCTCACCAAACAAAATAAGCATTTCCAGTTTCCAGCATTCACATGCGTGTGAATGGCAGTGAATGGATTGAAAAGAGTAGTGTAAAGCTGATTTTCCAAGTAGCACTCATCTTATTACTAGAGCTTATGTTTATTTGGCAGGTGATTAACAATAACCAGATCTACAAAGAAAGCTCAGCAGATTTCCACAGAAATCAAATGCCCACCATTCACAAAGTTTTACATATTCTCCAGCCATTCCAAAAATATGGACCTGGCTACAACTCAATACATAAATGAATAAAACAGTTGGTGAAATCAATAGAATGTCATCTTTCTTCACTTTTGGGATGAAACTTAAATGCCATCTACACTTTCACCAGGTCCTGACTAGATGGATGTACACCGTACGAAAGGGCTACAGAGATATCACCTACCATAACTGGAGGCATGGGTTTAATGTGGGCCAGACCATGTTCTGTCTTCTGCAAGTGAGTGTTTTTAGTCCACACATCATGTTATTTACCATTAAAGAGTTCAAAATATTGAATAATGTTTGCTTGCCTAACAGACCGGAAAACTGAGAAGGTACTACACAGACCTTGATGCCTTTGCGATGGTAGCGGCTGCATTCTGTCACGATATTGACCACAGGGGTACCAACAATCTCTACCAGACAAAGTAATTTAGTATATATATTACTACTAATATTTTCCAATAAACCAAGAAAGACATTTTGCTCACAATCCATTTCCAATGTAGGAGCGGATCGCCTCTGGCGAAGCTTCATGGATCCTCCATCTTGGAAAGGCACCATCTTGAATACAGCAAGACACTGATGGCAGAAGAGGTTTGTTAGGACACAAAGCGCAAGTGCTCCAGAGTTTAAAGCAATAACCAGGCCAACGTTATTTTTTTTTGCTCTTTTTCAGAATGTTAATATTTTCCAAAGTCTGCAGAAACGCCAGTTTGAGAATGTCCAGCACTTGCATGATGTCTGCATCATTGCGACTGACCTGGCCTTGTATTTCAAGTAAGCGTTCAAGAGCATCTCTTCACCTCAAGTGGAGTCAATTTATGAAAATATCACACTGATGATGGTCTTGTTTTCTTTCCCAAAACAGAAAAAGGACCATGTTCCAGAAGATTGTTGATGCCACCGAACCAATGGCTGATGAGAAGGAAGCGATCGCCTATGTGGCCAACAACCCCATTAGGAAGGAAATCATTATGTAAGCATCACTTCTCAGTAGAACCCTGCTACTTAAAGAAAATACTGAATTGAGCATTTGAAGATGTGTTGTTTGATTCTAAACAGGGCAATGATGATGACCGGTTGCGACTTGTCTGCCATTACCAAACCATGGGAAGTCCAGAGCAAAGTATGTGCAGCTGTGGTTATTCATGGTCAGGATTATCCAGTCCATGGGTTATTGTGAACTAATGGTGCTTTTTTCTGAAGGTGGCTCTCATGGTGGCAGCTGAATTCTGGGAGCAGGGAGATCTGGAAAGGACTGTGCTAGATCAACAACCCATTGTGAGTTTGTGGAGATCAATTTCATCTAGTTCTGCTTTTGGTTTTAGAAAGGTTGCATTGTAAGAAAACTAGTGCCTGAATGAGAATATATATCTTTTGAATCTCTTCTCAGCCCATGATGGACAGAAACAAGTCGGATGAACTTCCGAAGATGCAGTGTGGTTTCATTGACTTTGTGTGCTCGTTTGTGTACAAGGTAAATCTATCAAACTGTCAAGCTGGAATCAATTTGGTTTTTGCACAGACATCCGTGTAAGCAGAAATTGGGGCGACTGTCCATAATGCCCTTTTCTGGAATGTCAGCACAACATTGCTAAAATGTTCTGACAGGGAATGATGGATTGGCAATTACTGGTGGGCTTGCGAATGCTTGCAATAACAGGCCTCTTTTCTCATACAGGAATTTTCAAGGTTCCACAAAGAGATCACTCCCATGTTTGATGGCCTGAACAACAACAGGGTCCACTGGAAGGAACTGGCTGATATTTACCAAGCAAAAGTAGACGCTTTGGAGAACGAACGGAAGCGACTAGAAGAGGAGCAGGCTAAAAAAGGTACCGTTGTTGTCCTTTTTGGCACTTTTATAGACAAGGATAGTGGATAAAGGAAAGGAAATGATGAAGGAACTGGATATGAAAATGGCAAGAATTGCCTGCTAGGGTAAAGCTAGCTGTGTGTGTGACTTTTATACCACGCATGCTTTTTCAAAGCCTGAAAGTCTATCTATCACAGCCTCGTTTTAATCTGCATAAACTATTTGTCTAACCTGACTATGTTGAAAGCATGTGTATATGGGATATCTTATGCTAATCCTCATAGCCTTGGGGACCAAACGTACATGACATAACCTGTTACATCAACTACAGGAATTTTCTCTTACACTGTTTTTTTGCTTTTCTTCACTCATGCAGCTGGTGAGGATGGAGGCGGAGAGGGAGGAAAATCCAAAACCTGCACCATATTTTAAACATCATCCACCAGAAATTCAGAGCCACAGAGAAGTCTGGGCCAGCTGGCAAACATGTAGAGGGAGGTGAAATGTGCTCCTAGGATCACTACATTTTCACCAGCTTCCTCCATTTTCTGTCTCATTTCCTCGGATGTACCTTCTCCAAGTGAACACGTAGGCATTCACCAGAAATGGAAGAACTGAACCTGTCAGATTGTCTTTCTGATGGGGTGCCAGCCTAGAGCACCAGCTAATTTTCACCATATAGACAATTTCATGCTTGTTCCTAATCGTTGATTTCACCTTGACTGTACCTTTTCACATATAAAACTACGTTGGAGGAAGTAATGCATATGCAACTACTACATTTGCCACACAATGGTGGCCGAAACACAACTCTATACAAATGTTCGATGTGCTATAGTTCAAAGAGCTGACTTTGAGTATGGCTTTTGAGTCCATAACAGTTCTGGCATTATGAATTAGAGCAATAAGTATTAATAACTTTTTTTTGACAGTAACTAATTTATCAAAATAGCATAATTCTGAAATGATTCCTGAATCATGTTGTGTTTAGCGTCTCTGTAAAATGATTTCCCATTTAAAGGTGAAGTGTGTATTTTCTGTGCGACCAAATGGGAACTGCAAAAATACTGACTGTTTTTAACAAGTTTCCTGAACACACCCCCAATCTGTAATTGGTTAAACAAACAGATAGCCCCACCCCCAAACAAACTCCATTGATGTTGCTGTTGCTAGGCTGTTTATTGTTTTGATGCCGCCTTTTTGGGTTAAATTAACTTACAAATGGCTAGCTTATAGCTTTCTCTGTATATTTAACAGGGCAGAAATTATTTTAAACATCCCATAAAACTATACACTTCACCTTTAAACTACTGAAAAACATTTTAATAAGTATCAGTTGCTTTGTTTAGAGTTGAAGGACCAACTCATTTGAATAAGCTTTTAGAAAATGGCTGATGGCTTATTAGCAAAAGCTTTGTAAAAAGCACAAAGATCTCATGCTACAAGTCTTTTACACTGACGCTGAGTTGCTCAAAGTGGCGATGGCACTGCTAATGCTAAACATCTCTTGATTTGCAGCGTTAAGCACTTTGCGTTTGCTTGTCGCAGTTGTGTTTGGATGGATACGATACAGGACGTTTGAATACTTGAAAGATGCAAACACTTTTCTACTTTTTTGTTCTTTAAGGAAGATGAAGCTGAGAAGGTGAAACGGCTAATTCTGTGTCATTGGATTATGTATTTGGGAACGTTTCAGCTGTGGAGAAACATTTATAACCAGAACTTTGATGTCTGTTCTTTAATCATTTAATGATACCTATAAGCATTGCACATAGTTTTTAACCATAATGTATTATCGAAAGTATAACATTGAGTGTATTACATAGAATATCAATTGATAACATAGAGATTTTTGTTTATACCAAACATATTCTAAGTTGTATTCTGTGGAGACACGAGGCACAAGATGTCAGGGAATATTTAAAGAAACTACATCATATGCTGTAACAAGGCAAGAGGGAACGGCCAGTTCTTGAACCTATAAGGGGATTTGAAGTGAGTTTGATGGGGGAGCAGCTCCTGAGATTCACTCAGTTTTAATCTTTAAATACCATGCTTATTTAAAGCAGACTGCTGAAGCCTCTAGATATCTCCTCTGGCAGAAGGCACTAACCCAATTCGTAAGGTCAAAGTCTCCTTTTTCTGATCTTTTGAGAATTTGATGACAGCGGTAACATTTGTGAACAAACTGTTTATTTCAGGTAGCTGCACGCTGATATCAAAAACAGGTCATTATGCTCTGCTTTAGGAAAAGTACTAGGCCCCGATTTGACCAACCAAACAAATGTATATAGCCTTTATAAAATGACCACTGAAGAGATGTAGTAAATGTACTAACAAAAAAATTCTTAAGCAACATCCGCTTGTTAGAAAAATCAGTTAAGGCCTTTAATCCAATAACAGGGGCCACGGCGGTCTAAATAACTTCACTGGAACTACTGACTGCACTTAAATGTCAAACCCTCTAAATCCAGATCAGACAGAAGAGGCCAAAAGTGAGTAAATCTCATCTCAGGTTTATGGTTTGTACACTTTGTTAGGCTTGTGTATAAAATCTTTTGGAGTGAGCATGGAACTGATAACCGATCCTCTTATTTACTGAATACTACTGCACATATAAGATACTGTAAATTATGAACAAATAAACACATTATTCAGAGCTTCTGGAGTTTCGAGTAGTCTTTGACCTCATCTAGTTAGTCTGAGGTCTCTGTGAACGCACAGTTCTGTCAGGTTGCTTAGAGGGCATGTCAGGAAGCTCTCATGACTTTTTTATCATGCAGTGGATTACCTAATAAAGCTGGATCATCCCCAGGTAAAGAGGCTCAGGTAATTGGCTGACAGCCGAGACAAACGACTTTTCTCTCTCAATGGACCTTTCAATATCGAGCAAAACGCTTCATATTCAACTTTTATAACTACACCTCATTTGTCATTTTGTGGAAATACAGAAATGCACCAGAAGTGCAATCACATGGGCATCTGTCTATATGTAGGAGTAATAGACACAGACCAGATTGAACAAAAGGTTTTCTGACCCCACCTGACTGATTCTTCACATTGATTGGCTGGCCGCCACCGTCGGGAAATCTGAGGCCCTGGACAGTGTGATAGTCTACTGTGACCATGTGAGTTGGACGTGAGAGGTATCAAATAGAAAGTCTTTCTATTTCAGAAATCCAATAGTTGGTGCTAATGCGCTGGTGATTCCCAGGAAAAAGTGACAGTGAAAACAGCACATCAGTCATTCTGTCAACATTTAATGATTCAGATGATACAAACACTTCATAGTGTCTGATTGTAAACTCAATAAATAGTTAAGTTGCTATGGATTCCTACAATGTTTTTATTGACATTGCTGCAAAAGTAAAATCTTTTACTGTACTTAGTGGAAATCCAAATATCTCTCAATGATAAATATCTGAGAGGTAAACATTATAGGCCTCATGTAAAAGTATTGTTATGTAAATTGTTGCATTGTGTGCATATATATTCTAGTAATATTTTATGAATAGATTCTTCATATGCAATTATTTCTACTTGAATGAGGACCAGTAAAAATTATATATAAAAAACAATTATTATAACAATCACCAAACTGTAATCAAACCATACTTCTCCAAAAAAAAAAAAAAAAAGTGTATATAAAAAGAAAACCGTAGGAAGGAGATTCTTTTGGATCCTCCTTTCCTAGACTCAGAGAAACATGTCTTCAAAATACTCATCGAATTCTTCCTCCCTGAAAGAGAATCAGACACATCAGGTTTGTCAGTGCACTATTTCAGAAAGATTTACAGACACATTCACCATATTTGTGTTTCTATATACTCCACATTGTAGTAAAATACATCATAATGATGATACACTCACCGGGATTTCTCCTCCACAGTGGGAGCTGGACCTCTCCAGTGGTCTGATTCTGAAGGACCTTCTTCTTCTTCATCCTCACTCTCTGCATCTGAAACATACACCACGTTAGACACATATCAGGATTTTTGGCTGATGAAAGCATTGTAGTAAAAGAACTTCCAAGTATGGGGAGAGTTACATGCCTAAGTATAATATTTAAAGTAATAGTTCACCCAAAAAATGAAAATGATCCTATAATTTACTCACCCTCAAGCCATCCTAGGTGTATATATGACTTTCTTCTTTTGGCACACAATCTGAGTTATATTCAAAAATATTTTTACAATGGGAGTGAATGGTAACTGAAATTTTGAAGCCCCAAAAGCACATCCATCCATTATAAAAGTAATCCATACAGCTCCAGTAGGGTTGATAAAAGCCTTCTGAAGCGAAACGATGCGTTTTTGTAAGAAACAAATCCATATTTGTAACTTTATAAACTAGAATCAATGGCTTCTGTACGGCGGAAGAGTGAACTTTGACCTGATGCATGACGTATTGAAGTCTAAAACAAGAATTTTTAAAGACAAATGTCAGAGGAGCTTGAGTTTGTTGCACAGCCCTATTCGTTTAAACCATGAGTGGCGTCTCCTCTCACCTAAGCTTACGCTACTCCTACATCCTACGTCATACACCAGAACTCAACTCTCTCGTGAACGCGCGGACAGACGTTATCGGAAGTTAGTGATTATAGTCTATAAAGATATATGGATATTTTTTCTTACAAAAACGCATCGCTTCGCTCCAGAAGGCCTTTATTAACCCCCTGGAGCCGTATGGATTACTTTATGATGGATGGATGTGCTTTTTTTGGGCTTCAAAATCTCAGTTACTATTCACTCCCATTATAAAGCTTGGAAGAGCCAGAATATTTTTTAATATAACTCTGATTGACTGAAAGAAGATTGGCTTGAGGGTGAGTAAATTATGGGATAATTTCATTTTCATAATTTCATTATGGGATAAATTCATTTTTGGGTGAACTATCCCTTTAAGGTCAGGGATTTAAATGATCCCATCCAACATCTTCTGTAATGGGATTTATGTGAATATAGGAGTTGTTTTAGATGTCTGAACATGTTTATTAGGGTATACAGAGCACATTCTCTGCCTGAGGGTACTAGATGAGGGCCATTCGTCATTATTGAGGGAAAGAGGGGGAAAAGGTGTGTGCATACCTTTATCTGACCCCTGAGACTCCTCTGAACTTGAAGATGAGTATTCTGTACAGATAAAAATGTTTTTTTTTTTAATAAACAGCTTTTGTCAATATAAAACCTAGAATTTAAACCAAGTGTTAAGTTGGGGGCAACAAAAATTAGTTGGCAAATGTGCTTAATCTGCCTTAGGAAAGATACTCTTTTGTCTCAAAATACTTTAAATCATTATCCATGACATGTTCTCTTTTAAAGACTTTAACTAGACTACAAAACACCACCACAAAAGTTAAGCATAGACATGCAGTGGAATGCTGTTCAAACAAGCCACATCTTGGAAATGTTTGGAGGCTTGATTTGCAGTGAAAATGTGCTTGCCTTTGCGCCTCTTTTTGTGTTTGCGTTTGTCTTTGCGCTTGTGCTTTCTGGATTGGGATGATTTGGATTTCTTAATGAGTGACTTGTCCACGTTCTCTTTCGATCGCCGTCTCTTCTTCACCGTTACTTCCTTTCTCCTAGAGCAGAGTTTACATATCAAGGTTTCCAGCCAGTTTAAAGATATCTGAACATTCAATTGTGTTTGTAATGTTTGAATGCTCTTACTTGTGATGATAGTTAAGTTTGTAGGAGCACTCTGGACACAGACCTTGAAAATAATGTGATATATCAATATTTATAAGGGTTGAAACAAATTCAGTTGATTTGATCTCAATTAAAAATGCTTTAGGTCAAATTTAACAGTGAATGCAACATTAGAAATGTCTTAATAATATTGGTTGGGCAAAAACTAGCTGGGTAAACCATTTACAGTGGGGTCTATTTTTTTCTAATTTTTTCAGTTTTTTAATGTTAAATGTCACATGACCGTTTTGAGCATAGATCTGTACTTAAAGGGATATTTCACCCAAAATTGAAAATCCTGTCATTTACTCACCCTCACGTTGTTACAAACCTGTATGAATTTTCATTTTTTGGTGAACTATCCCTTTAAGTCTTCAGGTTTTTTTTTGTTTGTTTTTTTTTAAATCAGAATGCTAAAAGCTTTTTCCAGGTTTAAATTAGACCCCAATTTAGTACACTATACTTAGTATATAATATTCAAAAAGGCATTTTAATGCACTGTAGACAGTTGAAGTAAAGTAGCGTCCTTACTTCATCAACAGTAAGCATGCTATATTAACAGTAAAATCTCACAAACACAGACATGGGCTTCCCTAAATCCACGCTGATTAGATTTAGCTCTACCCCTGTGTCCTGTGAGCGGAGGGGATTACAGCATGCAAGGTTTAGATGGCCACATGGTCGGCGCAGCTCTGGCACTTACGCAGTTTCACCAGGGCGTTCCTCTTCTCCCCATGCTCCACATAGGCAAAATTTACCTCCCAGCTCTTCAGACCCTCCTTATTCTCACAGCGCTTGTTACCGCAAAAGAACTGGCCTGTGTAATTCAGGACATTCACATGTGAGTTGCATCGAACATACATGACAGATAGAATATAAAGAAACTGTAGGTCACGATCAAGCCCAGTAAAGCATACTGTATCATTTTTTATTACAAATTTCTAACACTGTGTCTACACCGGATGCAACAGTTGCTGCGTCGCTTCGTGCCGCAACAGCTTGAGGCTGGACGCAACCATCGCTGTGTCCAAAATCGCATACTGTCTGAATAGTAATATATAATATATATATTATCTTATCATTTGGCAGCAGGTAAATTAGGCTGCTGTCACTTTAAGATGATGCACCGACCCATTATACTGTTACACATGCGTTTTCTTTCTCAACTGTTTTACGTTCACTTAAAACATAACTGATGGTGTTTACGTGAATACTCACCCATTCCAGCCTTTTGGCATTATTTTGTGTGTATTTGACTGTTTAAGCGCAATAAGCAGCGAAAAATGACTCAATTTAGTACTGAGAGGCGAATACCAACAATATTCATCTGGAGCAAATAAAACAAGTGAGTGAGGAGAGGTGGGTTTGTGTGTCAACTCGCTGTCAGAGAGCTGAGAGAGTGAGAAAGCACAGCTAGTATCGTGTACCTGTGGAAAATTAGTATTGGAAGTGTTTTAGATACTTCAGTATCGATATGTCAAAAAATCTATATTTTTGACAACACTACATTGCACTTAGTTTATTTCAGATGCCTTTTTAAAAGACTACAATTGAAAAATGTATATATTATATATAAAATTCAACCCGCCAAAGTGGCTAGCAGGAGTGACTGTTGCACGCCACTGCTGAAATCCACCTGCATTTGGCGTTAAGCATTTTAAAGGTGCAGTAAGCAATTACTGAGAAACGCTGTTAAAAAGTGGATCGGACCCTGAGCAGCAAAACACACTTGTTTCCAATCAGCAATAAGGGGTGCGTCCACTCATTAGGGGGAGGTGCCTGTGTTGCATAGCGTGTTTGTGAATTTGGAGGCGGAGCTATAAAGATAGGGGTGTGATCCTTTAGGGGTGGGGGTGTGTTTGTTTTGGTGATTTCAAATATCAACAGAATTTCTCAGAAATCACTTACTGCACCTTTAATGTCAAGCCCTTTGTTATTTGTGTCAGAAGTAGTGCAAGGGCTTGAAGTAGGGTGAACTCAGGTTGATTGGGACACTTTTCCTACATCAGAAATAGATCGGGGCATCAGTTTACTGTGGGGAATTCATCATTTTGCACCGCATCCAGTGTAGACAGCATCACTGATTATAATGGATTCAGTCTGCTTTTGTCGCGTCACATCGCGCCGCTCGTGTCTGGTGTGGACACAGTGTAAGGCCTCTAAATTATCAACATGATCAAAACTTTACTGAAAACCTGTTGCACACAATCTACTATATGCCTTCTGATGTTTGATTTATAGTTTAAGCTTTTTTAGAAAGAAAACGCCTTTTAGTATAATTCTAAAATTTGATGTGAAGTATGTGCACAACAAGCCAAACTGAAAACAGGCTTTAACTGCTGCATGTGATTTCACTGCCGTTACCAGGGCCGTAGCTGGGGTATCGCACTCCGGGGGAGTAGGGGGGTAGGTGATCCCCCCGGGTTTAATTAATTGGCCTCTATAAAATCTTCACCACCTTTCACCCCGCTAGCGACGGCCCTGGCTGTTACTGACAGTAAACGGCTAGTGAGACAGACAGAGCAAAAGCCACTCTCCTCCCATGACCTTGGCCTGGCATTTCACCTCAGCTATCAGCAGGCTGACATTAGCTCCAGTAGGCTTACAAGGGGATCCTCCAGATTGGAGCTGAGGGAAAAGTGCGTCATCGGGGAGTTTTTCTGCCAGACTTCCCAAACCTCTGACAGTGTGCCGTCTGGATTGGCTTTGGCCAATCGCCATGAGCCTGACCACACTTCTGTTTGAAAGTGAACTGCTTAAAGTTTACAACACTCTCATTTCTGAGATTGATATTATTAGGTCCTCCAGGTATGTTCTGTATGGAAAAGCTTCTCTGGGAATGAGTTTCTTGGAAAATGCTTTTTCAGTAGCTTGTTAGGAAAGAAAAACTCTTGTCCTGGAAGTGAAACAGTCCACGTTGAAACAGGAAGCAAATTTTTGCTATTTAAAATGTGCTCAATTTGCACTGTGAAAAAGTAATACAAACTGGTTTTGTTTTGAAGGATTATGTCATGTTGCAACTTTAAGAAAGGCTTGAGCTATGACGTAGATGGCAGATGATCTTGCGGCAGAGAGAGTGACTGAGGTATCAACCTCACGTTGCACATGCAGATTAACTCCTTAACTGATGTCTCAACCGTATGGTAGACCTTACTTTGAGTGGGAAAAAAATTGCTAAAAGGAGGAGATCTTCCTACAGGTCTAATATGCCTGACTGAAGTTGCTGATTGGCCATCAAATAATAGTGTCAAACAAGAAATCAATAATGTATGGAATCAAATCATAATGTTGCAACTTTTGCCTTCAGAACTGCCTTAATACTTTGTAGCATAGATTCAGCAAGGTGCTGGAAACATTGCTCAAAGGATTTAGGTCCATATTGACTTGATAGCATCACACAAAGGTGTTGAAAGAGCTGGTGGCTGTGAGATCTAGTGACTGTGGAGGCCATCTGAGTATCGTAAACTCACTGCCATGTTCAAGAAACCAGTTTGAGATGATTTGAGCTTTGTGACATGGTGTGTTATCCTGCTGGAAGTAGCCATCAGAAGATGGGTAAACCGTGGTCATAAAGGGATGGACGTGGTCAGCAACAATACTTAGGCAGCTGTGGCATTTAAATGATGCTTAATTAAAGTGTGCCAAGAAAATGTCCATCACACCATTACACCACCAGCAGCTTGAACCGTTGATACAAAGCAGGATGGATCCATGCTTTCATGTTGTTTAAGCCAAATTCTGAACCGGTGTGTCTTCTGCTGCTGTAGCGAATCTGCTTCAAGGTTTGATGTGTTGTGAGTTCAGAGATGCTCTTCTGCAGACCTCGGTTGTAATGAGTGTTTATTTGAGTTACTGTTGCCTTTCTATCAGCTCGATCCAGTCTGGCATCAACAAGGCATTTTCACACCCAGAACTGCCGCTCACTGGATATTTTCTCTTTTTCAGACAATTCTCTGTAAACCCTAGAGACGGTTGTACGTGAAAATCGCAGTAGATCAGCAGTTTCTGAAACACTCATACCAGCCTGTCTGGCACCAACAACCGTGCCACATTCAAAGTCACTTAAATCAACATTTCTTCCCCATTCTGATGCTCAGTTTGAACTTCAGCAGATCGTCTTGACCATGTCTACATGCCTAAATGCATTGAGTTGCTGCCACATGATTGGCTGATTAGATATTTGTGTTAATGAGCACATGGCAATGCCAACATAGTGGACACAGCATGTCTGGATCGTATTCATACTATATAGAACATACTTTTTATTGGTCGCCAAGTAAGTTCTTCAAATGTAGTACCTACTTTGACAGTATGCGGTTTCGCAACTAGTAAGAAAAAACTGACGTAGAAGTTAACTATTAAGGTAGCAGCTATGTCTTTTTAGAAACACTGAGAATGCAGACACATTCCACAAAAAGGTCTAAATTAAGCTTGTTTTACTAGTATTAGTTACATAGTGTATGCTATAGGTCAAAATGAGTGCTAGCTTATACAGTTACATGTATTTCTGTTGTGAAAAATGTACCTGTTGTGTAAAATGCTTTAAAATGCTGAATTAACTGAAATTTGCTAGGTTTATTGAAAACGTTATGAATTCAAATCACTGAAAATGGCCTTGATATTATATTGACCCCAATATACAGATATATTATTCCTAAACACTCTTTTTGAATAAATTTTATTTTATGTGGACCCTGATAATTATGCAAGGTATCTAAGACTTACTAACATGTTTATTATTTAAAAAAAATAGCTCTTGAAAGAGTATTGCACATGTAAAGCATCATAAATGCATATTTATCATAAACAGACATCTCAGCTGTACAGTATAACTTTATACCTTCTAGATAAAAATGCATTTTTCATTGGCTCCTTTAAAGTTTAAGTTAAAGGGTTAATGTGATGCCCAATTACCCGGTCTCTCTGATGACGTACATGCGACGCCGACCTCTGCAACTAAGCTCGCGTGAGCAGCACTGAAGCTGTTAAAGCCAGTGAAGCTGACAAACAGCGTCTTTGGAGAAATGACAAAACGCATCAGGGTTAGCCCTCATTAGGAGTCTCAGGGATGCCCTCATTATACTACACATTGAAATAATGCCCAGCAGATGGGAACTCCTCATGACGAACTCCTAAAGGGACCTGTTAGAATGTCCCTCAGCAGCAGAGAAAAGTTGTTGGTAGAGCTGTTAATGAAATGTGCATTGACCTATATGATTTTCATATTCTCTAAAGAAAATGTGAGTGGCTTTTATGATGCAAGGATGTTGTTAAAGTGAAATCTTCAATAAACTCTTCTCGTTAAGCTGCACGATTTGAGGTATCATTCATATCCGTAGACAAAATGGTGTGGGACGAGTTACAATTTAATGTTAAATGTGAGTAATATTAATAGTTACTAATAGTGCAGTGCAGCATTTTTGACTCCAAGGCTCTTCTGCTGACAAAGCTGCTTGTTTTTTAGACTTGACAGAAGTCTAGGAATGGTAGTATATTAAAAACAATTAAATAATTATTTTTAACAACAATAATAATAATAATAATTAAACTCTGTGATAGTTGATGATTACATGATTTTCCACTTTTTCAGAAATTTCCACCTGATAAAATATATTAGAGCTGGGAATATCTAGAACATATTATTATTTTATTAATTTCACTTGCACTTGCAGGTCTAAAAAATACACTTTTAAAATGTGTCCAAGTTTTCCAATACTGTAGAAACCCTGATTCTTAAATTAAAGTTGTTGAGCTAATTAAGTAAAATAAGAAGTATTTTAAGAAATAAACATTTTAGCTGTTTTACCTTATTTTAAAACATATTTTGTCTTATTGTAAATCATTTTAAGCCATCTTGTGGCTTAGGCCCCCTAGTGGGTCCCGGACCCCTGGTTATTATATATATATATTTTTTTTTTTACTCACAAATAGCAATTTCTCAGCAATTTCCACCTGATATAATATTTTTAGAGATTGACATTAATTTCAATGGCACTCACTCTAAAAAAAAATAATGTGTTGGCTCAAAAAAAAAAAAAAAAAAAAAAAAAATATATATATATATATATATATAAAACACAACCATTTGCATCATTAAATTATGTTCAACCAACAAAATATACTGAGTTAGAGGAACTTAATCATTTGTATCAAACACAAATTTTTAAGCTGATTACTCAAAAAAATGAAGTTGCTCCAACTACTTGATTTGTTGCCCTGGAACCAATTAATCTTGTTTATTTCAGTTCAAATCCATGTAACTTATTTAGCATGTATATTTAAAGAATAAGTAAGATATTATTTGTTCACTGGCATTAGCGCAGTCATTGCTTATAGAGTCATGTATCTACTCTTCAGCACAATGAAAATTTCAACATTACAGAAACTCATTTAAATGTCAAACATAACAGCATCAAACTTTAGGAAATTTAGAAATTTAGGTTTTATTTACACACAATATTATGTTAATGTAATGATCAATATGTTTGTAATGATCAATTTAAAAGGTTTAATTAAATAAATAAATTCGTTTTTTTTGTTTTTTTTACTTGCAGCCATGAATTTATTTGAGTTGTGGTAACATGTGTCCTGAATTACTTTTTAAGAGTGCTTGCAGGCCTAAACATGACACACTTTTTAAATTCCCTCAAGGTTTTCAAAGACTGTGGGAACTCGGATTCTTAAATAAAAGTTGATTAGGTAACAAATTAAAATAAAAAATATTTCAGCTGTTTTAATATATTTTTTTTTTAAAAAATTGTCTTATTTTAAATAATTGTAAGCCATCTTGCAGCCCTCTTGAAATTGTGCTGAGGCCCCCTACTGGGTCCCGGACCCCTGCTTGAGTACTGTATATACATAAATAATAGTAAAATAGCATTTGTCCAGAATAAGTGTTTTGATTCCTTTGACACTAGTGTGTGTGTGTGTGTGTGTGTGTGTGTGTGTGTGTGTGTGTGTGTGTGTGTGTTGCAGTGGTTAAGCTGTGGCTCAGGGTGTGAGTGATGCCTGATGGCAGATGGTCCATGACTCAGTCACAGAAAAAGCACTTTGCTAGTCTCTCTCACACAAGCGTAACAGCATGTGACCAGATCAGTTGTTTAAGGGCCTCTTCATGGATCTGCCTATTTGTTTGTGTAATTTTGATGATTGTTACACGCTCTTCACCCTTGTTTACCTACTTAGATAACATAACCGTGAACCATGACCCAGAGAAAACAAAATCATTGATTTGTGTTATGACACAGACAAACCCTCACTTCACTACCTTACAATTAGGTCACTGTAAATAATAATCTGAAATTAAAATACTCTGGAAAGACATTTGAATAAATAAATAAAACAAGCTAAATCATGCAACATATTCAATGTATACTTTGGAGAAAATTTGCTCAAATGAAATAAAAATGTAACCAAATGTGCCACCACATCTGTTTTAAAGGGAAAAATAAGTGTATTTAGCTGTGATTTGAACACAGGATTCTTTGTTAGCCTTCACCATCTGATCAGTTTACTTAAATGTTAAATATTTTATTATGTAAATGAACTGTGCTTTTTTTTTTCAATTCAGAAACATTTAATTATCAGTGTGGTGACAAATCAGGTCCTCCCTCGAAATCGGGTCTCTGTTAGGACCCCAAGTGATCCCATTAGCTCAAATTTGAATAGATTATCTCTTTAGTGCCTGATTACAATTCCTACAAAATCATGTTATCACAAAATCATGTTATGAGCTACATTATAATGACCATTAATGTCCGTATAGAGTACCTCAGAGATGACGTGTTTTTGTATGCAAAACCCGGAAGCAAGTTAGCATTTTTTCGGACTTCCGGTTCCATCGCCTAAAGTCTATGGGTTTTTTGAATGGGTTTTTGCTAAATCGCCTGAAATAAGGTCTGTGGTTAAAAAAGCCTCTAAATATTTTCACATTTTGATCTATGACATAAAACACACCAGTTATAACCCGCTTGTGATTTTTTAAACCTTTATTGTGTCTTAAAAACAGTGGTTGCTAACAAGTTGCTAAAAGGGACTACTTCCTTTGGCGGGGACTTTAGACGTCATCATGACAAACAGGACATCTGGACAGCATTTCTCATGAAAAAAAAAAAGGGGATAAGTATTCATACACAGCGCAGATCATAATCAGCGAGCATGTTTTTAAATAAAGTTGTTTTTTAAATAAAGCTTGAGGAAGCTTGGTGGTGGTGACGTTGATCCTCGACCATGGTGTGCTGTAGTCCGTTTATAGCCTACTGTTAGCTTTTTATATCTGACCACTTTATTTAGGCTTCAAAATGTATAAATGTTGTGTCAACTTGTAAAGATTATCTTGATAGACAAAACGTGTAAGTGTCATAACCCTTTGTTAAACACAGAGCTTATTTTTTGCGATTTTCCAAAAGTCTATGGGAAAAATGCATAGGCTTTCGATTGAGGGAACCCGTGCGCCGCTAACTTCTGGGTTGGCCTACAAAAACACGTCATCTCTGAGGTACTCTATTAGTTAGCTTTGGTACTAGCATAGCATACAGATACCCAATTAGCCTGATAGCTTAGTTTATACACGCATTTGCACTTAGCCTACATGCATTCACAATCATTTTTAATGTAATTACAGGTTAAATTACGTGCTAAATGTACAAATATTTCAGTTACAAAAAGAATGTAAATGTATGTACTTAGTATAATTATTAACTAATAGTTGATAGAGACCCAATTTCAAGGGAGGACCCGATTTGTCATGTCACCTGTAAAGCTGTTTTTTCAGTCCCAGTCCATCCCTGGTTTGGACAAAATGAAGATGTTCTTTAACACAAGATAAAACTGCATCACCACCTAGTGGTTGTTTTGATACTGCTCTGAATTTCAGACCTGTTTTGTTCATTATACAACCAGAATACTTAAATATGTGAACATTAAAAGTTTAATATATAAGTACAGAAGTAGAAAAAATGTTTTACCTTTTCCAGAAACTACTTCATTTTCAATGCGCCACCGAAATCCAAACTAGTAACAGAAAAGTTGTAATTCAGTAAATACAGAAATTAAACAGCATGTAAGATACTAAAAAATAACATGCCCAGAAAAGTATTTAAAATAAGAAACATTGAGCCCTGTAGTATCATATTTGATATGTGAATTTCTAATGCCTCTAAATTATCAGCATGATCAAAATTTGTCTAAGCTGAAAAATCTGATGTACACAATCTACTTCTGTCATCTGATTTATACATTTTTTTAGCAAGTAAAAGGCTTTTTAGTATAATTGTAATAATGTCCACCTTCAGCTCTTGGTTCATGTGTCTTTTTACTCTGAAATCTTTACAGATTTTTATAAAGTAAATGTAAGAATAACTTTTATATTGTTAGTAATATTTCAAGATGAACATTGACTGGACTGAAGCAACTTAGGTTTACTTGATTATCCATACATCATGTTAAAATCTGAGTATCCAATATAGGCTTTTGAGGAATGTTTATTTGTTCATCTCTCAATCATTATAGTATTGTATTATATGTTTTGCCTCCACAATTAAAACTACAGAGATCATTAAACTAAGCATTTAAATGTCACATATCATTTGGAGACAACTGATATTTATATGCATTTTATGTAAGTAGTCTGCTATACTGTTAAAAAAAATCTAATAGATTCACATTACAAGCTATCAGAATTTCATATTTTTCAATTTTTGGCTATATAAATAACAACTGCACCAAATTGCTTATTTTTGCTCGGTTTGGGCCTCTGAATAAAATTGAGGTGTTTTTCCTCCTCAAGTGTGAGCTCCATATTCTCACTATATCATATTATATGAGCACATTACATTAATGCAAACTTCTTTTAATATTTTTTGACTTTTATGTCACACATTAGGCTTTGCAGTGTTAAAAAAGAAAAGGCAAACCTTATTTTCTTTGTATCTGCTAAGGTCAGCGATACAGTACTCTTTGAAGAGCTTATCGTGGTACTTCTTTGCGAGCTCTTGCTCCCTAAACAGTTCAGAAACATTATCTTAGGGTGGACTGTGCAGAGGTCAAGATTAAAATTAAAAGAGATAAGCAGACATTACCATGTCATATCCTCCTCATCCTCCTCTCTCCACAGGAAACGGTGGTTCTCTTTCACCACATCTAGATCGGTCTTATCTTTAGACCTGCGTATGGAAACACACGCAGAAAGTGTGTAATTTCTGCACCACTTAACTGTACTCATCATATATTTCATATCAGAAAAATTGCACATTATCCTTTAAATCTTCATTAGTTTTAATGAGAGTGAGAGTGTTTCAGATAAAGTAAATTGCTCACGTGGATCGTCTGAGGTGTTCAACGCTCCCTCCATAATACAGAATGTAGTCGCTGATAAACTTCTTGTGACGTTCAAACTCACAAAATACTGTTAAGGATTTTTTGCCACTCAGAAGAAAAACTTATTTACACTTTGTTTACTATGGTCAAACTTTCTGAAAAATACACTTTCAGCACTCTTAAGGCTCGTTCACACACCAACAACGATAACTATAACAATAAAGATACAGTTCTAGATGCCACAACTATAATGATAACAGCAACTATTTAGAACTATTTTTCCCAGCTGATGAACGATGCAAACACTGACAGCCAATCAGAATTCATCCTGCTTTAAAGAGCTTGAGCATTTAAAGCAGCAGACGACAAAACTGCAGTGCGTGTTTATAATAAACAGAACAATATCGTCCGCTGGTGTGGACGCTGATATAGTTATCTTTATAGTTACTGGTCTTGGTGTGAACGGGCCTTTATACGATGCATTTTAATCAAAACTTTATTACATAGTCTCATTCTGTCTCTCGGTCTAACGAGTTGAAATCATAGAATGCAAAATAAGCCACAAAGAAATACAGAGCTTTTCAAAAGCTACAAATCTGCCACTGTCACACAATTTTGTGAAAAATGCCTATTGACAGGATACAGCGTTCATTGATATCAGGTGTTGCCGTCGGTTTCTGGCTTCCTCTCTGTCAGGAAAAAAACAAAAACAAATTTTTATTTCAGCATACATATACTGGACTTTGCTATTTTGATGGACGTGAGCAGTACCTGTCCCATTCATGGGCAGCAACATTTTTATGGGCCACCTTGGTATGTCGACCTTTCTGGAATGGCTTCTGTAACAGCTCATCTTCACCTGCCCTACAACCAACAACACACAAGAGGACCAGCTCTTATTTATGCTAATTAAATACATTCTTTCTAATTATATTCTGTTATTTGCTGTTGCTTATATGTGCATAAATTCACCAAGGCTGAATTTATTTGATCAAAATACAGTAAAAACAGTAATATTGTGAAATATTATTACATTTTAAAATAACTGTATTCTACTTGAATATATTATAAAATGTAATTTATTCCTGTGATCAAAGCTGAATTTTCAGCATCATTACTCCAGTCTTCATGTTCACATGATCCTTCAGAAATCATTACAATATGATGATTTGATTATCAATGTTGGAAACAGCTGTGCTGCTTAATATTTTTTTTGGAACCTGTGATACTTTTTTAAGGATTTATGGATGAATAAAAAGTTAAAAAGAACAGCATTTATTCAAAATAGAAACCTTTCTAACAATATAAGTGTTTACTATCACTTTTTATCAATTTAACACATCCATGCTTAAGTATTTATTTAAAAAAAAAAAAAAAAAAAAAAAAAAAAGATTAAAAATTATTGACCCCAAACTTTTGAACAGTAGTGTATACTGTTGCAAAAAGATTTTTATTTTAAATAAATGCTGTTCTTTTTAACTTTTTATTCATGAAAGAATTCTGAAAAAGTATCACAGGTTATAAAAAAAATATTAAGCAGCAAAACTGTTTCCAACAATAATATTAAATCAGCATATTAGAATGATTTCTGAAGGATCATGTGATACTGAAGACTGGAGTAATGATGCTGATGAAAATTCAGCTTTGCATCACAGAAATAATTGTATTTTAAAGTATATTAAAGTAGAAAACCATTATTTTAAATTGTAATAATATTTCACAATATTACTGTTTTTTCTGTAATATTTTTAATATTATAAATGCAGGCTTGATAAGCATAAGAGATGTCTTTCAAAAACATTAAATATAGTAACGTGTCCAAACTTTTGTCTGGTACTGTGTGTATATATATCACAGATGATCAAAAATATTATATGTAGCATATGTATTATAAGTAGCATCAAATTTAATGTAGCATGATACTACATGTACTTACTTACCATGATGCTATGATACCCAAAACCAGATATTTTTTTGTTAGTGATATAAAACAAAATCTCACCTTTTCTCATCATATTTGGACTGCCCTCCACCACCATCATCATCACTAAAATCAGAGTCATACCCTCCACCTCCATGGACCTAAAACATGATCATAGTACAAAACAAATTGACATTGATTACACACAATGCATAGAATCACCAGCAACAGTGTGCAGGTTACTGGTACCAAAGCACAACATTTAAACATATTTGTTAATCTGTGAAATGCCAGCATGGTGATTTATGGCAGGTGATTTACTAAACAAGTACAGGAGGAAAAGGAAAATGAGAGAGAGCTGACCACAGCAGAGGTGAAAAGTACTTTTGTTTGATACACTGAGTCAGCTGCCATGATGCCACTTCAGCACAGCACAGGAAATACAACACCCAGAGTCAACAACATGTGAAGGTCAGTTCTGACACTGGCTTTATTATTTGAGTCATAATTCACACTTGCTATTATCAGAAATTGGTAATGATTCAGTGACAAGAAATCTAGAACAATTGGTCTTTCATTCCGAAAAATGGTAAAAATGAAAGCACTGAAAGCGTTGCAGTGATCAGGACAGGCACTTTACTGTTCCTAAATGACTGAAAAATCAGAAGAAAAAAACAGAGAAACATCCTTATGGGCTTTCCAACAAGGAAAATCATTACATAAAACTATGTTGAATATGATGAATTACAATAACAATAATAGTGAAAATGCTTATGAGCAGCATATCACAATAAAAATATGCAGTGACATTTAACACAATTTTCTTAATATAGCATATTTTATTTAATATCGAATTTTATTTAAATTATAATAACACTTTCAGTCAGTTCAGTTCTGAAGTCTTATGAAACCTTTAATTGTTAATCTCTCCGTCATCACTGTATTGCATTGTATTATATGTTTTCCCCCACAGTTAAAACTACAGAGCTTTGATCTATAAATTTTATTTTCATAAAACATATTATTGGGAGATATAGAGTTTATGCTAATAACTGATATTTATATGCATTTTATGTAAGTACTGTGCTATACTGTTATGAAAACCATTTAATGAATAATAATCATTGATTTCAATTATATGCAAGAATTTCATTTTACTTTTTGGCCAGGTAAATAACAATATCTGCATCAAATTGCATATTTTTGTCCTTTGAGTTAAACTGAGGTGTTTTTCCTCGAGTATGAGCTCCATATTCTCACTATATCAGACTATATGAGCCATACAAGCTTGTTTTCTCAAATATTAATCAATAGATAGATAGATAGATAGATATTGTATAAAAGTTTCAATATCGTTTCTGGCTATTATTTCATGTGTTTTTCTTCAAGGTAACAAACTACATGTAACACTTATTATTGGTTGTCATTTTACAGCACGAGTAGATCTGTACAATTAATACAGAGAAAAATAATGTGCCATGGATCATCAGTGTGCGATTTGAGACAGATATAATCTTTACTTTGATGTCACGCAAGCCGTCACAACACTACAATGCACATAAATTAAATCAAATCTTCTTATTCCTGTGCATAACTTGTGCTTTATAACTACCTTAACAAGGTCTAGAGCTGTTTTGTCCATGTCGCTCATCTGTGTTTACATGCCGCTGAATCTCAGACGGGCGCGAAATGATGACGTATATACCACGTGGTAAAAACAAAGGTAGACCCGTCCTCCCGTGTGCACAATGCCTGGTCAAGTTGTGCTGCATTTGATGGGAAATATTAAGGCTAATCCTTTTGTCTCAGTTTGTTTGAATATCATATTACATTGCAGTCTGAAGAATTGTTATTTATGTATTTTAGCAATAAAATAATCGAAATGTGAATGTGTTATAGATAAAGCAGACTATAAAAGTGACAGGACTTGTGTATTATGTTATTTGCCGATGTCCTTTGTTTCAAAAAGACTTTATTATTCGCTTCATAATTTACAATTGTTTTCATCAGAAATTGGTAAAGATTCGGTGACTGGAAATTAGAGGGGTAAGGGGGCGAAGTGCCATTTTCTCACATGTAGAACAACTGGTCTTTTATTCCGAAAAAATGTTAAAAATGAAAGCACTGGAAGAGTTGGAGTGATCAGGACAGGCACTTTACTGTTCTCAAATGGCTATGTGAAAAATTCATAGAATGTAACAAAGAAACATTGATCTATTTTATATAGATCAATAGTTCTATTTTATATTATATTATATAATTACTTAAAGATAGATAAATAGATGTTTCTTTGTTACATTATATGGATTTGTATACACACAAACAAACAAACACTTTTAATAAAGGCTTAAACTAAATAGATATGTAACCTTATTGTAAATTTATATATATTTATATAAATATATATATATATTATGATATATAATATGATAATGATATATATGTGACCCTGGACCACAAAACCAGTCATAAGTCGCACAGGTATATTTGTAGCAATAGCCAACAATACATTGTATGGGTCAAGATTATCGATTTGTAAGTATTAAGTAATATTAAGTAAAGATCATGTTCCATGAAGATATTTTGTAAATTTCCTACTGTAAATATATCAAAAATGTATTTTTGTGAGTGGATATGCATTGCTAAGGACTTCATTTGTGTCACTCGATCCTTCAGAAATCATAATATATTCAAATAGAAAACAGTTGTTTTTCAATTCTAATAATATTTCACAATATTTCTGTTTTTACTATATTTTGGATCAAATAAATGCAGCCTTGGTGTGTCTAAGAGACTTCTTATATATATAAGAAGTCTCTTAGGCTCACCAAGGCTGCATTTCTACACACACACACACATTTATATATATAAATGTGTGTGTGTGTGTGTGTGTGTGTGTGTAGAAATATATATTTGTAACAATATAGAGTGGGTATATTTGTAGAAATAGCCAACAATATTGTGCCAAAAATCATTATGATATTAAGTAAAATCTTGTTCCATGAAGATATTTTGTAAATTTCCTACCATAAATATATCAAAAAATTTATTTTTGTGAGTGGATATACTAAGGACTTCGTTTGGACAACTTTAAAGGCGATTTTCTCAATATTTAGATTTTTTTTTTTTTTTTGCACCCCCAGATTTCAGATTTCCAAATAGTTGTATCTCGGCCAAATATTCTATCCTAACAAACCATACATCAATGGAAAGCGTATTTATTCAGCTTTCAGATGATGTATAAATCTCAATTGCAAAAAATATGACTGGTTTTGTGGTCCAGGGTCTCTATATTTCATATATACATACATAAATTACATTTAATGGATAATAACATATAGGATTCTATTATAATGCACAATCTATAGGCTAAATGTAAGGTGCTTGAATAATGCTGTAATTAAAGTAGTATATTTTATTAAAAGTAACACTATGAGAAAGTAATAAAAAATGCTTAATGAAAGCATATAACGGCACAGCATTTCTTGCTCTGATTGCTTGAGGGGCGCAGGTGCATCTCTCTAAAACCTCATGAATATTCTCACTATCACTTATTCATGGATTTGGTTCATGCGCATTCACAGTAATAACACCATTGGATAGCAGCTGGTACAACATGATGCAAAAGAGGGATTCTCCAAGGATCTGAAGGAACCCGCGTCGCCAAGGAAATGTTTTTTTTTTTTTTTCACTTTCATTTTTTACTGTTGATTTTTAATTAGACAAAAAATGGCTTAATTTCCAAATCCGCATGTAACTAAGAGGAAATTTGAGCCCGCTTGGATATTTTCAGTATAGCAGAACGAATCGCTTGGATGAGCGCCTGACACGCTGAGACTAGACATTCATCACACGGACACAACTGAAGGGAGTCGACCAGCAGACCAGCACTTATCACCAGCCGAAAACACCACAGCAGCCCACGGCACTCAGGAACACAGCGGGACAGAATGGGATATGCAAACAGAAGCATAAGAGGATACACTTTTCTGCTGTGGGTTGCCACTGCACTGCTGTTAGTGGAGAGCAGAAGAGGCAAACAGCCTAGATGCCCCTCTGGATGCACGTGCACCAAAGATAACGCCTTGTGTGAAAATGTGAGATCTGTGCCACACAGCTTCCCTCCTGATGTCGTCTCACTGTAAGTTCAAGTGCAGTACTGATTCATTTACTAACACAATGCAAATACAAATCGTGTGCATGAATAAGATAAGTCTTTGAATATGCATTTGAACCTTTGTATGTGTTGTATAATCTTTACTTCTAGATTATACTGATTCTTTTCCTAACAGATCATTTGTGAAGTCTGGATTCACTGAGATTGCAGGGGGAAGCTTTCTCCACACGCCATCCCTTCAGCTTCTGTGAGTTTCTGTTAGTGTTATCTGTTTTGTTGTTGTTGTGTGGATTCTTTATTAGGATGGGGTGATCACCATGTTAAGTGGTTCAATGTTTGTTCTAGGCAATTACAGCCCGCCCCTTGTTTTGGGGACATTCTTCAGCGTGTCTAATTTCTCAAAGCCTTTAAATTGCTGTGAATATTATGCAATGCAGCTGCTCTGTGAGGGACATGGCCCTGTCCTCGTGATAAGCTTCAATATTGCTTTTATAATATCACACCATCTCGGTCCTCGTTTATAAAACACGAAACCTTAGAAATGAACGTCGGTAAGGCTTGAAGGCAGAAACTAATGCGTTTCTATGCAAATGTAAACTCACACAAAAGAAAATGCAAATCTGACGGCTGGATTTGGCACTATTATGCAAAACAAAACCAGTCTTTTATCTTTAACACTCTGTGTTAGGTCTAATTGTGCAATAACTTGCCAATGCACAAATATGGAAAGAATTTATGAGAAGATTATGTGAAAATATTTTTTCATTTCATATGCTGGGCTAAAGATAACTACATGTGACAGGGGTCTTTCAGCAATATGATTAAAAACAGAAAGGTATGCGGGGAGAACAGGAATGCTATTGTTATTTTGTCTTCATCGTGATGAAGCTGATTGTCATGTACACATTTAATTATGTGTCTGGGCTAAACACTAGCCTCATATGAAAATGTTTGTGTTTTGTGGTTATATTTGTGAAACATTGCTTAATATCCAGCGATGCAAACTCTGAAGCCACTTGAATTTGTTTTGTTTGTTCCATGACTTCCTAGATTGTTTACAGCCAATTCTTTTGACTCCATCGACGAAGATGCTTTCCAAGGCCTGCCACATCTGGAATATCTGTGAGTTTGATTTATTGTGTCTGAAACTCTCATCATTCAGTCTTTTTAGATTATCACTCCATTTTAATATAAATGCAACACTCTCTTTCAGATTTATTGAAAACAACAAAATTGAGTCCATTTCGCCCCATGCCTTTAGAAGTTTGAAATCTCTCATACACCTGTGAGTATATCAAAGTTTTAGAACTATTAAAATACAAGTATTTTAATATATATATATATATATATATGTGTGACCCCGGACCAGAAAACCAGTCATAAGGGTCAATTTTTTGAAATTGAGATTTATACACCATCTGAAAGCTGAATAAATGATCTTTCCATTGATGTATGTATGTAAATATTGAGAAAATTGCCTTTAAAGTTGTCTTAATTAAGTCCTTAGCAATGCATATCCACTCACAAAAATACATTTTTTGACATATTTATGGTAGGAAATTTACAAAATATCTTCATGGAACATGATCTTTACTTAATATCCTAATGATTTTTGGCATAAAAGAAAAATCGATAATTTTGACCCATACAATGTATTGTTGGCTATTGCTACAAATATACCTGTGTGACTTATGACTGGTTTTGTGATCCAGGGTCTCACACACACACACACACACATATATATATATATATATATATATATATATATATATATATATACATACATACATACAGTCAAACCAAAATTTATTCAGACACCTTGATCATTTCATTCATTAATACAGTTTATTCACTATAGTTTAAAAAAATGCTAATAAAATATGACAAGATCTTAATTATGTCAGATAACACTTAAGCAAAACATGGTCAGGTCAAAGTGTC
Source organism: Ctenopharyngodon idella (assembly GCF_019924925.1). Taxonomy (NCBI): domain Eukaryota; kingdom Metazoa; phylum Chordata; class Actinopteri; order Cypriniformes; family Xenocyprididae; genus Ctenopharyngodon; species Ctenopharyngodon idella. Next base: position 4,526,303 of record NC_067231.1, read on the forward strand.
TGAATAATTTTTGGTCCCAAATTTTTTTTTTTTTTATCAATTTTACTGGTAGTCCACTGTATGAAGAATTTCTGGGTATAATATGTGACAGTTTACTTTATTTTGCTATCCTCACTTACATAAATGAACTATAGTGTCCTGACCCACTAGTGAAAATATATCAAAAATGTCTGAATAATTTTTGGTTTGACTGTATATATAAAAGAAGTCTCTTATGCTCAAAAAGGCTGCATTTATTTGATCCAAAATACAGTAAAAACAGTAATATTCTGAAATATTATTACAATTGAAAAACAACTGTTTTCTATTTGAATATATTATGATTTCTGAAGGATCATGTGACACTGAAGACTGTAGTAATGATGCTGAAAAAAATCAGCTTTGCATCACAGGAATAAATTACATTTTAAAATATATTCAAATAGAAAACTGTTCTTTTAAACTGAAATAGTGTTTCACAATATTACTATTTTTACTGTATTTTGGATCAAATAAATGCAGCCTTGGTGAGCAGAAGAGACTTATTTAAAAAAAACTTACCAATCCCAAATGTTTGAATGGTATATTATTGTTTTATTTAAATATATGTCATTATGCTAGAGTTTGTAAAACTTTACAATATGGTCTCATTTGTTAACATTAATTAATGCATCAATTAACATAATAATGTTCATGTTATAGTTCACAGTGCATTAACTAATGTTAACAGATACAACTTTTGATCTTAAAAATGTAGCAGTAAATGTTGAAATGAAAAATTAAAACATTAATAAGTGCTGTAGAAGTATTTTTCATTCTTAGTCGATGTTAACAAATGTTTTTGTTTGGTAGGAGTCTTGCCTACAATAATCTTGAGACGTTGCCCAAAGATATTTTCAAAGGAATGGATGCCTTAACAAAAGTGTATGTATTTTACCACTCAAGTCCATCATTCTTGTAATATAATATACCAGAAAAAAGTGATTTAAAATGTCATATCTGTAAATCCACTGAGCAGGGATCTCAGAGGAAACATGTTCAGTTGTGACTGTAAGTTGAAGTGGCTGGTGGAATGGATGTACAACACGAATGCAACGGTGGATCAGTTATACTGCAGTGGGCCTCCAGCCTATCAAGGCAGGAAGATCAATGACCTAGTGCCTCAGTCGTTTGACTGCATTACAGCAGGTAATTGTGCACTGGATTCTCCTGAGTACATTCTGGCAAATAAGCTGATGAAATGCTTAGAAATGCATTAGGTATAAATAAAAGGCATTCACAGCAAAAGGATTACGTATTCACCCTAAAAATTGGTTTATGCCCCAGTGCACAAGATTCATCAATATTTATGGTTAGCTTTCCCGAAAGACATGTAAAGCTGCGGATCTGTAAAACCCTTTGGGAGTACAAGGAATGTATAGATCTCGAAAGCTTCAAATAGTGGCTGATTATGATGGAGGGGTAGGATGGGGGAAGATGCCCCCCTTAAGAACAATGTGGATTTACTTTTAGATTGTAACATATTTAGATTTAAGTTTAGAATGTGCAGGATGATGATGCATCAGCCAATGTGTTATTTTAGGAAATAAATAGAAACATTTTCTAATTACGTTGTTATCGTACAAAATATGACTAGCATAATAGCAACACTGTGAATGCAAATTGAATAATTTCACTCCACTAACCTATAGGTTTTAATAAGAGCAAAGATGTCTGAAATGTACATCTAATTCATGGAAATACTGAATAATAACCCCATTAATTACAATAATTATTACATTTTTAAAAATAATAACACTAGTAACAACATGCTACTTGAGGCCTTCTGTGCCAATTATGGAGGGTCATCTTACACCAGTGGTCTAATTTGATCTTTTTTACTTTAAAATAAAAACTGTCATTTTTACTCCACAAATAAAAAAACATTAATGTGTCCACAAATCCCTCAATAACAAATATACACAAAAACACATTGATATTCAACATAATACAATGCCACAGAACACTATTTTCCACAGACACAAAATTAGATCGGTTAACCTCAAAACTGTCTAAATCTCACATATGTTGATATTCAGATTTCAGATGAAATGACAAAAACAAAAATAGTGTAGACATTCATCAAAAGTGCTGAGATGAAGATTTTGTGTCATCTATTGTCAGGAGAAAAATTAAGGTGGGGGTCATCTTGTCCCGGGGGGCATCTTATCCCAACCTACCCTATCTAGAGAGCAGGGTGGCTGATTTATGTAGTGCAATTTAATGAAAACAAGTAAAATGTATGCTAGACTGTTAAATGGAAATTGCAAATAATTAGTGCACAAAAAAATTGAATGCCAATAATCCCAAAATGACCACATGTCATGTGATTAATTGGCCTGGCTAATATATCGTCCATTAGTATTTAATATTTATTGCTTTATGTCAGTGCACTGTATGTATGAGGATAGCACTGCATATATTAATAGTATATTGCAAGTTGGAGTTATTAATACATTTTTGGTGACATGGATATCTAAAAGAAAGGCTGGGAAACATGACCTAAAAGCCACAAAACTGACTGCCAAAGCTAGTTTTATTTGTATAGTGCTTTTCATAATAGCCATTGTTTTGAAGCAGCTTTATGGAAAATCATGATTATAATACCTAAATGCCCACATTTAGCAGTTTAGAGCTTGGAGACAGGATGGTTTACATATGGCAACAATATAATCAATCAAGCAGTTTATATTGGAGTCATTAAAGGGTTAGTTCACCCAAAAAATGAAATTTCTGTCATTGAGTACTCACCCTCATGTCGTTCCAAACCCGTAAGACCTTCGTTCATCTTCAGAACACAAATTAAGATATTTTTGATTAAATCCGAGGGTATCTGAATCACACATAGGCAGCAATGTCATTGCACCTTTTGAGGTCCAGAAAAGTAGTAAAGACATCATTAAAATAGTCCAAGTGACTGCAGTGGTTCAACCGTAATGTTATGAAGCGACGAGAATACTTTTTGTGCGCAAAAACAAAACAAAAATAACGACTTTATTCAACAATTTCTTCTTCTACTAAGGTTAAACCACTGTAGTCACATGGAGCATTTTAATGAAGTCTTTACTACCTTTCTGGGCCTCGAAAGGTGCAATGATGTTGCTGCCTATGTGTGGTTCAGAAACCCTCAGATTTCATCAAAAAATATCTTAATTTGTGTTCCGAAGATGAACGAAGGTCTTACGGGTTTGGAACGACATGAGGGTGAGTATTGAATGACAGAAATTAAATTTTTGGGTGAACTAACCCTTTAATACATTTTTCAGTGATAGAAATGTGTAAGAAAGGCTTGAAAACATGACCTAAAAGCCCCCAAAAATGACCATCATATCAACTAATCAGTGTTTGTTTGTTGCAGAGTTTGCTTTAAAGAAAACCCTTGTTTTTGAGTCCATGTCTGTGGAGTCCTTTACGTTTGGGAATGATCAGTATGTCGTATATGCCCAGCCTTTCTCTGGAAAATGCAGCTTTTTGGAATGGGACCACGTCAACATGGAGTTCAGAGCTTATGACACCATAGAGAGTGAGCATCACACATCACACCTCCTACCCAGAGTGCAATGCTGTTCTGGCCCTACAAAAAGTAGCTAAAAAGGACCACTTTAATGCCGAGACTGATTGAATGAATTGAATTTGAATGCTTTTTTGTCATTACAGGCACTTCCACAGTGGTGTGCAAGCCGATGGTCATCGATAACCACCTTTTCATCATAGTCGCTCAACTTTTCGGCGGCTCTCACATTTACAAAAGGGACAACTCTGCCAATAAGTTCATCAAAATCCAGGACATCGACATCCTGAAAATCAGGAAGCCCAACGACATTGAGACTTTCCGAGCGGACGGCGAGTTCTTCTTCGTGATAGCGGACAGCTCGAAGGCCGGCTCCACCACGGTGTACAAGTGGAACGGCAATGGCTTCTACTCGCACCAGTCTCTCCATCCTTGGTATCGTGACACGGACGTCGAGTACCTTGATATCGCCGGCAAGCCCCATCTTATTTTGTCTAGCAGCTCACAGCGGCCCGTTATCTACCAGTGGAGCAGAAGCCAGAAGCAGTTCGACAGGCGGACGGACATTCCAGAGATGGAGGACGTCTATGCCGTCAAACACTTTAAGGTGAAGGGGGAGCTGTTTGTCTGTCTGACGCGCTTCATTGGCGACTCCAAGGTGATGAAGTGGGACGGCGCTATGTTCACAGAGATACAGACAATGCCCTCCCGGGGCTCCATGGTCTTCCAGCCCGTCTCCATCGGCAACTGGCAGTACGCCATCCTAGGCAGCGACTACTCGCTAACCCAGGTCTATCAGTGGGACACCAAGAAGAGCCAGTTCGTGCACTTCCAGGAGCTCAACGTCCAGGCGCCGAGGGCATTCTCACTGGTGTCCATTGACAACAGAGAGTTCCTGCTGGCTTCCAGCTTTAAAGGGAAGACACAGATTTACGAGCACTTGATGATCGACCTAAGCAGTTAGGGTGCCAATTGAAAGCGCAGAGAACCAGACCCTGGCTATTGTGAAAACACATGCATGATCTAGCCTAGCGCTAATAATAATAATTCCAGATGAATGCCTCTCTAGAAACGCCCTTTGTGTCTTTCTCTGTTGTCACCATCTGTTCTGCACTTTTCATTTTTCCTGTTTTTTTTGTCCCTTTCAACAAAAGCTATTGTTAACGTATTCTCATGCTTGCCGTGTAGTCACTAAAGAGGTATAATAAGGAAACAACAAAGGTCAAATCAGTTAGCTGTTGACGTGATAACAATCTGCCAAATAAACTGTTTACATTTTTACAGTGATGTAAAAAGCCATTTTTAACTTTTTTAAACAAAAGCGAGCAGTTTAACCACATTGGATGTGATAGATTTGAAACTTGTCTTGACTCAACTTCTTTTAATTATCAGAATGCAATAAACTTAGATTTAGCTCAACTCTTGAGGAAAAGTAACTGTGGGAAGGAAGGTTAGTTGTTTACTAGTACTTGTTTTTTTTCTTTTTTGTTAGAACTAATAAAACTTTGAAAAATATCAGCCTGTTTTGTCGTGATGCATGAATTTTGTGAGGGTGAAGCGCATGCTTGAAACCTGTCAGAAATAGGTCCATGTCCATATTTTTCCTTAAAGGGTTAGTTCACCCAAAAATGAAAATTCTGTCATTAATTACTCACCCTCATGTCGTTCGACACCCGTAAGAACTTCGTTCATCTTCGGAACACAAATTAAGATATTTTTGATAAAATCCGATGGCTCAGTGAGGCAAGATCATTTCCTTTTTCAGTGCACAGAAAGGTACTAAAAACATTTAAAACAGTTCATGTGACTACAGTGGTTCAATCTTAATATTATAAAGCGACGAGAATACTTTTTGTGCGCCAAAAAACAAAATAGTGACTTTTTAGTGATTTCAAAACACTGCTTCATGAAGCTTCAAAGCTTTACAAATGTTTTGTTTCGAATCAGTGGTTCAGAGCGCCAAAATCATAGGATTTCAGTAAACGAGGCTTCGTTACGTCATAAGAGTTTTGAAATTTGAATGGTTCACGTGACTTTGGCAGTTTGATACACGCTCCGAACCACTGATTCGAAACAAAAGATTCGTAAAGCTTCAAAGCTTCATGAAGCAGTGTTTTTAAATCGCACATCACTAGATATTGTTGAATAAAGTTGTTATTTTGTTATTTTTGGCGAACAAAAAGTATTCTCATGGCTTTATAATATGAAGGTTGAACCACTGTACTCACATGAACTATTTTAAATATGTTTTTAGTACCTTTCTGGGCATTGAAGAAGGAAATGATCTTGCTGGCAATGCAGTCCACTGAGTCATCGGATTTTATCAAAAATATCTTAATTTGTGTTCTGAACATGAACGAAGGTCTTACGGGTTTGGGACGACATGAGGGTGAGTAATAAATGACAGAATTTTCATTTTTGGCTGAACTAACCCTTTAAGATGAAAGAAGAAAAGGTCCTAAAATACTTCGTTTTCATTAAACAGTTTTACTTGGCAAAATATGACCTAAACATCAAGAACCAAGCATACAAGAGCATACAAGTAAAAGTGTGTCATTATTTATTCTCTGAATTCAAAAATGATTTCTACTCTGTAGAATAAACTCTTTGAAACGTCATTGTTGTCCAACCACAAATACGTTTTGTCTTCCTCTAGCGGCAGAGTCACGCAATCACCTCTTTCTTTGTACAAGGTTAATAATTTAACTTGTTGCTCGGTACCATTTCTACCCCAAGGCAACCGTGTGTCAAGACGCGTGGTTAAGGTATGCCCAGCAGCTGTTCTCTTCTGTCATGGGTGATATTAGACAGCGCAATGGCTCTGTGAGTAATAATGACACAGATTTATCTGTTGTCCCTTATACAGCGGACGACATCAGAGTGCTTTGTCATAAAGTTGACGATGGGGTCGTTGGGGAAGAAATTGAGATGCAAACTCGTTCAGAAGTGCCAGATGCGGATGCTGACGCAGAGGACTGCCGACGGGTCAACGGCGACGCTTTTTACCGGGTTTGTGTGCCGGTTTGCTGCAAGAGAAACGACACTGTCCGCGATGATGAGGAGGAGGAGGATGATGGTGAGGAGGACACGGGGGCAAAAACAGTTGAAAAAGGTAAACTTATGTAAACTCTAACACGATCAGAAGATATTCATTACAGACTTACGGATCCTGAAATTGTTCTACGATCAGTCTATTTCTGTTTCTGTTTCTGTTCTACACCTGTGTGACCTCTGTGACTCTTTAAGTATTACAGCTTATATCGAGATCAGTTACAAGTCCCTTACATTCACCATAGTAACTGTCGTTTCTGCCTGTAACATACCACAGTTACTATAATTACTGATACTACTACAATAAATCATTAATAAATTAATAGAAATTAAAAACAGGTCAGAAAGATTCTGATAGTTTCTTACACTGTTTTAACGGAACCCCATATCAATTTACCATGACTTTACAATTTAAATAATAATAGCTGTAGTTATCTATGATAAATGGCAGGGTTGGCATGGTAACTTTTTATGTTTACTTTGTAAAATCTGAGAGTTGTAGTTACGTTACAGTTACGTTGTAACAAACGTACATTCACCATGATAGCCGTAGTTTCTTCTTTAAAATACCATCGATACTACAGTAAAACTGTGGTAACTTTGTATTAGCCACATGCCATCAAAAAATTAAACAAGCAAATAAATAAATAAATAAATAAAATTAAACAACACGATAGATTTCTGAATGTTTCTTGAGCTGTTTGAAGGAGAACTCTATTCATTAATTATTAACTGTAGTAACTGGAATAAATGGCATCAACCATGTTACATTCACCATAATAACTGCAGTATCTTTTTTAAAATACCATTGATACTACAGTAAAACTGTGGTAACTTTGTATTAGCCACATGCCATCAAAAAATTAAACAAGCAAATAAATAAATAAATAAATTAAACAACACGAGATAGATTTCTGAATGTTTCTTGAGATGTTTGAAGGAGAACTGTATTCATTAATTATTAACCGTAGTAACTGGAATAAATGGCATCAACCATGTTACATTCACCATAATAACTGCAGTATCTTTTTTAAAATACCATTGATACTACAGTAAATCTGTAGCAACTTTATATTAGCCATATGCCATCAAAAATTAAGCAAATAAAAATGAAACAATGAATGAAATGAGTGTTTCTTAATCTGTTTAAAGGAGATCTCATAAATTTTTCATGGTTTTACAGTAAGCTATTATTAACTGTAGCAATTGTGGCATAAATGGTAGGGTTACCATGGTAGCTTCTTTTTATAGCTGACGAGAACAGTTACATTGTATCAAGTCCCTTACATACAGTTACCATTGTAACCATTGTTTCCGCTTTTAAAATAAACCACGATTTCTTGGTTATAGCCACCTGTCATCCAAAAAAGTTTATATTGTTGAATTCTTATAAATTAATATGGGATTTATTAACGTATTTTTGATTACAGTGGTGGCTAATTCCAAGTTACTACAGTTTTGTGTACTGTAGTACAATAAAGTGCACTTTTTCAGCGGCGCTGGTTCCAGAAGGATTTTTCCAGTTCGTTTTTCTTATAGGGATTTTATAAAAGCCTTCGTTAATGCGTTAGATAAGCCATGAACCAAACTAACTTGTTACAAGGTGGATCACAACATTACAAACTTTGATTTGAAGCAAAAAAGTATTTGAAAATTGGACAAAAATACAAATTAAACTGTTGATTTTGTTCAGTTGTTCAAAAACAAGTTCCTCTGTGGAGGAAATGAATGGGGTTTTTACTTCAGACTGTAGCAGTCTATTGTATGTTGTTGGAAACCGTGGTTGCCATGGTAACTTTTGTAAGGGGACACTGTACACTGTTACATTGTATCTAATTTTCCTGCTTTTCATATTCTATTTTTAAATGAGATTCTGTGTGACCAGGCAAGTACATCCTTACAGAACATTGGGAACCTATTTTGTTTCAAAGTACCTTTGAAATTTGAAGTTGTCATCTTGTCTTTTACATAAAGGATATAAAGGAATAAAATATTTTATCAGATAAGAAGAAATGCTTTGTCATTATGAGCAGTACTGGCTTTGTGGGAAAAAACTATGTTTGCATCACACCAGGAAACAGCGTCCTTTTTTTCCAGCCTGTTCTCTCTAAAAGCTCTGGTGAAGTTGTTTATTTTAAACCAAACCTGTATTTTGGGTATGTGTTATGTTCCAGGGCCCATGATCTTTGACTCAGCCCAGGTTCTCATGGGACATTTGATACAATTTGGCGTTTGTCCAATGTTGGCAACCACACATCCTGATTGAGCATGGGCTCAGCTCACCGACAGGTAGTAAAGTTGCATTTGGTTGCATAAGCATTGCCGTCACATTTGAGTCATCGTTTCAGTGTCAAAGTTAAACAGAATCACCAACAGTGTGTTGAGATTCATGCTGTTTTTGCTCCCTCCATCTCATTCCACTCCAAGATCAAAATTCAGATCACACCCCACAAAGCCAAATCACGCTGAGTGTACTTCTCATGTCTCGTTTCCATCATTTGTGCAAATGGTTTGTCTACAAAGACTGTGGTAATAAAGTGCTTTCATATGGTGCTCCAATGAATAAAATATTGTGGGAAAGAGAAAAATGTAATATGAGGAACAATTTAAGCTTAGAAGTGAAGATTTTGGTAAATTCTGCTGTCAGTAAAAAAATAGAGGTTTGGAAGTTTATAGGTCTTACGGATGGATGGATAGAAAGAAAGAAAGACAGAAAGAAATTAAAATTCCAGTTCAGTTTCCTGTGGTTTGTGGTCAAGTCAATTAATTTTTTAATTGATTTGTGCCCAACCCTAGTCACAAGGGTATTGCATTTGAATTGTCTTCATTTAGGGGTTTTTCTCAACAAATATTTATTTATGCAGATAAAACAGTTACCCCCGGTTTCACAGACAAGGCTTAAGCCTAGTCTCAGACTGAAATGCATGTTTGAGCTGTTTTAACTGAAAGCAACTTGCACTGACATATCTTAAAATATGTCAGTGCCATTGTTTTGTCTGAAGATGCACACCAGTAATGTTTTTAAAGCTACTTAAATGTCCTATTCAAACTAAGGCCTAATCCTGGCTTAGTCTAAGCTCTGTCTGTGAAACCAGGCCATAATTAATCAATCAATCCGCACACCATTTAATTAATTCACTCAAAATGATGTTAAGCTGTTTTGTTGTATTCATCCACAGAAAAGAAACCAGCTTGTCCGGGGCTGGGCCTCATGTACAGCTTGTTAGCATCTGTCTTCTTCTCCGCTGCGGCTCTTCTTGTGAAGAAAATCGAGGGGATGCACGCCATCCAAATCAGTGCAGTTCGGTGCTTCTTCCAGATGCTGTTTGTCATGCCGGCCATGATATATTACAAGTATGAATCTATGATACATTACAAGAATGAATCAGATATATTACAAGTATAAATCTATAATACAAGTATAAATCTGATATATTACAAGTAAGAATCTATGATACAAGTATGAATCTATGATGCATTTCTTGTATGAATCTATAATATAAGTGTAAATATTACAAGTATGAATCTATAATATAAGTATGAATCTATAATACAAGTATGAATACATGATAAAAGTATGAATCTGATATATTTCTAATATGAATCTATAATACAAGCATAAATGTGATTTATTACAAGTATGAATCTGATATATTATAAGAATCTAATACAATTATGGATCTGATGCTACAAGTATGAATCTAATACAAGTATGATTCTAATATATAACAAGAGTATGAATCTCTGATATATCTTGTATGAATTATATTACAAGTGTAAATCTGATATATTACAAATACGAATCTGATATATTTCTACAATGAATCTATAATACAAACATAAATCTGATTCATTACAAGTATGAATCTGATATATTACAAGTAAGAATCTATAAAACAAGTATGAATCTATGCTACATTTTGAGTATAAATCTATAATACAAGTAAAAATCTTATATATTACAAGAATCTATAAAACAAGTATGAATCTGATATATTTCTAATATGAATCTATAATACAAGAATAAATATGATATATTACAAGTATGAATCTGATATATTACAAGAATCTATAAAACAAGTATGAATCTGATATATTTCTAACATGAATCTATAATACAAGCATAAATATGATTTATTACAAGTATGAATCTGATATTACAAGTAAGAATCTGTAAAACAAGTATGAATCTATATAATACAAGTATGAATCTATACAAGTATAAATCTGATATATTACAAGTATGAATGTATAATACAAGTATAAATCTATGATATATTGTATGAATCTATAATACAATTTTGAATCTGATATATTACAAATATGAATCTGCAATACAACTATTAATATTTAATAATTACAAGTATGAATCTACATTTTATTAAAGTATGACTCTCTTGACCCTGTAATTGGATCCAATATAATTTTCAATGTGGGAATAGCCTATAACCTTTTCATTTTTCAGAACTGGCTTTTTGGGACCAAGAGGTATGCGAATCTACCTGTTCCTCAGAGGGTTCCTGGGGTCCAACGCCATGATCTTGTTGTATTATGCAGTTCTGCAGATGCCCCTAGCCGACGCCACGGTTATAATGTTCAGTAATCCAGTTTTCACATCCTTGCTGGCTTGGATTTTCCTCAAAGAGAGGTGCACAATATGGGACGTCGTTTTTACCGTGTTTACGCTTACCGGTGTCATACTGATAGCCAGACCTCCATTCCTCTTTGGTGGTGAGTTGTCTGGGATCGAAGGAGACTACACCAATCACATCAAAGGCACGGTGGCTGCCTTCGCAGGGGCAGTCGGAGCTGCTTGCACTATGGTCATTCTGAGAAAAATAGGTAAAAGTGTTCATTACTACCTCTCCGTCTGGTACTATGCAGTCATTGGACTCATCGAGTGCATCATTGTTTTGTTCATCTTGGATGAATGGACCATTCCGTCCTGCGGCTGGGACAGATGGACTCTCATGGCCATCGGGTTGCTCGGTATAGCCGGGCAGGCGTTCCTCACCAAAGCACTGCAGATTGAGAAAGCAGGACCTGTTGCACTGATGAGGACGATGGATGTGGTTCTGGCCTTCATCCTGCAGTTCCTGTTCCTCAACCGCAAACCCACATGGTGGAGTCTGGGAGGGGCGCTGTGTGTGATCTGCAGCACTAGTGGGGTGGCCATAAGGAAGTGGCATAACAGCACAAAACACAAGAGCTGATCTCACTTTCTAGTGACATGAGAAGAGATTTTTAATGTTTCCTACAAATAACTGCTGCATTAGATACCAAAGAAGCTGTTTTACTGTAATAATATACATCGAAAGTCTGAATTTTTTTCTTAGGACCTTACTGTATGCAGTATGTACAGTATACTACAGTATTTTCAGTAGTTTTGTAGTTTCTTAAAGTAGATATTCTTACCTCAGCTGAGGGCTGTTAGTCAAGATGCTACAGGTATTTTTTAATCAAGATAATATTGTTGAGACAATACTGCTTTATCATATAGAGGTTATGGTAAACTACATAATAATAGACTGCTGGTCAGAGCTTGGTGAGTGTAAAAATCACCAAAAATGTAATTTCAATCATCCTTTACTCACTCTCATGCCATTGCAAACCTGCATGATTTTTCTTTTCCATGGAACTTAAAAGGAGATGTTTTGTCAAAGTTGATCTTTTCCATACAAGTTATGTGTTCATTTAATTAGTTTAATGATTTGACTATTCAGCCGATACCGATTATTGGCCGATATATCGGTGCATCTCTAGTATATACTGTAAGAATAATGATTCATTTAGTTTTTCAATGCTATATATACAGTAGTCAACATTTGAAGTGGATCAAAAAAGTTAATCAAAGTTGTCCTAAGAAGAAGGTTTTAGGACAACTTTGATGAAAGGTTTTGATCAACTTCAAATGTTGACTACTATAGATGCAGGTAGTGGTCAGTGAAGTGTCCTTAACCATTTATAAGATATAAGCTGTCAATCCTAAATGACTGGAATGAAAAAAAAAATGGAAAAACACCATAAAATGAGTACACATGGTATACGTACTGTATTCCAAGCCACACTGTAAATTTGTTTGAGGACAGTACTAAAATTTAAGTTATTTGCTGAATTTACCCAGTTTGTCATCATCCACATGATGTGAATGATGTCAAACGTCAGTGGTTGTTGTGCCCCTTTCACTTTTATTGTATGTAAAAGAGCAGCGTGAACATTCTGCCCAATATCTCAATTTTTCTTCCATGGAAGTAAGTTCGGAAAAACATGAGGATGAGTAAATGATGACAGGATTTTATTTTTGGAGCGAAATATGCCTTTAAAATCCTTTGCACTTTGTCACTGACAATGTACTGTAACTGGCATTACTTTTAAGAGGAAGACACAGGGTGAACAGTTTGTCTGAATATTTATTTTTGAAAAATCTGAATTATATGTGCTTAAAGCTGAATATGCAATCAGTGATAGATGTGTTCTGAACCGTGATGTACCACTGATTTAAACTCTGTCCTTGTGTACCTTAGATATACACACAGATCTACTGCACAAATATTAGCCTGATATAAAATGAGTCACTCATATTTATATATCGGACATGTGTTTTGGCACAAAGATGAGTTAGTTGTGAGTTGTAACAAGAGGCCGTGACTATCAGTAATGGCTGTTCTTCTGTAGTTCAGTCACTCTGAAATGGGGCTCTTCAGTTAACTGAACTGCATCTCATTTTTTTCCCCTTTTATATTTATTTCAATTTGACTGTTTTATTAAAAACCGTTTGTGTAAACTGACCTGAAAGCACTTTACACTGACTTGTGTCAGTTTATCTTTATTAAAGGCACTATTAAAGGGTTAGCTCACCCAAAAATGAAATTTCTGTCATTAATTACTCACCCTCATGTCATCCCAAACCTGTAAGTCCTTTGTTCATCTTCAGAACACAAATTAAGATATTTTTGATGAAATCCAAGGGTTTATGAACCACACATTTGAGGTCCAGAAAGGTAATGATGTCTTTACTACCTTTCTGGGTCTTGACAGTGATAATTAAATTGCTGTCTATGGAGTCAGACAGCTCTCGGATTTCATCAAAAATATCTTAATTTGTGTTCCGAAGATAAACGAAGTTCTTACAGGTTTGGGACAACATGAGGGTGAGTAATTAATGACAGAAATTTCATTTTTGGGTGAACTAACCCTTTAATGGTTTACTGATACTGCACCAGCGATTAAAGACATGCTGCCTTAAATTTATTCTTTTTTTTTTTATCTGATGACATATCCGTTAAATATCCGTTTATGTAAGAGCAGATCCCTCCATATTATTTATTGAATAAGGTTGTTGATTTGAATACTGCCTGCTGTAGATTTCAACTTGCATATTTATACGACTTTTGAACTTAGCCGTTTAAATAAACGAAAGATTCTTACCTCGTTGAGTGCGGTGTCTTTTTTTCTGGAAGTACTAACCGAGATTTAAACTTTGTAGGCTACAACCATGTGATTCTCATCCCTGCCCAGTGGTTAAGAAGGATTACAGCTGCATTCTTGTGGATTTTCTGTTCTTTCTCTCATTATTTTGTCATCATTTTAATTACACTTCATGCTTTGTGTATATATTTAGGGATGCTCTGTAAAATGCTATACACAGCATAATTTAAGATTTATTGTGTGTAGTTTTCCGCCAGTCTTCTAGGGCTGTTTGCCTTCTACCTTCTAACAAGAACAAGCTGTTTTGCCCTTTATCCTCAAACAAAAGGCCCCACACTGTTTGGTAAGTAACTGTAGACATGAACAGCCTGTTCCAATGCAGTACTTTTCCATTATCAACCGATAACAGCAGCAGGCGTTAATGATAGATCAACAGAGATTCAATAAACACACACACACACACACACACTACATGGTCCAAATTGTGGGATGTCCCCTGCTAAATAAAGGCTTTGGGTATTTCAGTTACACCCTTTAATCTCCTCAAACAAGCATTTTCAGTAGAATGGGTTGTACCAAACTCCTTAGGTATTGTCATAGGATGTCACCAGTACAAATGATTTAGTGAGTCTGGTGCAAAAGATCATGACTGGCCTATGCAAAACTCAGAATGACATATAATTTGTTTGAGCACACAACCTTTGATATCATCAACAAAAGATATGGGAAGCAGTTTCCATTTTATAAGTTTACACACCTTTTAAAGATAGATAGTCTTGCCTAAAACACATTTAATATTCATTCTGAAACTTTCATAGCATATCGAATGAATCGATGTCAATCGTCTATGAAAAACCATATTAATTCAAATCATTTAATATTGTTATAATAGTGCTGGGTCTGTGATTAATTGCTTATAATTTTGGATAAAACTGTGCTAAAGGAATAAAAAAATGTTAAATGTAAATTCATATACTGTAGAAACTCTTTAGATGTGCTGTAATCAAAAGAAAGAACATGATCAGCAGAATAATGACAGCATTCTACAACGAAAAAAAAGAAGAAAAAAAATCACAGCCACTTATGTTGGGTATAATGAAGGCTTTGTTAAAATAGGGCTATTACTTTAAAAACCACAATGGGCATGTTGCGGCTAGAGCGGCATGGATCGTAGTTAACCAACACAACAAATGGGTTAGGATTATCCATTTTTGGATGTGGCCAAAATATGCCATGTTGCCACAGTTGTGCTCCACTCAGAATTGAATTAAGGATGCCTTTAAAACCCCTAAATCTGAGCTGTAGCAAATGGGACCCGGACACAGGATTGTAATTTGAATTAGGGTATAATTCAATGAATTTACTGTAACATGTAAAAAGTTGTCTGATCTTGCCAAATATGTTAAAATATAAGCTTATGAGTCCCAACAATGTGTTGTTTGTTATATTTTATATGGTCATTTTTCTAATTTTCATGATCATTATCAGTACAGAATGAATGGACTGTGAATTTTTTAAATGTTTATAATTAGTACTATGGAGCCCCTAAAAGGACATGATGAAGAAAAAAAAATTAGATGGGAGGAAAAAGGATTAGTTAGTTTTGTATTGTTGTAGCTATTGACACATTATGACATTTTTTAATCTTGATCATTTTAACAGTATGTAATTATTTGAGAAAATACAGGCTATCATAATGTATCAGAATATTTACATTTTGTCTAAATTTATAAAATATTTATTTTGTTTGAATTTTGCACAACACTGATGTTTGTCGCATGTCAAGCATGCATTAAAAATTAGTCTATCGGTGAATTAAGACATTCTGCCACTTAGCAACTGTGAGCCTATATATATATATATATATATATATATATATATATATATATATATATATATATATACAGTCAAACCAAAAATTATTCAGACATTTTTGATATATTTTTACTAGCGGTCGCAGGACACTATAGTTCATTTATGTAAGTGAGGATAACAAAATAAAGTAAACTGTGACATATTATACCCAAAAATTCTTCATACAGTGCACTACCAGTAAAATTGATAAAAATTTGGAACCAAAAATTATTCAGACACTTTGACTTGACCATGTTTTGCTTAAGTGTTATCTGACATAATTAAGATTATTTTTTTCTGAGACAGTTTAACTCTGAGATCTTGTCATATTTTATTACCATTTTTTAAACTATAGTGAATAAACTGTATTAATGAATGAAATGTTCAAGGTGTCTGAATACATTTTGGTTTGACTATATATATATAGGAAATCATAAGTTGCAAAGGCACATATAACACAGATGTTACAGAGATTAATAAATAAATAGAAAGTGAATAACAAACATGCTTACTGCTTAGATTTGATTTCATTACTTAAAAGTGCTTAGTCACTTTGAGTGAGCATATTCAAAATTGATTTGTCAGCATCTATTTATTATTTAAGTGATCAGTTGACGTTACAATCCAGTAGAGGGCAGCAGTGTAACACGGATAATTGGCCAGTTGCATGTTGAGTTTCAATCAGTCTGACCAACAATTAGTCAGGGCTAATCAGTTCTACTTTTTAGATTCAAATTTGACCAATCTACCTTTTTATGTAACTGACTTAAAAAAGTAATGGGCTAGTCATGAAGAAAAAAGTTAGATGACTAATTTGTAAGACAAGTCTAAGCAGTTTATGCAGCTGGCTACATGAGGTAACAATGACTGTAGATCAGCAAGCAACACATTTAATTGTTGAGACTTCAGTTAATGAAAACCTTCACTTGCAGGTGTTTAGAATGGAAAGACATTGTAAAAGCTGAGTAGCATGTTCCCACAAAAAAAAAAAAAAAAAGGTCCACAGAGGGACAGATTATGAAGTACAATCACTTTTGTACAAATCTGTGCCAGCCTCATTTGAATCTTTACAATTGCATGAAGCCTTATTTAATAATCTGTTCCTAAACATCATCAGATACATGAGATAAAAACACAAAATTACACCTTCATAGCCATGCGATTACAATGAATGATCAGAAATCATTGCACAAAATCCAAATATAAATCAAAAAGTGCTTTGGGTGCATCATAAAAGCACATAAAAGGCTGTCACACTGAACTGCAACATACAAAAGCTTACTTGTGTGGTTTTTTTAAATGAATTGCAATCGGAAAGCAATAGTTCCACATGCTGTAGGATTACATGTGACAGATTGACTGGGAGTGGAAGAATTGCACATTCTTTCTGGATGGCATAAGAGTTCCCTCCTTGTGGACTGAGAATTGGAAAAATCATTGCTATTCCGCCAAGAACACAAACACATGGTTAAAATAAAATGAATATGCATTGGCATATGTCTATATGAGCCTCTGCCTAATAGCCCATTTTATATTCCCTGAGGTTATTTTTTAAAGAGTAGTAAGTGGTGGGAGGGACTGGATACAAACCCCCTCTGTCTGGACTGTTTAAAGGTGTGGGTTACCACTGCATGCATACACAAAAGCATTACAAACATCAAGAAAATGAATAAACTATATAATTAAAAAAAATCTGCATATAAACAGCTCACATCATCTTCCAATAAAGCAACTGTACAATAAATCTAGTTTGGCACAACAGGAAATCAAACAATGTTATCAATTGAGCCAAAGGAAGTAACCTTCAGATGTAGCCAAAACGAGATAATGTCCATGCAGCATTCCTACGAGTGTAATAATACTTCATTAATGATACTCCATGGTGCTTTAAAGAAAGGTATGTTCAAAAACAATGGAATTAGTAAAAATCTTTGCATTGTAAATGTCAAATAATGTGGAATTTAAATGATTGTGTCCAAAAACTTTTATATTGCTTTATATTAAGTAACTTGCATATAATTGCCAGTTACTTTGTCTGTTTTTGCTCCACCAATGAAAATAGTTCCAAACGTCGAGGTAAAATCAAACGTTGCGCGTCTCTGAGCAAAAGTGGCATTACTGAATGAATCAGTGGAATGACTCAATGACTCACTCATAATACAGGCCATTGTCGCCACCTGTCGTAACGTTGTAGAAATGATCACTGAAAATCCCCACCACTTCATATCAGAACTTTTGGAAAACCACTCAAAACTAAGTGTTGTGTAAATATTTAAATTTTATTTGACATCTAATACACATAACTACCATATTATGCACTATAATATGTCTGTTTTTGCTCCACCAATGAAAATAGTCACCAAAGTCGAGTAGCCATTGCATGTCACTGATCAAAATAGCGGCGTTACTGAACAAATCAGTGTTTTGAATGAATCGAAAGAGTGAATGATTCAATGACTCACTCATAAATACAGTCACTTTCGCCACCAGCTGGTGTAACATTGTAACCTGCAGAAAGGATGAATGATCACTGACAGTACCCACCACCAGTGTTAGGGGTAACACATTACAAGTAACGCAAGTTACGTAATCAGATTACCTTTTTAAAGTAACTAACGCATTACTTTTAAATTTACAACAAAATATCTGAGTTACTTTTTCAAATAAGTAACGCAAGTTACTTTGTTTTCCCATTTATTGACTGACACTTCTCCTGACCCCATACTGAGAGAAATCGGGAGTAACTGCAAAGGCGTTGTGTGCGCTGTATAAATATGATGGTTATAGACTAGTTCTACACTAACGGTGCATTCCATATGGGATATATCACCCTCCGAAGGGCACTTCGGAGTGAAAACAGGGCTCTTCAGAATGAAGGATTTCGAAGGGTACATCTGATGGACACTTTGGGCCCCCATGATCCTTTGCACAGGGAAGTTGTTTGGCGTCACAGAATGGGTACAGGAGGCTCGGAGTTTGATTTTACCTATAAATGTATGTATAGTATTTTTCTATACTACTGTAGTATTTATACGAGTTAGATTTAGTACATTATTATGGTCAAAACAACATTGTACTTCAACAAAAATACTTTACAGCTACCTTTATCAGTCCATTTAAATGTACCAAATACATAGACACAATATACATTATATTTAACGTAAAAGACCGGCAGTAGCTGATAATGTTACTCCAGTAAATGAATGCGTAAGTTCTTTGTGCGTGATACAATGTGCAAACAAAAAGAGTTTTTTTGACCCCTACATCCCTTCGAAGCTCTCACTCCGGAGGGTAAACCCTTTGAAGGGATTAGGGCATCCTTCCGAATGGAACGCAGGGTAAATGTGAGTATACATTTACTCATTTACTTCTTCACCTGCATCCCATTCTTCTGTATTCCAGAATTGCAGCACAGCTGAAAGGTTTATTTGAGCTGCGCCCTCTACTGTACAGGCGTTCATTTTCATTTCTTTCAGCCTAAGGCTTATTCATTTCACTTCTGTTGTGAAGGGGCCTTTACATTTGCCAAAAACAGAACTTTTTTGTTCTTATAAAAACAAACAAACGGCCCAGCCCAGATGAGAAAAAGTAACGCAAAAGTAACGTAAATTACTTTCCATAAAAAGTAACTAACGCAATTAGTTACTTTTTTAGGGAGTAACTCAATATTGTAATGCATTACTTTTAAAAGTAACTTTCCCCTACACTGCCCACCACTACAAATCAAAACTTTTGGAAAACCACTCGGCCAGTCGAATTCGAGGACGGAACTGCTGTTCATTTTTATATTTATATTTTATGTGATATGCCTATTAGACACATGACTACCATATCACGTAGCGTATAGTATTTACAAAGCATTTCAGTAAATACAAAGACTGCACCATGGTACGTGGCGTAAAAAGAAACAGTACGGTATCAGGTCAGGTAACTTCTGAAAGTGAAAATTAAGTAGGCTGTTTATGAAGGCGTGTATGCGTTTGGCTGTTGACAGTAATGAAGTGTGTCAGTCTCTTGAGCGGTACCGTGAGTTAAAGTCCTCAGACATTCCTATGCAGTGACACCTCAGTAGATCAACTATTGTGCTCGTGAGCTGCTCTGCTGCAGTGTCTGTCTGCTGTTGCTGACTGAATGAGTTTCCCGCCTCCACCAGCTTAAACTCAACGCTGTTTTTAATACGGTTGCTGCTGCGGGGCTCTGCAAATTTAACAGTCATTTTCTGAAACCAGGATGAAGTTTCACCCTCTCTCGCGTGAGAGACGGTTTTCTAGTGTGACTTTCTGCAGAGGTAAGTTATTTCTCCTGTCGTTGGCACGTGTTTATGTTATGTTTGTTGTGTTAAATCCTGAGTTTATGTTATCATCTAGCTGCAGTTGGGCGTCAAACAACATTTGATGTTAGTTGATAGATTGTGTTTTAGGATTATTACAGTTGGAAATGAAAGAAAGACAGTTTGCCTTGCGACTCGCGTGTTTTCATTCACCTCAGTTGTTTTATTTCGTATTTAAATACTTTGGTATAATATTTACACGGTACTCCAACGTACTTCAAAGAATTCCAGAGTGTTAGCATGGCAAAAACGCATGATACCATGGTAATACCATGTTTTGGACATGGTATTACTATGGTACTTTATTACTTTTTTTGTTAGTGAAATGTGCTTCTCAATGAGCTCAGGCAGGTGTCTAAAGTTTGACTGTGACAGAGAGGATGCTTCTGTAAAAGACGTGATGATGTTTTTAAATCGCGTGTGACGATTATGGTAAATTGAGGAAATATTTTAGTAAAAGGTACATTTACCCAAAAGCACAGTGAGACATGTTTCTGTCCCCCCTTTCTGCCTCTACAGGCTCCCCCAAGTCTAGTTTGGTGAAATCATCCTCTAATGGAAATCTTATGTTGCTCTAGTAAAGTCTGTACTGTGACTGAGTTGACCAGCTCTGTAACCTGATCTGGCACGAGTGATCCTGGGGTTTGGGCTCTTTATACTCAAACTCACACAATCCATTTTCATTTACCAGCCTGGAAAATGTGAATAGATGGAAAACTCGTCTGCTTTAGTTTACTTGCCACATTGCTTTTATGAGAACTCAACTGAGAAAGACCTGGAGGCAAATAGTACTTGGTTACTGTCCTGTGATCAGATGGGATCTTTTACTTTGCATTAAACAAGCCTGTAATCATAGACCTTTGATCAGTTATGACACAATACTCAGTACATGAAACAGTACTCAGTATTTGAACATTTTTACATGAACTGAATTACTGAATGTCATGTACACTTTCTGTGTTGTGAAATTGAATGATGACACACCTGAGTTTCATGTAGCAAAACAAGAATGCCTGTGCTAGAAGACATGATGACACACCCACAAATGGTCAAAGATTGTCAAACTGTACATTTATGACAGCAAACACTGATTTAGCATCAACGACTGTCTCTTCCAAGCAGCCTATATAATGTTTGGACATGACATACCCATAGTGATATAGTGATTTCATTATAATTTTTACAAATTGTCAGCTTAAAGTTGCAGTCTGTACCTTTTTTTTGATTAAAAATAATCCAAAATCAATTTTTGAGCAAGTACATAACCAGCCAGTGTTTAAAACTATCTCCTTATCTTAGCCCAATTCACAACGGTAAGCTTGTAATAATGTTTTTTTTTTTTTTTTTTTTTTTTTAATTAGAGTAATACTGGTAGGTTTTCGCGGGAAACACAAGTTTGCCTTTGCGTCATTACGTGACGTCTGTATACATTAAGAAGAAGTCCCAGGCGCTGCAGGTGATGGATCATTTATAGCCTTTTTTCACAGCAGCTGCTATAATTAAACTTGTCATTTTGGTGGCGGATTGTAATCCAGAAATGTCCAAACGACAATCATAAGTGACAACTGGAGATTCACCCGTAGTCAAAAGCAAAAGACTTCGGACGCTAATACACACTAAAAACACATAGTCACTCAATGCTGATATTGTTAACATTAACAATTTGAGAGCAAAGTATAACAATAATAATAATTAGCACAGTTTGATATGATAGGAGCTAAGCGGTCGTTAATCACCATTGGTAGCGTGTATTGTGATTGCTTATTGGTATTGTAACTTTTTTTCTTAGTTGGTCAGAACAAAAGTGGCAGACATGTTGCTTGCTTGTTCAGATGAGATTTTCCGGTGAACATTCTTATACTTCCAAGACTACAATATGTGATTCCGAAGTACAGTATCCACACCGATGCGGTGACTGACAGCAAATATTAGATTCATCCGCGCTGAGGAGCCATGCCGATGCACAACCCACATAAAGATGATAATTCCCCAAATAACTGCAATTGCAGGTTTCAAACAGAGATGGCGACAAAGAGGCAAAACTTACAGACTGCAGCTTTAAAGAAGATAATAAAATAAAGCTGAGAGATTTCTTTAATAAAACTGTATAAAATAGATAAATAAATATATTTAGGCCCCCAGACTGAGACTTAAGTTGTTGTAATTTTCATTTTGCAATTGTTTTTGTTTTGTTTTGTTTTAGTATTTTTAGTACATTAATAAAAACTTGTTTATTGCAGTTAGTTGCCAAGACAAATTTTTTAATTTTAAGTTGTTCATCTAATATTTATATTTTCTTTTATTTCAATTAATTAAAACAATTTTTAAATGTTAATAGTTTTAAAGTCTGGAATACACTACACAACCTTTGCTCTGGTTTTTGCTGTGATTTGCAGTCTGGCTGAGTTGACGCTAGTTGCCAAAAGTCAAATCCAGTCTGCAGGTATTGGGTAGTCAGAGTTGATTTTTTTTTTTTTTTTTCCCCCATGAAAATCATGTAATGTACAAGGGGAACAGACTGATTTTTTTTATTTTTTTTTATTAAAGGGTTAGTTCACCCAAAAACGAAAATTATGTCATTAGTTACTCACCCTCATGTCGTTCCACACCCGTACGACATTCATTCATCTTCGGAACACAAATTCAGATATTTTTTGATGAAATCCAAGAGCTCTCTGACCCCTCCATAGACAGCAATTTTAATTACCACTTTGAAGACCCAGAAAGGTGGTAAAGACATTGTTAAAATAGTCCATGTGTCTACAGTGGTTCAACCTTAATGTTATGAAGAAGAGAATACTTTCTGTGCGCAAAAACAAAACAAAAATAATGACTTTATTCAACAATTTCTTCTCTTTCCTGTCAGTATCCTACGCTGTTTACGTTGTATAGAGAGTGCAGCGCTTCCATGTTTCTGCGTAGGTTTGTTGTTTTCAGAACTATGTAAATGTTGGCAGTGTGTGATCCTCAGTCCTTTAGTGTATGATGCCCAGTTTTTCTCTGTAACCATTTAGAAAGTTGGCAAGTATATGATGCCTATAGTGCATTTAAAATCTGTTCATATTTTAAAAGTCGTTTAGTGTATTCCAGCCTTAACTCTAATAACACTGGTCAGAGATCAACAGCAGTTGACCTAGTTCCATTTATGATGGGCTGTTAGCCTATATTGTCGTAATCTCGGTTGAACCTGCATGTATGTGTCATTGATGCCATTGTTTACCCATACATAAACTTGGTTATATTAAGATGAACTGTTCCACGTCTGAATGAGGCTTTGCTCCAGTAGCCGTCTGTTGCACAGGAACAGAATCAAACTAGCACAGATAATTAGTTTGTGCTGGCTTCAGAAAAGAAGGGGAGAAGGAGGGGTGCGGAGGTGGATTTGGGGAGGTGGGAATTCCCGTAATTTCCAAGCATTACAATGGCCTCATGCCTCAGCAGACACTCATACCCACCCACCGTTCTGGAGGCACGACCGCCTCTTTACTGCTACAGCTCATAGTTTAGATAAGTGAGAGGTGTCTTTGACAAGTTCAGGTTTTTAGGGCACAAATGCCTGTAACACCTACTGCAGGCATGCTGATACATTGCTTGTTTGTACATGACCATGAGATCAGTAAGGATCACCTTGATGGATTGGATACAATCTCTCATAATGTAATATATACAAATAAAGGCTAGCAATACTTCTGGGCTTCCACAACTTTTAGAAGTTTAATTAGTGGCTTTTGCTAAGACAAGCATCACTATTACTGTTGCTTAGGCCTGGGACAATAAATAGTTGCATCGCGAATCGAGAACTGATTCTGTATCGATTCTGAGATTTTCTGAATGCATTGCCATTCTCTCTCTCGAATCGATTCTGAGCTTAGTTTTTAACAGCAGATGGCACTGCATGCTTTAGAAACAGCCGTACTTTAACTCGATACATACACCACTTGAACCTTCTATAAAATAATCATTCATAAAGTTCGAAAAGGTTGAAGCGAATTACAAGGGTCTTCACAGTGGGCTGTTTACATTAATCTCAATGTGTCATAAAAGCATTCTGAGGTGCATGTTGGGGTTGAACGACTTAAGATTTTATTAAGTCGACATTTACGTGATTAAAGTCAAGTCGATGTCGACTAGTCACTGATGACTTTATTAATGAGCAAATATGGGGCCGTTCACACAAAATGCGTTTTTCCATTCCGATGCGCTACTTTTCCATTGTTTTCTACATAAATATGCGCTAGACAGGCGTGTATTACTGTCGAGTTCGCGTCTTGCGTCTTTTGCAGCATCGCGCGCATGACACGCTGTTCTAAAAACGTGGCGCTCAAGTTCAAATCAGTTAAACTTTTAAAAAACGCATCTCAAGACCTTGCATTTATTTTCCCTATTCCACTGCCCGCGTTTCGCACTTTTGAAAGCAAAATGCGTTCTGTGTGTGTAACTAGTCGATTAGTCGGTACAACCCCTAGTGCAAGTACATTCTCAGACTCAGCCGAACACACGAGTGCTCTTCTTTTGAGCATGCAGTTAAAAACTAGCCTAGAGCGCCATCTGCTGTTAAAAACTAAGCTCAGAATCGATCCACGAATCGAGACGAATCGATTTATTGTCCCAGCCCTACTGTTCCTCGTATTACCTTAAAAAAACATCAGATGCACAATTAAAACAGCCATATAGACTGAGGGTAGTTTTTCCTTTTCTTTTTTTTGCATAAAGACAACAACATTGTCAAAATGATCTCCGTTCGCACAGATCCACGAAAATGGCTGCAAAAAGCTGTATTCTGCTGCCAGGCCAGTAGTTGGCGATGTCACTTTGTAAAGAAACCCTACACTATAAACTGAACACATAATACGCATGCGCATGACAAGTTTGAGTTTTGGTTGTTTACATGGGGATGATAACAGTAAAAACATCAAAAACTTGCGCTTTTAAACCTGTTATCCAAAGCTTGCCTTTTCAGGCCCCCAAAACTCCGATGACGTGTAAATGAACGGCCAAAACGCATAAAAAGTTTTTTTTAGTTGAAAATGGTGTTGTGTAAATGGCCCCTCACATTGATGATCGAACCTGATTTTACAGACCAGCAGTTCATAGAGACATGGGAATGGACTTTTTAACCAGTATGCAACCACTCAGAACATCCATCAGCCGCTTAACAACAGCCTAACAGCCGGCCAGAATGAGAGTGAAATGAAAGAAACAATATTTTCTTATCACTTAATGATCAGACCACCTCATGAAGTCATGTGGACACATGACAGTTGATCATAAGAAGAACGAGGGTGTGTCTGGAATATCTGTCTGGTGATCTCATACTATAGCAGGAATGCATTTGTTATGTGCTTCTGGGAGCAGATTAGGACAAAACTTGTTTAGTTGCTTCTGATACTAACAGCAATGCTCTTTCTGTATCATAAACACAGGAAATGGTGGGCTTATTTACCGTATTCAAAGACTTCTGAGGTCATAAAGTAGTTTTAAGTGGCAAACAGAAAAAATTGATGACATTATTCACTGATAAAATTTAAAAAAGTTCTAAAATCACATTTGTTTTCAGATTTAAAAGTGAATGTGTCATGCCAGATTTGATGTCTGTGATGGCAAACGCTATTAGTTATTGTTTGTCTCATGAACACGTAATGACAGCATTTTTAATTTGGGTGAAAATGTTCTATTAATGTTAGGTCAGGTGTGTAAATCTATGGACATTAATGATACCTTAAATCTTGTTTAGGAGAGTGTGCTGTTACTTTTTTAAATGATTTAGCTTATGATTTTCCCCCAGCTGATGATAAAATCACAGAAATCCCATAAACTTGCATCAAAGGAGGGACCAGAGCCAGAACACTCTAGCAACACCCTAGCAACCACCCAGAACACCTTTATCTTACAACTGCTTAAAACACTTTAGCAACTGCATGGATCCACCAACAACATCTCTAACTTACTTAGCAATGTCCTTGCAAATGTATAGTAACATATCTAATAATTGCTCAGTTTTGCACCACTCACACATTTTCTTTAGAAAATATAAAAATGTAGTGTTTGTAGACAGTCGTCACTGATTGTTTTATTCAGCCTGAGAAGTAGATTGCCCCTGCGCACTATTAGCAGTATTCCAGTGTCTTTTACACCCTTTCTCTTTCACCAAGTCCATGTCTGATTACAAGCACTCAAGTGCTGAGTTGAAAGAAATGAAAGAAATAGTCCTCACTGTGTTAGTGATTTATTGTCAACTGTGTGGGTGTGAGAACTGAGCCATGTTTGAACACTCTGACTGACTGTATTCATCCAGAATCAATGCAGCGAATACCCCCTTTAATTGCATTCGGACTACCCCCTCCAAGCGAAGCTTTACATTCCAGAGACCCGTGCGTTTTTATTGGAATGGTGGGCTGCTGACTGTAGTGAGATTTTGGACAGCTGTGTGATTTCCTGAGAGGGAGATATTTTTTGAGTGGATGTGAATTTTCATTTCATGCTGTCAGAATGTGCATCCTGTCCTTGTAATATTTCTTAAGTGTTTTAAACAACATTTCAGTTGTGGTGAAGTGCACTTTTAACAACTTCACCACATAGCACCTAGCAAGACACAAAACAGCTTGGCTTTGATAAGGATTGAGAAACTTTTTCTTGCCTTGCCCATGCCAAGTAAAACCAGTGTATTGAGTTACAGTATGCTTATGTTTCCACTTGCATTGTCATATTTTCTTCATTCATCCAGGGAACATTTGCAGGTTATTAAAAATGCTATGTGGCAAGAGAAGTTGTTTATTGAAATTTGTTTTTCTTGTTCCCCTCTCATCTAGTGTTCTGAGCCTCGAGGTCTTGGGAGAAGAGGTTAAAGTCGGGAGGGGCGACTAAATTGAGAAGACGCAGCCGTCGCTTTCTGCTGTAGTCATCCTAAAGCTTCCACTTCAGACAGACCCACAGAGATACTCTCTCTGATCTCAAGGCCATTGTCTCTAGGGGTAGTTTGCCAGAAGCTTGTGCTTGTGTAAATTGAGCAAGGAGAATCTGTCATCAGGTGCCTAGTGAAATGAGGGTTCGTGTGGAAAGACAGGCGCATATTGACCTCATGAGCTCCATGGCCTCCGAGGGGGCTTCTACTGTGCTGGGAGTGAAGAGTCTTGGTAAGGAGACTTCAGCAAGTAATGGAGATGCTCTCATAACCGGGATCTACGGCTTGCCTGAGAGTGAATCCCCTCAGACACCTGTCAATTGTCCATTTGACCCTTTTGAAGGGGACTCACCGGGCACAGAGTGCAGAATACGAAAGTCTTTGGATACTAGGTCTAAGAGTTTGGATTGCTTGGACAATACCTACAGGTCCAAATACTGCAGCTGTGGGGCTGCAAGGCACGGGGAAGAAGGGTTGTACGTTTGCCAGATGTGTGGGTTTTGCGATCCAGTGGAAAGCGAAGAAGGCTGCCCGGAGAATAGCTTTCCTCCTAGAAGCTGGGGAACGGTGCCCCAGCAGAGGAAAGCAGAAGAGATTTCTTCTGATGTTCCTTTTCTTGCTGGAGGACAGCCAGCATTGAGTGGTTCAGATGGTGAACTGTGCCAGATGGAATTAGTCATCAGCCAAAACACGGAGAGCCTGCCGTTCTGTGGGCTGGATTTGAGGCGAAGCAGCGTGCCAGTATCCTCGCCACAAGGCCCTCAATGCGCCAATGGCTGCGGCACTGCTGCGAATAACAAAATGCGTGACAGAATAGACTTTGTATGTGCAGTGTGTCATAAAAATGGATTCTCTAGTCTGGAAAGGCTTAACCGGAAAACCAAACCCATGTGCTCTCAGGACAGGTGCCTTAAGAGGTCCACACCCTTCAGGTTGTCTGCAAGTCAGAACTGTAGTGACAGTGAGGGCACCGTGTCCGACAGCGAGTTTGTGCGAAACAAGAAAGAGCGCTCTACTGTCCTGGTCAGGAGGTATTTCAAGAACAACCAGAAAATTAAAAAGACCGTGTGCACAGGCACCAGAGCTATAGTGAGGACTCTACCCACTGGCTGCATCTCCGACAGAGTCTGGGAGTCTGTTTGTGGGAAAACATGCCACCTCGGTGAGAAGCGCACGCATGAGGCGAGAGGATACAGCAGAGTGCTTCAGGCCATCCAGCTGCAGGTTTCCAGGGCCCTTCTCATCTACCCAGGGGTCAAGTATGCAGAGGTAAGGTCAATTTCTCTTTTCAATAAAGCTCTACTTGGTATGAATGCTTCCTTTATGAACTGATGGTTATTCAGGTGTTATGTTAACGCTCTGTGAATGTGCCTCTCTCACAGTTGGTGCCAGAGTTTCTGCACTGAATGTTTGGGTTGTAGCTCATGTTTTGAAATAAGCATGACAGTGAATTTCTTTGCTGTTTTATCAAGTGTGTTAATCACTGAACAAATAATTACGATTGAACCCTGCATTCTTAGATTGGTCCTTGGGTGTGTAATTAGTGGTTCTTTCTTTTTCAAAACTCTTAACTATTAAACCATTTGTGCTACAGGCATGAATGATACCTCAAATCATGCAGCTTGTTAAGGAGAATTAATGTAATACTTTTCTTATGAAATCAGACTTGAGTTTTTTTCCACATAATAAAGCACTAAAACACCTTAGCAAACTGCCTCCCCAAAGCCCTGGTGCTACATCCATCATTTCCTACATAAAGTTAATAGAAAAGCTCATCTTTAGTGGGGAAAGATGTACGTTTAGAAAAATATTAAGCCTAAACTAAGTCTAAAACAGGAAATTACTGTCGATTTTTGACATGTCTTTATCATCATCGTCTTTATTATCTGTCAGCATTGTGTTCATAATATTCCTCTGGTTGTATGTTACTTAACTTGTTGGCTGTCTTGGCTTTGCTGTTTGCATTTTTTCCAATGCGTTCAACTAGACCTTCATGGTCTGGTTGAATTCATTGAAGAATCTTTGGTAACACTTTATTTTTATGGTCCCCTTTAGACATTTTGTTGACTATAAGTAACATTGCACCTACATGTCAACTAACTCTCATTAGAGTATTACTAGACTCTCTGCTTAATATCTGCTAACACTTTATTTTGATGCTCCCAAACAGACATTTTACTGACCATAAATAACTTTGCAACTACATGTCAACTTATTCTACTAACCCTACCCCTAACAGTCTACTAATACTGAACTAATACTCTTGAGAGTTAGTTGACATGTAGTTACAATGTTACTTATAGTCAACAAAATGTCTAAAGGGGACCATCAAAATAAAGTGTAACCAAATTGGTAATATAATGTTTTTTTTTTTTATTCATTTAGCAAGATGATTTTATACACAGTAACTTACAAATGAGAAAAATCACAAGCAATTTATTGTATGAGACTAAATGATATGCAGTGCCAGTGCAGGAGTAAACCACAGTGATGCTTTTTTTCATGGTAATTTTCAGTGGTAATTGTAATAGTTCCAGTCTATTTAACAAATGGACACTGGCCAGCACTTAATTTTGCCTGTAATTTGATGAATTGCCAATAGGAGGAAATCTTTCTTGCCAAGGAAATTCCTTTTCCTGGAGCTCACAAAGCTTAAGTCGGTGTATGATACACACAAAACCATTCAGCTTGAGGTTTTTCTGACAGATGATTTAGTGGGCGACGGCTGTCTGTTTCAGCAGAACTTCAGATCTATTATGCAGCGTATTATATCTGAGCTAAGGCAGACGTTTTACTAGTAGGCTTGTAAAAACCACTGCTTGTTGTGTTAAGGGTCATTCCAGCGCTGTCTGGTTTCTCCTGCTGGCTGGGACAGTGGAGCCCTCTGTTTCAGAGCATAGCGTACAGTGGTTCTCGCTACACTAGCTTAAGACATTAAGACTTTATTGCCCCTTTGAGGCACTAAACCCCTGCCTCCTTCACCTTTTCATTCATTTCTTATAGGTGAAAAATGGGTTGGTGAGTCAATGCATGTAGAAATAAATGTGTTGTTGTAGTCATTGCTACTCTTGAGACCAAAACATTTTTTCTTCACATTTTTAAGTTTAGTGTTCCACTGATTTGTTATTGGGGTTTTGTTTTGGACCCAGATACTCTGTGTCAACATCAGTGTGGTTCTGGACTAAACCACGCTGGACAGCGGCCCAGCGTTACCTCATATTGGAAATAAGGAAGGGTTAAAAAGGGATTAGTGAATAGAGAAAAAAAGAAGTGTGGTTCAATACTATTGAATCAAAATAAGTCTAATATAGAAAGTGCATATCACATCCCAGAGGGCTTATGTTAGTGACATGGAGTATGTCCTTTGATTTCGTTAAGCCATTATGATTTGCATAATTTAAGGACTGCTTTATTAGGCTAGTCTTTCCATGACACAGTCTTTAGTGTTAGTGAGGTTATTTATTGTCCAAATTTGAATATGAACCAGCATTTAAAGTCCTTTGAAACTCGTATATTGACGTAATATGGTATATTCATGTAAATAACTTTTTAGGTGTGAACTCATTTAACAGAACTTTATTGTAGCAGTTGTTCAAAGTGTAATTTCTTAGAACTTTTTATTAAACTTGTGTTTAGGGTTACACAATGCTTTGTGAAATGTGTATACGTACAGTATATATTGCTTGCTTGCCCAATTTAAAAGCGCAAACATGCAAGTCTCTATGACATTCTGGTTTCAAGCAGGGTCGTAAACACCATAGACATTAAGGGGGACAAGTCTCCCCCAATAATTAGAAATGGCCAAATCGTCCCCCCCAATATTTGATAATATTGATGCTGCTCTGCTGTACTCCATTATGCACCACTCTGTTTTTTGTTAGGATGACATTTAAATTTTTAGGCTGGTCTTCCTCAGCGGTCTAAGAGTGCCCATCACTGTCAGAACAAGTGAGCTGGCCAATCTAATCAAAGAAGGCGGGGCTTACTGTTAACAGAAGATGAGTGTGAATTGTAATGCGACACTGTCATTTAGCAGTGAAAGAATATGTGGCGAGTAAACATTTAATATTTGACAAGTGTTTTAGGATTGAAATATTCAGCGACTGACAGTAATATCCATGAATGCAAACTACTCAATATTTTTATGAAATTTCACTGTTTTGAATAGAAAACATGCTATTATTTGATTAATATGACATGATTAATGTATTTCATAACTGAATGTGAAGAGACAAAAAACGTTTTGTGTTTTTGTCATATTAGACATTAATAGTGAATATTTTTATTTGCAAATAGTTTAAATTAATTACTTAACTTCAGTAGACTTTTTGAACTTTTTCCTTTCTTATTTCTTTTTCATTATTCCCTTAAATTCCTGTAATTCCTTTTAATAAAATAAATGGTTAATAAAAAAAATAAAAAAAAGTAATTTTGCCGTTGTCCTGCTTAGAAAGTTCGGTAACACTTTATTTTAGGGTCTTTTAACTAGTCGCTTATTAGCATGCATATTACTAGAATATTGGCTGTTTATTAGTACTTATAAAGCACATATTAATGCCTTATTATGCATGACCTTATTCTACATTCTTAATCCTACCCAATACCTAAACTTAACAACTACCTTACTAACTAACTATTAATAAACAGTAAATTAGGAGTTTATTAGGGGAAAAGTCGTAGTTAATTGTTTATATGTGTTCCCTATACTACAGTGTTACCGAAAGTTAATATTTCAGACAACATAATGATGAAAAATGACATGTTGGGCAATAGATGCTTTATTTGTGCCTTTTTCCATTCTCTGGCTGCCAAGTAGACTGCCAGGAAGTTTACTTTTATTGCACAAGCTTGTCGCTTCATAAACAGGTTTAATGAGTAGTATTTTCTGGCAAGCTTCAAAACTGTATATCAACAGTGCATAAAATGAAAAATCACTATGAACACTGAATTTTGACCTGTACCTGTTTGCCTCTGTCATGAGTCTTTAATTGAGACGGCCCAATTTGTAAAAGCTGTAACCCTTCGGATTCAGATGTGAGACTGCTGGGGTCAACAGCTGGTGAGCACGTAATTCAGAAAGTTTCCCATGGCATATTTGCCTGTCCATCTGGACTTTAAATGAAATGACAGACTGCTCCTTTTAATTAAGCTGAGCTTGTTCTTTTAATGTGTTCTTAAGCTTTTACTGGTGTTTGCTCACAGCCTCAGATGTTGACACTCAGAGCAAAGAGCTTCCCACTCAACAGTGTGTTTTAAAGGCAAGCCCTTACATGGCATCCAAGAGGCATCTGTTAATCGTCTCCGTTGTGATTATAGCAGCAGTAGGGAGGAAGTTCAGAGTTGAAATGCTGACCTCCCCCGGCCTTGACCCCTGGTTTTGTTGTCTCAGTGGACACCGCAGAGGAGTCAAAGGAGCTTATGAGATTGCAAGTAGGGGACATCAAGCACAGTACTGTTTGTGGTTCATACAAACAGCCATGAGATTGTACATGACTTGTTCTCCTATAAATTATTATCATAATTTTAAAAGTAAAAATCATATTCGGTGAACAACTGTAATAGATCTATTTGGACATTTTATGTAATTTTTATAGTTAGATAGTTATTTATAGTTATAATACTGTGAAATGTACAGTTTTTGGAAGTGAAAAATAACAAGTCATCTCATCATTTTCAGTGAAAAAACATTCCCAGAATTCTCTTTGTGAGAATCACATTTGATGTTTGTTTTTTTTCATTGAAATAACATTTCTTTTTTTCTTTAAAAAAAAAAAAAAAAAAAATTAGGCTTTTATGTTACGTCTTATGTTGTTAAATTAACGTTTATTGCATTATTTTAGTGTTGTGTGTTATCATGATGGTATTTTGTAGAAGGACACTGTGCACCTTCTATATGTTAGTATTTACTTCAGCTTGTGGAAAAGCTGCTTGTGATGAATTTTGATTCATCATGTGGTTTTCTCTTTACCGTCTGTGTTTTAAAGTGGATGTCAGTATATTATAAAGGTAAGAAACAGATTTTAGTAATTTGGTATATTAACATTATTTCAGTTAATGAAATGTACAGGAATATACAGTAAAGATGCACCAATACTAAATTTTCCCTGATATTAAAAGCCGATTATTCAGGATGATACAGTATCTGCCGATACCAATCATTTAACTAATGCTGCAAACTGCAGGGAACCCTCTCATTTGGTACATTTCTATAATATTAGAGGTTTAAATTAACAACAGAGCTATTGTATTCAACTGCTATTTATTTTCAGATATATTAATAGGTAGTTATCATAAACGTTTGTCTTCATGTCAGATTTATCCAAACATACAATTAACAGTAAATTAAATCCTCTCTAGTGTTTTTTCTATAGGTAACTAACCAACAGTGAACACTGGATAACTTTCCTGAGGTAAATACAACATTAAGTGACACAAGCTAATTTATTGACGTCTTTCTGCGGTTGAAACACTGAGTGCTGAATAGTAACTGATTACATGTAATCTGGATTACATAATCGGATTCCAAAAATTAAGTACTTGTAATTAGATTATATTACATTTTAAAATACTCAATCATAGTTACTTTTTTTATTGATTACATGATTACGTTATTCTCATAATGGAATTAAATTATTCATAATTAATTGATTTTTCCATACTACTACTTTTTCATCTTTTAAATTTTCCTTCTTAAAAAAAGTCTACTGCTTATATACGTTCAGAAGGTCTTCCAGGTTTGTGGAGATGACAAACTCACACACAGCCCCTGACTAAAGATTTTTCTAGTCGACTAGTAGTCGTTCATTCAAGCCATTATAGTTGACTAATCACATGTTTAAATTAATTTAATTACTTAAATATATACATTGGGAGGGGCGGTGGTGGTACTAAACAATTATAGATATCAATCGATATAATTTTCACAATAAATGTCAAATCGTTTTTCTTTCTACAACTTTCACTCAGGATTTTTCTTCTAAAGCAAAAATCAAATCAACTCCAGTCACATTTATTTATATAGTGCTTTATACAGTACAGTTAACTTTACAGTGATGTATAGGAAAATAAAGATTCAGTGATGCAAATAGAATTCAATTCTGCTGAAGCAGCTCTAAAAAGACAATAGTAAACAGTCATTATTTTGGTAAAATCAGTTCAGTGTTTATTCAGTTTGGTTCAATAACTGTGTGAAGTTTATCAGTTAGGCCTATAGAACGAGTTCATTTCATCTTTAAAGAAGCTCTGGAGAAAGCGGTGATGTCATCATCCAGCTCAATTCAGTTTTCTTCCAATAGTGTCAGTGCATTCAAGTCAGTAATATTGATGAATATTAAGTGTCCCAAACTAAGCAAACCAAAAGGCAACAGTGGCAAGGAACCCAAACTCCATCAGTGACAGAAATGGAGAATCCAGGGTCAGTCAGGGGACTAATTCTGGCCAAACGAACGAACATGGTGTGGTTTAATTCAGTCAGATTGTGGATTGATCAATGAAATCAAAATGGACAATTTTTTTTTTTTTTTTATATCTTTTTTTTATTCATATTTTACAGAATGTTGCAGTGTTTATTATAAATGATTTATCTGTGCACATCTATTTTTTTTTTTTTTTTTACTCCATGTGCTCTTAAAATTTAATCAAAAACATTAATCTCCCCCTTCCAAACGATGTCTGTTCTCTTCATGACGTGTGTTTCGGTGGAGGGTGGGACTAAGGGTACATTTACAACGATGTACTAAAAATGGAAATTTTCCTTTGTATTTTTCTGCGTACAGATGACAATGTTGTCAAAACAATCCCTGTTCACACAGATCTGCGAAAACTACTAAAAACGCTGTATTATACTGCCAGGCCAGTAGTTGGCGATGTCACTTTGTAAAGAAACACTACGTTCCTATAGACTGAACATGTCACGTTTTTGAGACACCTGTGCAACACCGTTGTCATGTAAATGAATGGCCAAAATGCACAAGTTTTCCATTTTTAGTTGAAAGCGATGTCGCATAAGCGGCCCCTAAATATCCCCCACAACTGATTGCAAACCGGCATTCAGATCTGCCTCCATTTAGTTAGCAACTCCCAAGTTCCTATGATCCAATCAGTTCCCAAGGATGAAATCCCATCCTGTCCTACATTTTTTTTTTTTTTTTTTTTTTCTTATTTCACTTGGATATGTCAGTAAGATAAGAAAGGACTATCGCAACTTCACTTTCATGCTGACTTCAAAAATGTTGTCTGGGTTGTTATGAAAAGAGAGACTATGTTGAAAATGGAATTTACTACAGCCCTCTGTGGTATTAAAGGAAACGAGCCTAATAGCTGTTGCCTGCCACACCACGGGAATAGATAAACACTGCCTTGTGATTGGCTGATTAGCACCTGATAGACTGAATAACAGGGCCAGAGATCTAACAGGTAATGACTAACTGATAAAAGCTCTGTCAGAAAAGAATGAAGAAGGAAAACATGTTAGAAAGTAACAGCATGGATTGGAGTTTGCTTAGATTTTAACCCTGTTTGTAAAGTACATAAACTTACAGGAGAGTAAGTAAAAATAATAATATATACGATAAAAGGAATCATCTTTTTCTTATTTTTTTTTTTATTTGATTAATATATAAATAATAATAAATTATAATTTATATAATAAATGTATAATTCAATATGTATAAATATAAAAGACTAAAATATGTCAAATGGTTTGCAGGGATTCAACTGAATTGGTTAATAATTTTTTTTTAACCACTAACAGCACTAAAATTCACACAAATCCGCCAGGCTTCCCAGTGCTTCATAACAGTGAGAGAGGACATTTTATGAAAGCATATTTCCTTATTGCTTCACTCAGCTTGCTTGGCTGTAAAGCTGTGTATGCAGTACAGGGTCACAAAAGAAAAAAACAGTACTACTACTATTGGAAAAAGTAGCTTATTACTGGAAAAAAGTTGTAGTTAAGATTGATACTTTTAGTTTTCCAAATATCCAAAAAAAAAAGAAAAAAAAAGAAAAAAAGGTGGAGTGACACCTCAACACATTCCTCTCATTCTCCCAAAGTAAACCAGCCTCATAGTTATTTCCCTTACGGACGGAGACCACCTATATAGAGCCTCACAATCAACAGCCCAAACCACATCATATCCTGATTCAGACCTTGAAGAGACTGGCAGGTACTGATAAGACCAGTCTAACTCTCACTAGCACACTGCTGTCAGTGAGCAGAGCGTCCATCTACAGGCCAAACAAAACACAGGACGAGGCTGGGGGGAGGGACACTGTGGCCATGATACTGCACACAAAGTATGCCTTGTGTTTCTGAGAATTCAAGACACAATGAGCCATTTAGAGGAGTTTCTTCCTCACTTCATTCTCATCAGCAAAACTCAAGGGTGCGTAGGGGCGTTCGTGAGCACACTTCTAAAACCTTAAATGACAGATTAGACACACACACTTAGAAAAAAGGTATAAAAGATGTCACTGGGGCTGTACCTTTTTGAAAGGTACATGTATGTAAGTACTGATATGTACTAATATGGCACCCTTTAGGGGTATCACACCACTGACAGATTTTTTGCCTTTTTTCTGAGCTCGTAGTAAGGCCGCAAGTTCAGATGGGGTCATTATTTGATACAGGCCAATATATATTCAAAATTCTCAAAAACTTCTGCTAATCGCCCAGTTGGAACCGTTATCAGCAAATGCAGGTAATCAGCCAATTATCGATTATAGGTCTGGCAGAACCTTGAACTGTATCAGTGAAGCAGCTGGGAAGTCAAAGTGGTTTTGTGTTTGATAGGCTAAAGTTCCCGAGTGTAATAACACTTCTAGTTAAATCTAGTCTACTGAATCTGAAATGGACAGAACAGTCAACAGAGAAAGCAGGTGCTTTTGAGAAGAGCTCTCAGAAACATCCTGTTTGTGGGCTCTGCTCAAACTGTGACCTCATTCTCAATGTTTGATTAGCTCTTATAGAAGTGGAATGGATTTCAGACACAAAAAACACCTGGACATGGACTGGATTATACTGTCTGTGTTTATAAATGTGTGGCTGAAAAGCTGCAGATGTTGACATGAAGTAAAATCCCTTAAGTTTGTTTCTACTGTCTGAATCCATTCCATGATTATTTATGGCTGTACTCAAACAACATTAGATCTTTTCAGAAAGTAAATAGTGACCTCTTTATCACACATAATAATAATAATTTATAATGCATTATTAATGCTCATCCCTAATTCCAACAGGATTTGAATATGAAAAAGCTATCAAAACAAGTCTTAAACCAAGCAAAGAAGAAAAAACAAAGGAAAAGGCAGATAATTTTAGTCACATCCATTTTTTTGCCAATCCGTAATTCAAGTTAGTTATTTAGTCTGGTAACTTAGATTTCTTTGAAATACCTGAAGGCAAATGAGTCACACACCTATGACTTTTGATTCACTCTAAACTAGAAGTAAACCACCTTTTTATCACACTTGAGGAGTTTCCCTATTTATGGTGTTCAGACTGAAACGCTCTGTCCTTGATTTATTGAGGTCATCCTGTCTTATCCTCCTGGGTGTTTTGTCTTAACCTGTCATTCGTATTGTCCTCAGAGGGCTGCTGGCAGTTGAGGGTGTTACTCTGGGAAGGTGTGGACTGCCGCTCTCTCTGATTCAGAGGAGCGAGGAATGTGCATGACAGGCTGCTTTCAGTCCCAGCTGGACCAACAGCTCAGATTTTAGGCTGCTGATACAGACTGTTGCTCCACTGAAAGACAATAGCGTGTCTTTTCAAGCTTTTGTCATGCTGCATGCATAAATGGGATGCTGTCAAATCCGTTTTTTACGTTTATTTGCTTGAAGGGTGGTTGAATGTACCAAACATTAGCTGTGTTTACATGGACATCGATTGATGAACGAGTGTTTAACGCTAAATAAAGTGATCGGGTTGACGTGTGCGTTTATGTCACAAGCTTAAAATCTGAATAGATTTTTTGACGCGCCTATTGCATGAATACACAGTTTCCCGCTATTTGCGCGTTCTCATACCATAGCTTCTTTTCTTTCGGGTCCCAATTAGGAGATGACGAGCACATGAAGATTTGTGCTGGGCTGCTTTGTTTATATGTCAAAAATCAAAAATCGGCACACTGCCACTGCTGCTCTCAAAATTTATTAAAAAGACAACGTTTCGACCACAAAGGTGTTTGTCAGGTCAGACAAACAGTAAATAATCAAAAGATGACAATTTCTTATCATTTTATCAACATGATCAATCACACCTGATACAATTCATTAAACTAATAACCCAATCAACACGAGTAACAAATAGAATCAAGTATATACAAAAAAACTCACAAATCACAAAAAAAGGTTTCAAATCAAATTCCAAATTTAAACCTTTTGGAGAAAGAGTATTTAATGTGTAAATATAAAAAGCTTCCCTCTGTAATAAAATTTTATTAATACCACCCCTTCTAGGTACTTTTATTTGTTCAATGCCTAAATAGCGAGAGTCGACAAATTACACGGCTATGGGATTTTTTTTTGGTCCTTCAACCGTATATTACTTCTGTGTTCGGCTATACACATTTTTAAACAATGCTTTGTTTTACCTATATAAGCCAAATCGTATATATATTTGATCATATAGATTACATTTTTGGCGTTACACGAAATTATTCCCTTAATCTTAAACTGTTTCCCTGAGTGAAGATGACTAAAAATGTGACATTTTGTTGTAAAATTACATTGTCCACATCTATAATTGCCCTCAGGGACTGAAAAGGGATTTCTAGATCGTTCCGACCCTTGGTCAGCTCTCACCACCATTTGCCGTATATTGGGGGCTCGTTTATAGACAATTCGTGGAGGATCTTTACAACACTGACTCAATAAAGGGTCAGAGCTTAAAATATGCCAGTGTTTATGTACTATGTTTGCAAACTCATTACTTAAAGCAGAATATTGGATAATACAAGACAACCTATTGTTGGTTGATTTTGACACTGTTCGAGCAAGGCACTCTTTCTGATCAGTATTTTCAAATTGTGCCGCAGCTTCTTTAATCCAAGCGTTTTCATAATCTCTCTCAAAAACCTCTGTCATAAATCTTTACATTGCATTTCGTACCTTTCATTATACGTACAAATCCTACGAATCCTCTTAAACTGACTATTCGGACTCTTCTTTAAATTGGTAGGATGAAAGCTCTGACCATGTAAAATAGTATTTTTATCTGTAGGCTTTCTATACAAATCTGTCACCAATTGATTATCATCTCTTATTATAAGTAAATCAAGAAAGCTAACCTGAGAAGCATTATAATCAATGGTGAATTTAAGATGTTCACTACTACGATTTAGACATTTTTTGAAAATCAAGTAATTCATTCTCTGAGCCGCACCATAAAAGAAAAATATCATCAATGTATCGACGCCACAAAAAAATGTTAGGTAAGAAAGAGTTGCTTTATATATCAAGCAGTAAAAACGTCCCCTTCCCATGCCTAAAACATGGTGTCTGTGGACCAAAGTCTGAGAAGCAAGGACTGATGAGACGTTATCCTGGACCAATCAACAGAACGATGAGGGGAAGGAGAATTTTAGAATGACACGAGTCACGACAGTCATTTATGACACTTTATTCGTGCGTCATATGTCATCAGGCCTAGCGTCAAGGGGGGGCTTGTGGTGGCTTAGACCACCCCCACCCCCCATGATGATCTCAAGACCCCCCCCCCGATATGATCTGAATGATTATTATTATTATTATTATTATTAGGCAACTTTTATTATTAAATTAATATTACAATTCATTTGCCCCGCAATAATTTTTTAACACATCACTGCATAACCGATGCTTGCGATGATAAGAAAAGTACGGGCCACAAGAGAAATATTAAGAAAATAAATTAAAGACAGTTTAAATAAATTAAGTAGATTCAGCTCTCAATATGCGCCGTTAATGCAGCTTCAGATGTCAAAAGCTCGGTCAGTTTTAGACTTCTTCATCTGCATAACTCTAGCTCATAGTTTGCACATTGCTTGTGATATCCACTGGCTCGCCTTCATGGTTTAAAACGGAAATATTTCCAAAATTGCAACGTGACTTTTATTTATCAACAATTGCTCGCAAAATGATGGACAACGATGGACATTCATATTCCATGATAATAAAACCAACCATTACATTCAATACGTTATGGCAGAACGATATATTTGCTTAGTGTTTGACATGTAATTTACTTGAAGTCTAGGATTTATGATCTTCTCTATCAGGCTGGGAAAATGGATGGAAATCAAGTTTATCATGTTTGTTGTCATGTTCTCTGGAGGGTAAGGAATCCCAGTGGTGAACTCTGTGTGTGTGTCATGAAAAACAAACACTCAGAAAGGCCAAAGGCGCATGCTTTCCACTGCTCGGGAGAGTTCATTCCCTTTCACCAAACCTTACTGTATGTAAGGAATACACATTTGTATTTCTTCTGATTCTGTCTCTGTTGAGTGACAGCATATATTGCCATATTGCCACATAAAAATATTGTATAAAATAATAATTGTTTATATTCCATTAGGAATAAGATTGTTTGTGTCGTTAAAAATAAGTTATCATCGCCATTTGCTCTGTAATGTTAAAAAAATACTAAAAACATCACATCTTTTTTGTTATTTTGACCAAGTGCTTTAAAAGTTAGTTTAATTGTCATGAAAACAATGTATTGATGCAAAAAAAATATCTTAATGGTAAAAAATTAGGTTTAGTTTTCTTTCAAAATACAATACTCCTGGCTTTAGTGTAAAATAAACTTTCATGGCCCTAATCATTTAAAATATAAGGTAATGTTTTATTTGTCAGTGAATCTACTGTAAGTGCTGTATCACTGTTGATCACCTCTGCTCTATTGCATTCAATAGACTGAATCTTTCTAATGTAGTTGCTGATTTCTGCCCCCTGGTGTGCATCTCTGGTAACATGCTTCCTAAAAAGCTCAATCATGTGTGGTATTTGAAAAAAAAAAAAAAAAAAAAAAAAAAAAAAAATTGTAACATCTAATCTCTGTACTCGGATGTATCCGGTAGTGTCACACCAGTGTTGTTTCTCAGCATTCCTATCATGTACATGACAACATGACATGTGACGCACATTTCTGTTTGCAGGTAAGTCAGTGTGTTCTGAAACATGTTCTTTGTACCTTTCACACACTGGCTGCGTTCAGCCCAAACAAAACGTTGCAAAACGTTTTTTAAACGGAAACGGTGGTGCGTTGAACTCCCTGTTCTGATGACGCAAGAGTTGCAACTATGGCAGCTGAGAAGGCCATTCTTTGTGTTCTTTGTGAAGAATTTTCGGAGCCTGATGAAATCGGTATAAATACGTGTTTAATACTGCAAAATACGCTCGATGTTACAGTCACTGCCCTTGCTGTCCAAAATAAAAGAGAACATCCCAATCGAGTGAAGGAATTTGTGGAAACTGTGGTTCCTAATTATTGTGATCCGACATTTCGCATTTCAGGATAAAAAGACAAACATTGAAGGATAATCCACTTCTTACCTCCGAGACTGTGTTACGATCTATATGACCTTATTATTTTTATTGTGAGTATTAGGCTTATCATTATTGATTATCACTATTGTTGTGCTATGATATTGTAATATTTACCATTATATAATCAGATGAGAATAGAAAAGTTTATGAAAGTGTCACTCCAAAATACAATAGCAAAATATATAAATATGTATAGTACTTTTATGTTACATTCATACCCATTGTGCGAGCTGTCTCTTTAATACCGCGTGGTTTATGTACATGTTGTTGCTGATTGGGCTGACATTTTTGACACTCCCACCAAACAAGAGAAAATGTATATCTCAAACCCGTTGCACACCGTTTCCAGGAAACATGTCGTTCAACCCGGAAACCGTAGCAAAACGTTGCGCACCGGTTTGAGCTTGAACGTGCCCACTATCAGTAAAAAGTCTGGACGCACCTACTCATTCTTTATTATTATACTTTACTACAATTAATATAGTGAAGTTATCAAAAATATGAAACAACAGTGAAAGCATGGGAATGTAACAAGTAAAAATGATTAAATCAAAATGATCTAGCCTAATATTTTAACCCTCGTGTTGTTTTCCGGTCATTTTGACCCGGAGAGGATTTTCTTTTTAGGTAATGCTAGTTAATGTTATCGTATTGGACTAAAACTTACTGACTATACTCACATGGGGTATAATAATCCCCCTGCCCCCACACCCAAACATCAACTTGTTTTCTTTCAATTAGGACAGGTTTTGTATTTCTTTTGGGAGCTTGTTGATTATAGACGTCATTGATCTGAGCTTATGCACCTCAGTTTTTTTTTAACTGAATAAGCTTGAGTGAACTTTTTTTCACTCAAAAACTGAGGTGCATAAGCTCAGATAAATGAGGTATATGATCAATCAGTTCCGAAAAAAAAAATTACAAAACCTGTGCTAATTGAAAGAAAACAAGTTGACAAGAAGATTGAATCCAATATTTAGTGATAATATAGCTTAATGAGAGCTTTACAAGCAATTTAAAAGGCTGTTCATTTTTGAGATTTGGGAACACCAAATTAGGAAAAGGATTTTCACAGCACAAGAGTTAAAGGGTTAGTTCAAACAAAAATGAAAATTCTTTCATTAATTACTCACCTTCATGTCGTTCCAAACCTGTAAGACTTTTGTTTTTCTTCATAACACAAATGAAGATATTTTAATGAAGTCTAAAAGCTTTCTGTCCCTCCATTGACAGCTACACAACTACCACTTTCAAGCCCCAGAAAGGTAGTAAAGACATCATTATCCATGTGACTCCAGTGGTTAAACCTCAAATTTATGAAGAGACGCAAGTGCTTTGTTTGCGCAAAAACACAATTTACCTCTTAATTTACAAAATATTAATGTCCAACACGCGTTCACGAGAGCACCACAAGGCATGCGTGTTGAGGCGAGAGCAGACGTTGTATTGTAGTTTACATGTATGCTGGACATTCAACAGCTGCTCCAACATAAACAACTTGCTTTTTTGTAGTTTTGGGAAAAAAAAACAAAAAACATCATTACTAGAATAATTCAGTCCACTGTGTTCAGATATGCTGAAGGTTGTAGATCATCAGGCTCAATGTGTTTGGCCTTGCAGTGAACCATGCCACTTGGAGGCAGTGTTATACAACTTCAGTAACTGGCAGTGCTCTGAACCTCTATAGAGGGAATGGAGAGAATATTCCAGTTCTTTTTGCTCTGTTCATGTATTGTGAAACAACTACTACTCTTGTCAAAATAAACTCTTGTCATTTAGGAAATCATGGTTGCTATAGTTTGACTTTCATTTAATTTTTGTCCCCCTGAAGGACTTCAGAGTGCTACTTGATGTCCTTTGCTGATGCAATGTTAACTAATCACACATTCATTAAGAACATCATCTCAAAGGTCATGTAGGCCATTTTTAAATCTGTATTAATGCCATGCATTCAGCAGAAATGTAGGGTTCGGTGTGTCATTTCTGTCTCTCTTCATCTCTGCTCAGGGTGTGTTTGTAACCTGCTGTCTTGCAAGGAAATTCACTTGAGATCTCTGCTTATAAGGTTGATATAGCAACAGCAAGGAGCTTTTGTTAATGACAGGTTTCAGGCAAGAATCCCTAGATGAAACACACACAGGTTCTGCTGTTGTACTGCCTAATTAGATAATTGCAGAAACAAGAATTGTAGTCTGTAGAATGAATGGTTGAGCTGCCCGATAATTCGCAGACACATAAGAGATAAGATAAAGTGATGTTGTCATGCACACATCGATTATTGAACAAGGTCAAATAAATATTATTTAAAAGTTAAAAATTATTAT
Organism: Ctenopharyngodon idella; assembly: GCF_019924925.1. NCBI lineage: Eukaryota > Metazoa > Chordata > Actinopteri > Cypriniformes > Xenocyprididae > Ctenopharyngodon > Ctenopharyngodon idella. The sequence continues at coordinate 4,570,246 of NC_067231.1, forward strand.
GAATATTACCTGATTATTATAATATTGTAATAAACAAAATAATTATTCAAATAAATGTAACTGCAAAAGTAACATTTCTAGTTTCAACATATTCTTCAGACATTCCCCTTTAAATTCAGTAAGTATCAGCTGTGTCCAAAGTGAACCACATTTGGTTTTTGACTATAGAAAATGGGTAAAATACAACAAATTGGACATGGAGCTGCATTGAGATCCCCATATGTGTGGGACTGAACTATATAGGGCCTTGAAAACTGAAGATTTCAAAAGAAAGGTTTAAGAACCTAAAATTATATTGAGATATATTTAATACTTTTTGAGTGACAGGAACGCAAACGTTGGAAAAAGAATATTTATGGCAGTCAGGTATATTCTATGCAATTGTGATAATAGAAAAAAAACGATACATTTCTATTTTCAACATTATTTGTTGTTCAGATATTCCTCTTCAAAAGAAAAAAGTATCAGCTGTATGCAAAGTGACCCACATTTGTTTTTTGGCCACTGAAAATGTGTACAATTGACCAGTTTACCCATGGAGCTGCATTAAGATCTCCATATCTCTGGCATTGTACCATATAGGGCCTTTAAAATGAACATATCAAAAGAAATGTTTGTTAAAAACCAAACTATACAGTAAAAGGGTATTAAGATATCTTTAATACTTCTTGAGTTAATGCAAACTTGGGGCAAAAAACACAAGAAGTGCTTTTCCCCATTTTGAACTGTCACCACTGGCACGTAATGCAACAAAGATTGCTAAAGTCAACAGATTTTACTAATAGACCTACCAATCTCTGTGTAAAAATAAAATAATGATGCTGCCATCTTTCTAAAGTCATTTTTACCCTCCTGTAATGTGGCTCCAAATCTCAGGTGAAAATTGTAATTTTGATAGTGGATTACTCAGTAAATATAAATCTGTGACATTTAATATTTTGGCTTTCTTCTTCATTTTTGTATTTCTTTCACCAGAAAAGAAAAAAAAGAAGAAGATCAGAATCTAAATTTTTAGAGTTGACATGGAATGACCCATTGGTCTGTCTAATTGAATGCCCTGTATTTGTCCTTAGTTTTGTATTTGTTGTTAGTTTATTAGTAATAGTTTTGTACAGAAATCAATTTCATTTATACCTATATTTTCATCACAGCTGGCTTAAATGCTTGTTGTGTTGAATTGTGTCAGTATAGCTATGCTGTAGAAACACTGCTTTCATCACTTTTTTTCTTTATTTTTGAGCCCATCGCCTCCTTAGTTATAAGAGTACTGTGAGTTTATGTGGGCAGTTGCTAATTTGCATGCTCTCTGATTATATTCAGTCATCATCTTTGTTTAATTGCCCTTACTCAGAGTGTTCTGAAGTGCATCGTTATGTTTCACAACTTCTTATTTGGCCGCTGTGTTTGTAGGCAAGATCTGATTATATGCTACAAAATATGCCTTAAGCTTAGAAGGCACTTCAGCAAGAGGTGTCTGCCAAGCAAATAAACAGGAATGTAAATATGAAGGCAGTGCAGTTGTCATTTGTCATCGGGACACAGTCTGCATGAAGACGTTTCTTTTGTGTAAGATTGTATCTGCTTCATTACCTCCATTACCGCGGCCCATTTGCCTTATATCCAAATAAGGGGAGCCGGACCCGACCCAAGACATGATCCCTTCGGTCTTACTTAAACTGCTACTGGCTCGCTCTCTGTCCCACTCTCTCTCTCTCTCTCTCTCTCGCTCTTCCTTTGGCATCTGTAGTCCATCAGGAAGAATGTAAAGACACTACCCATTATTTGGGAACATGGTTGACGATGGATCATCTGGCATGAATGGGAATTTTTGCACACAGTAAGTTGGTCAATGTTTTTTTTTTTTCTTGAATATTAAAACATTTTCTTGCATGGACTTTTGTTTTAACTGTCTACAGTTTAGTAGTTAAGCATTGCTCTTAGTTCTGCTTGCGTTTTGTTGTAATTGATGTTAGTAACATGATCTTTCTGTCGTGAGGCTGCAGAACAGGGTTTGGAGTGAAAGTTTCAGTGTGACATCATGAGAAACAGGATGAGATAACAGCATCCCGCAGAGAACCTAATTTCTCCCTAATAAGTTCCAGCTTTGCTCTGTCACATTGCGCTTGTAGCTTTACAGTACTGGAGGAAATTCAGATATCCACAGCTCTTAACCCTTCTGTTTTAACCCAAAGCCCTTTTAAAATCTCAAACAACATACGTAACATTTGAAGCATCAGGATGATGTGACATGACTTTTCCTAATCTTATGAGAACGGCTTATAATCCAAATGTCAAGTTGATAACATTAATCACACATGCGTGAAAAATGTTACATTACTTAGTGTCTCAGAGATCCCAGTTTTAAAACAAATATAACCTTTCACTCCTTATTGAATTTGATTCATTTTGTTTTGTTTTGTTTTGTTTTCTTCATACAGTGTGTTCTAGTATTGTATAACATTCTGTATGCATGTGTATGACTAATTTGTGGTAAACCAGAGGCATGAAACTGTAATGATATCTTTCGTCAGGGTTTTGAATGGGTCAGAGGATCATACTAATAGAATTGAAAGGGAAAATTAGAGGTTAATTTAAAAATTGCGGTCATTATTTAATTTAAAGGGATAGTTCACCCAAAAAAGAAGTTTCTGTCATTATTTACTCACCCTCATGATGTTCCAAGCTTGTACGACTTTTTCTTCTGTTGAACATTAAAAAAAATTGAGAAATAGGTCAGTGTTTTTTAAAGTCAGTGGGCCCTGATGTTTTGATGTTCAAAATAGTTTTCAAGATTAAAGATTTTTATCAATTGTCACATTTTATTATTTATTAATCATTTTATTTATGTACAGGCAGGGCTTGACATTAACTCTTTTGCTCACCAGACACTGTGGCTTGTGGTTTTCCAAAGATACTAGCCACTCAGCATTTTCACTGGCCACAATTTTGACATTGATACCATGGGGAAAAATAATATTTTAATATTATCTCCTAATTTGGCAGCAAGTATATTAGGCTGCTGTCACTTTAAGACCTGACGCACTGATCCATTATACTGTTACACATGCGTTTTCTTTCTCAACTGTTTACATTCACTTAAAACATAACTGACTGTTTAGTACTGAGAGGCGGCTTTATGTGCGCGTACTTTGTGTATGAGTAAAATGAATGAGTAAAATTATGCGCAATCCCATGGGAAAATTCAAGCCCTTTAACACCAACAATATTCATCTGGAGCAAATGAAACGAGTGAGTGAGGGGAGGCGGGTTTGTGTGTCGACTCGATGTCAGAGAGATGAGAGAGCAAGAAAGCGCAGCTGGTATTGTGTATCTATTTTGCGGAAAATGAGTATTGAAAGCGTTTCAGATATTTCCGTATCGATATGTATATCGAAAAATCGATATTTTTCACAATACTACATTGCACTTAGTTTATTATTTCAGATGCCTTTTTAAAAGACTACAGTTAAAAAATTTATATATTATAAAATTCATCCCGCCAAAGTGGCTAGTAGGAGTGACTGCGTTACACGCAACTGCTGAAATCCACCCGCATTTGGCAGGTTGGCCGGTGTTAAAGGGATAGTTCACCCAAAAATTTAAATTCTGTCATCATATACTCAAAAATAGCAAATAACGCCCCCCATTGACTATTATAGTATGAAAAAAATATACTATGTTTGTCAATAGGGGGTAAAGATCTGCTTGGTTACAAACATTCTTCCAAATATCTTCCTTTGTGCACTGAAGAACAAAGAAATGTATACAGGTTTGGAACAACTTGAGGGTGAAAAAATTATGACAGAATTTTCATTTTTGGGTGACTACAGTAACCCTTTAATGTCAAGCCCTGTGTACAGGAAACAACTTTAAATGTAAGTTACATTTCAAGTCAGAGAAATGTTAAACTGGTCAGCTACTTGGATGCATTTGCATTTGTGCGTTAAATATAAATAATAGTAGGTAAAAATGATCAAATTAAATGAACATAAGAAATAATAAAATAGCAATAAGGCAGCAGGTAGTCAAATGCACAGAGATTGGCAAGAGTAGGAGTACAAAAAAAAACACTGTATGTTACAAGGCAGTAACAGATTATTAACACATTTTTATGTTCCGCCGAAGAAAGTCAGTCATACAGGTATGAAACAACTTTAGGGTGAGTAAATGATGACCAAATCATCATTTTAGGGTGAACAATCCCTTCAGTCTCAACAGACTTGGGCTGGAGTATAAACATACTGTACAAATAGTGTGTGATCTCTGGCTCTCTCTTTCAACGTTCACCTCATGCACAGATTTTGCGTACACGTGCTGCAAGCACAAAGCCAAACACACAAATGCACAGGCCAGGGAATTGTGATAAGCGATCGTGGAGTGCGTCCTGGGGTTTGTTGAGACGGTCCCATGTGAAATTCAACAGTAGATTATGAAGCGGTTGGCCCCACCTCTCTTTGCCGTGTGCCAGAACAGCACCAAGTCCTCCAAAGACATCAGGGTCACTGAACGCTCTTTAACGGCCTGAACCTGTGTCCAGGCTTACAGCAGCCCTGCGGCCACATCCACGCTAAACCTCACATGTGACTCTTACACAAGAAAAGCTGCTGTGAACCTAGTTTTTAGGGGCCCAAGGATCAATTGAAGGTTCTGAGGTGGATTAGCAGGGAGTTCAGTGAGTAACATGAAGGTTTTTTCCTTTTTCTGCTTGATATTAAATGTTAAACTTTGCATATTTTGTCAGAAAATGCAGCTTTAAAATGTCTGCAGTGCTTTTTTTCTGTCTGTCAGAGTTTATTATTAACTGTAGGCTGAATCTGAATGCGACATGGATTGTTTAAGGATCGCTATTGAAATGTGAAAATCAGTTAACAAATCTGCAAGATTTTCACTTTCTACGTCATTTCCATTTAATTGAGTCTTGAGTTCCCAAAGAAGTGTGAGATTTGAATAGGTTCACGCTATCAGCAATCATTGTTAAGTGTGCAGTTTGCTGAGCAGATTTAGGGTCCCACTGTGGTTTAGTTGAATTGTGGGAACTGGTCTCTGTATTGTCACGCAGTGGTGCTGGTCATAGCCGTTCACTTTATGTGCGTGTCTGTGACAATAACGGAGCATTTTTTGGTGTCTTATGCGTGTCAGACATAAGCAGCTCTTGTATGGTGGCCATTGTTTCTCAGTGTGGCGACAGCAGTGAAGTGATGGACGGTTCATTCCCAGCATTCCTCATCAAAGGTTAAGAACTGAAGATCAAAATTTTTTATTGCTCATATCAGATGGGTTTAACAAATGTAACATTCTTATTTTCAAGGCTTTTTAAAAAAAAAAAAAAAAAAAAGCATTAGGTGCACAAATCCAACATGTTTGTTTTGAGACGTATTCTAAATTAAATTAAAAATTAAACTGGCATGAAAAGTAGCTAGCTTTACCTTCTTGACTGTAACAATTAAAATCATATCAATAATATTGGCATAATTACATTTTGATTGATGAATATAATTAACTGTTTCATTTATGTATGACTGACAAATATGCATTACATTTATTAGTTTGTTAAAACTGTAATAAAAAAGATAGAAAATAGAAATTTTAAATGCAGTTCAAAAGCATATATCTAAAATTTAGGCATGCATATTTGTTTGAGTGTATTTGTCTTAATTTGCTAACCTGATACCCGTTCTTTATTCCATTTTTTTCCTTTTTCTTTTTCTAAAAAAAGATATTTAAAAAAATTAAATACAATTAATAAAATATAAAATAGCTCATATTATTTAGTTTGACATTTTGAGGTAAAAGACCAACGTGTTCTGAAGGTTAAGCACCTCCACTCACCATTTGTTGAAAAAGCGTTTCAGGCTATATACTGTACCTTTTTTTTGTTGTAGAAATAGATTAGCATTAAAGGGGTCATGAACTGCGTTGTTTTATTGTTTTATAATGTTTCCTGGGTTGCACTTATAATGTTAGTATGCTCTTTACATCAAAAATTGTTATAATTTAGAATTAAAAGGCATTTTTCCCTTAGCCCTCTTATTTGATCGTTCTGTTTCCCTTAGCCCTCTTATTTCAACATGTCTGCTGTGAGACTTGTGTATACGCCCATTGCTGTGATTGGCTAACATCTTTGCATATGAAATAGCTAAGTTTTACTCTCTCGAAAACTTTTAGCACGCTTTTACTATTACAGCTCTCAAGGTTAACTAATCGTGAAAAGTGTTGAATATAGCATTATATTTAAATCTATGGCATTATATTTAAATAGTGGCATGAAAGGTTGCAGTGATGAACATTGTATCCAATCACAGACATGTTGTAGAGTGCATGAAAGCCGTGATCTCGTCATTGCAAATCAATTTCTGCACACTAACGAATGCTTTCATCGTAATTAACAGTGCAAACGCAATGTAATTAAGAGAATTGTTGAATGAAACGGGAGTATTGCCGCAAGTCCAGAACTCAGTCACTGATAAACTCGTGCTGTGTGATTGACAGCTCCAGCGATTGTAAAGTGAGCGTTCTTTGATCGTTTTCTATATATAATTTAATCACCGTTTAAATGATAACAGATTATTTTCATCCTACTAGGAGAAACAATGTGAAGTTGACGTTTTAGTCACTGGTTTGATTTACTGACACATAGATATAGAACATCTGACTGTACATGAATCAATACATATCAGATCAGACATTAGAATTAACACAGTTACTTACATGTTGTTGAAAACCGTCAAGTCCATATCGTAAAAGTCTGTTTGCAAAGCCTATGCCGAAATGCGATTGATTTACCAAAGAATACACAGTGAAATGTACCGAATAGGCCTACGAATAAATGAAGCTCAACTGAGACATTCACATTGTTGAAAGTAAATAACCATATTCATAGCATTAGGATCTTTTGAAAGGTAATGTTATTTTTAGTCCTGTATCGTTCTTCTCTCTTAGTCATCTCACTAACACACCAGTGGGTGGGGCTAATGTTGCAATGATGAAGTAGGCGTTAATTTCTTCTGCGGAGGCGGGGTTTCACCTATCTATGTCATAGATATGCATATTCCAGGATCAATCGTTCAGTGGGCCTGGTGTCAATAAAAGCTTTTATTGGACTAACAAGGAAGATTTCAATTATGAAACTTACAGGATATTCTTATAGTACGATGACCTCTTATATATCAAAAGCTCAAGGAAAAGTTTATTTTCTCAATTCATGACCACTTTAAGGGACAAAAAAACCCTCACCTAAATAACAACAAAAAGCCAATGTTTGCCAAAAACAGGATTGCATAGATTTGACAACAGGATTGCATAGGGTTCCTCTGATGTTGCACGTACAGTAGCTTCTCTCAGAATTAGCCGTCAAGTGTATAGCGCTCAGACAGGATCGTCGAGTTTGACAGCTGGTATCTCGTGAATGAGACTGGACCATAAACAGTCACGTTTACAACAGCAGAAATTGCTAAAACTGGAACTCTGCCACAAGCTCTTGAACCCGCGTATCGGTCCAGTCGTGTTGCCATAAGTGATTTTCCTCATAAGAAAACATTATTCTCCTCATGCTTTCTGAGGCTGCTTTATTAGTAGGATATTAGATAGGGGGATATAATATTCCCACTTTCGAGTGCTTGATAAATGCCATGGTGCTTATGCAAAAAATACTTTATGTAACAGTGGCTCTCTCACAATAAGAAAATCTATATCAGCAATGATATTTGTGTTTCAGGCTATCCAAACAGAATTAATTGATGTGTGATTGGCCGAAGCCAGCATTGTCTGGAAAAGAAGGCAACACTGGCGTAGATGCAAAATATTTAGTCAGTTCTGAAGAAGGCCAGACATCCATCCAGTGAGAGGGAGAGGGGGGTCATTTAAGACTTCAGATCAGGACGAGATTTGGGATGGCTCTCTGCCTGGATGAAAGACCTGTCATGATGAAGAAATTTAAAGCCGTTTGTTCGCTGGTCAGTCCTGCTTTTAAAAGCTTGCTTTCAGTCTTACAAACAATAAAAAAGAACAACATAATCTGTGCAACAACCAAACAAAAAGACAAAGTATAAACAGTTTAACAGACCTGTATGAAATATAATGCCTCATTAGCGTGACCAGATGATTTGCACACTGGACGTACATATATTTTGGAGAGAGTTCTGTCTTTCTCATTGTCATTATTACTGTGCAGTGGAATGATTAGAAGTCCTGTACAGTTTTCCATACTGTGGCCTGTTCTTGTGGAAACCTTATCAAAGAGGTGCTGGCACGATTCTAACCTCAACAGTTGATTGTTCTTGGCAGAATGTGGGTCACACATGATTAATGCATTGAGGAAGTTATTTGTATGTCCCTCAGGAATAAGGCGAAGGCTGCTGCTGTATAGTCTGCTTTTAACACAATGAAGGCTGTCGGTGGGGGGTGGGGGGGGGGGGAATGCGAGGTTTTAGCATAAACACAATTACTGGGATTTATTGGCAAGTTCACAAGTTCACCTTTCAAACGATGTCACTTTATAGTAAGCTTTCACTGCAGAGGCAAATTAAAGACCTTGATATACTCAAAGCAATGTTCTTTTTCATTCTTCGCTTAGGGGTAAAAATAAGTTCAAAATACCTTTGCAGCGGTATGCTGACACTGCCCACACTGCTGAGAGCAATGTTTAGACGAATATTTAAATATGTGCTGCACACTTTCCTCTCAATAATAAAATAAACACGCAACAAAAATGACAGCGGTGAGAAAACAGCAGTTAAGAAAGCATCTGATCATAGTGACATGGATGTGTTCGCACCTCTGCAATTCAGCACTCCAGTCAAGTCATGTGACCTTTATTAATAGCACTTTACACAATATATTGATTTAAAACAAGCAGCTTTACAATATTGAACATGAAAAACAGTATCAGTAGCCAGGTTTCCATCCAAGGATTTTTTTGCGAGGAAGAAAGGTTTAGCGCTTCAAAATGTTTAGGGATATAGCTGATGGAAACGCCATTTGAGGGCTTTAACGCAAATAAATGTGGTGTCACATGACAGAATTAGCCTATACATGCAGCGTTCGCATTTGTGCTTGCTCCCGTAAAAGCACAGTTTCTCTGTAGTTCAAAGGTGCATCACAAAATAGTGTCTTGTAAATCTCTGCAGCTCAACAAAAATAAGTGGGATGTCTGTCAAATTAAGGAAGACTGGAGTTTGCAACGCTGACAAAAAGAAAGGTAAAATAAAATACAGAAATGTTACTTCTGTATTTGAATAAATAAAAGTAGCCTATACTGTTATAAAATCAGTATGAAAAATGTAATCGATATGTTTCGATATCATGATCAGAAGCAGTTCTAGGCTACATGACAAATGAAAATCACAAACTTGTGAATTAAATAATTTTATAAGTGCACTAATATAGAATTTTATCTCAAATAAATTAGGAAAATAAAGTGGTTGACTCCGAATGCTGTACCAGTCGTCTTTTTGCATACTAGACAAATGGGCTGCTCTGTGTCCAAACCTGCACTTCGTCAAATAAAGGCAGTTAAGTCCTGTTGGATGAGCTGTTCCACTTCACCGTCGTCGTCTTATATTTCCTATTTAATAAGCAGTACTGACAAATTTCAATTGTTTCGTTACTCTGTACATTTTACAAATGGGATACAAAAGATATGAATTTGCGATATACGCAAAATTATGTATGAAAACGGCTCAAGGGTCGTTTTTTTAGCAATACAACAAAATTTATGCGACAATGCATTTTTTAAGGGATGACGTCATTACGCACACCATTTTATCGGTAAAAGGCCAACTGGATGGAAACATCCTGGAGACAGCAAATTTCACAAATATTTTTTTTGCGCATATTTGCTTTGTCGATAACAAAACAGCGCAAAAACTGGATGGAAACTTGGCTAGTGTTGCTTTCAATTAGAATTACAACTTCTATTTCTATTATAAAGCAGCTCTCAGGTGTGCATGTTTTTACTCATGGCTCGACGGACTGAACAGAATACATTAACACTGGCCAACCCACCAAATGCGGGTGGATTTCAGCAGTTGCGTGTAATGCAGTAACTACTACTAGCCACCAGTTTTGAAGAATTTTATATATAATATACACATTTTTTCAATTGTAGTCTCTGACATAATAAGGCATCTGACATAATAAACTAAGTGCAAGGTAGTGTTGTCAGAAATATCGATCTGTAGATATATATCTATACTCTTCCAATACTCATTTTCCACAGAATAGATGCATGATACCAGCTGCACTTTCTCACTCTCTCATCTCTCCGACAGCGAGTTGACACACAAACCCGTCTTCCCTCACTCACTCGTTTCATTTGCCGTGGATGAATATTGTTGGTGTTACAGGGCTTGAATTTCGGTGTGGGATTGCGTGTATTGTTAATAATTTTACTCATTTCCGCAGATTTTGTGCTCACATCCAAAGTGTACGAACATAAAGTCACCTCTCAGTATTAAATTGAGTTATTTTTCACTGCTTATTGTGCTTAAACAGTCAAATACACCCAAAATAATGTCAAAATGCTGCTCTTGACAAGTATTCACATAAACACAGTCAGTTATGTTTTAAGTGAATGTAAAAAGTTGAGAAAGGAAACGCATATGTAGCAGTATAATGGATCCATGCATCAGGTCTTAAAGTGACAGCAGCCTAATATACCTGCTGCCAAATTATGAGAAATATCTATATTTTCCCCATGGCATCAATGTCAAAATTGTGGCCAGTGAAAATGTTGAGTGGCTAGTAATGTTGGTAAACTACTAGCCACAGTAGCTGGTGAGCAAAAAAAGTTATGTCAAGTCCTGTAAGAATTTTTCATGGAGTTATCAGTAAAAAGTTTTTCTGTTTTTTTTTTTTTTTTTTTTTCTGGCTTAAAATTAGTCTGTTTTGACTTCTTGGATACAGTTATGTTTTAATTTAAAAAAAATAATTGGAAATTCCTACATAGATCAACCAGATTGAGAGATTGTCTTAGATAACAGTATCAGCATCTGTAACTGAAAAGCTTGTACTTGCGAGTCAATAGACACTCCCATACGACACTGAACTGTGGTCCCGATTTGGCCCCTCTTCACTGTAACCCTAGACCACCCTGCATGTGCCGCTTTCCTACATACTCACTCCATTGAACCTCTCCACCTAGCCTGTCTGTGACAGCTGCAGCCATTGGGTCACATGAGACCTTGCTCTCAGTGTGCTAGAAGGATCCTCAGGTCACCCCGTATCAACCCTGAGGATCCGTGCTGAGTCATTATGCCCGAGTGCATCTCTGACAGCAAGCGCTCTGGGTGAATAAATCAAACCCAATTCCAGTCAATAGCAATGCTGACATTTTGCGGTTCATTAGTGGTAGATTAATACACAGCTTTACAGTTGAGGCGAGATACGGGATATGACAAGCTGCGGAGTAAATCCACTGATTAGATGCGTGTCAGGTGGGCTGTGTCACTGTTGTCATGGACTTTTTACAGAGCGGGTACAGAACAAATGAAAAGAGGGCTTGATTAATGTGCATATTCAGCTTTATCATGCAAATTAAATGTTCAGTCAGCTAAATTAGATTTTAGATGGGGTGAAAGGAGACATCTTGTCCTCAAATACTTGTAGTCCTTATTTTATGCCACAACGATAAAAAATTAAAGGGATAGTTCATGCAAAAAATGTATTGTTTAGTTCATGCTTTATGATGTCTGGTGTAACTATGGAAACCTGTTTGTGATTTAAAAAAATAAATAAAAATACTATTTGTGAAATAACATAAGAAATAGTCACAATTGTAGCAAGCAAGCAAATTTTATTTATATAGCACTTTTCCAAACAAATCAATGCAGTTCAAAGTGCTTTACAAGCAAGAAAGAAACAATAGATACAATAGTTAGTATAAAAATTAAATAAAAATAGTCCCATTAAAATACAAAGACAACCGTTTTGCTACTTGGCTCGGGTTTAATCCCAGTATATTTAGTTTAGGGGTCAATTTCTCTCACTGCGCGAAATATCAAGTCACTGTTTAAGATATACAGCTGAAAATGAGATGTATAAAGTCATATTGTAATATATAGTTACAATTGTGAGATATTCATTAAGGTTGAAAAGGAGTGATATTGTCATATTGCGATATATACAGTTGAAATGAGATAAAAAGTCACAATTACCCTTATTTCTTTACGTAACCGATTAAAAATGAGAACATTATACAATTATATTTTGCATCGTTGTTGTAAACACTTTAGTTCAGGCATGTGTTTGAAGGCAGCAGGGACTGGACGTGCTGAGTACTGTATTCAGCTGCTGTGTGTCAGTCATTCTCAAGGTATTCCGGCCGTTCCTGCGTGTCTGCGGCCTCAGAGCCGGACTGAGACACACTGACCCTCCCAGCTAGAGTTTCATTCCCTGTGCTGGATGATCAACCAGTGACTCTCTGCAAAGCACCTGCTGGATTAGTGGCTATAGAGAGCTCAGGACATCAAGACAGGGTCAACGCTGAAGCTTTTACAGGCCGAGAACTGAGAGGCCCAAAAGATACAAAAGTGATGCCATGGAAGTCTGTATAATGAATACTTTTTCAGTGGAATCTGATTTAGATAATCATGTCATAATGACTTCAAACATTAAAGTGATTTCATTTAGGTAATTATAGTAAATAGAGTTAACTGAAACTAAAACCATAAAAGACATTTCCGTTACTTGAAATAAAGTAAAATAAACAACATTAAAATGTTCACCCAAAAATGAAAATGATCCCATAATTTACTCGCCCTCAAGCCATCCTAGGTGTATATGGCTTTCTTCTTTCAGACGAACACAATCGAAGTTATATTAAAAAATATCCTGGCTCTTCCAAGCTTTATAATGGGAGTAAATGGTACCCGAGATTTTGAAGCTCAAAAAAGCACATCCATCCATCATAAAAGTAATCCACACGGCTCCAGGGTGTTAATAAATGCTTTCTGAAACGAAGTGATGCTTTTTTGTAAGAAAAATATCCATATTTCTAACCTTATAAACTATAATCACCGGCTTCCGGTAATGGCCGTATACGAGTGTAGTGCCGCATGGCGTATTATATTATCCTATGATGTAGGATAGAGAAAAACAAAACACCGGTCACGAATTAGAAGTCTAAAATGAGAATTTGAATTTAAAGAGAAATATCAGAGGATTTCGATATGAAAGAGGAGCTTGAGTTTGTTGTCCAGCCCTATTTGTTTGAACCTTGAGATGCGTCTGCTCTCACCTAAGCTTATGCTACTCCTACATCAAACGTCGGGTCAGGGGTCACTCTTCCGCCAGAACCAGACTTGCATACAGCAGTTACCGGAAGCCAGTTATTATAGTTTATAAAGTTTTAAATATGGATATTTTCTTACAAAAACCCATTGCTTCGCTTCAGAAGGCCTTTATTAACCCCTTGAGCCATATGGATTACTTTTATGATGGATGGATGTGCTTTTTTTGGCTTCAAAATCGCGGTTACTAATCATTCCCATTAAAAAGCTTGGAAGAGCCAGAATATTTTTTTAATATAACTCCAATTGTGTTCGTCTGAAGTCATATACACTTAGGATGGTTTGAGGGTGAGTAAATTATGGGATAATTTTCATATTTGGGTGAACTAACCCTTTAACTGAAATAAAATGTATAAAAAACAATTTATTTCATCTAGTTTTGTCAACTTTTGCCTTTTTTTATTTTTTTTAATTTTTTAGTTAGTTTAACTTGATGTACTAAAATAACTAAAACTGAATAAAACAAAAAAACTATATACATATTAAAAATATATATATAAAATTAAACCATTACTACTAAAATTTAAATGAAAAATGGAAAATATAAAAATAAAAACTGATATTAATAAACTAATATTATTAATAACATTAGTAGTACTAATAATATTAATAAAAAACAATACTAAAAATCTCAATTGTACTAAACTACCACTGCGTCCTGGTTAACATGATGATGAAGATAATACAACTGAATCTGACACATCAATGGTTTGTTTGTAACCGGTGTTATATTACGCAACGAATGTTACGAAAACCGAAAGCCATGTTCTGCCCAGAGACTGTCACCACCTCCATCTTCACAGGGCAGTTAGAGGTGACTCACACACATGCTAGTGCTGTGGTTAGCTGGTGAAATGCCAGTGAGAGAGTCAACGCTTGATCATTTATTTCAGTGAAAAGAGTGAGAAATATGTCATACATTAAAAGGATTTCTAGAACCAGACATGTTCTGCAGTACTGTGGCACTTGGCATCACTGAAGCATGCCAGGTGATTACTTTCCTAAGCTGATGGTTTTGACATGGACCAGCTCGCAACCATTTAGAAATGTTCTAGTAACCACCCAGATTGCCTAAAAACAAAAAACCTCTAAAAACAACCTGCACTCTTAGAGGCTATTCACACAGAACTTGTTTTTCCATTCCAATGCGCTACTTTTCCTTTGTTTTTCTATGTAAACACGCTCTAGACGGATGTGTATGACCGCTGCGCTCGCATCTTGTGTCTTTTGCAGCATCTCGCACATGAATGCAGCGTTTTTAAGATGTGTGTCAAGTTAAAAGAATTTCAACTTACACATGCAGCACTGCTCATCAATGTCAGTTCTAGAAGAGTGAACCAATCAGATGCCCCCTGAGGTGGGGCAAGCGTTGTGAGCTTTTGTTTACAGTAGCAGTTTGGCATGGCAACTGTTTTATTTGAAAGCCATTTTATTTGTAATATGAGATATTAATATTTGGCATAAAAAAGGACATTTACAAACAATATGACAAATACAATAGAGATACAAATTAAATTTGTTTTTCAGATACAGTAGTTTTTGTTGTTGTTGTTGTTGTTGTTGTTTTTTAAACCATGTATACATTTATTTAAAATATTTTGTTATTTGATTAACATTAATGACAGACAAATATTTAATTAGGCTATTGTTGCGTAACACATGAGAATGAACCTGATTGGTTCTCGCACGTCAAGCAAACATGCTTGAGCTTAATGGAACCTCTCCATTCCACAAAAGGTTCTTTATAGTTTTAAGAACTGCTCACTGAAAGGTTCTTTGGGTAACCAAAAATTGTTGTTCTATGGCATCACTGGAAAAAAAAAAAAAAACACTATATTTTTAAGACTGTGGCCGCTACAACCAGCCATATTTTCTTCTGAAAATATGAGTATCTTGTTAGCATTTGTGCTGCTGATTTTGAAACCAAAAAGAATGAGTGTCGGCTGGTAAACGTGCAGATTTTAGTCCCTGTGGTCCAGTTTAAGATCTAACAAATGCAGACTTAGCTTTTATCATGAGCAGAGCAGGAAACCCATCCCATTAAAGAGTAATTATAAAGGACCACGGCTCTACGGCTCAGGGAGGGGATCTGAGGACTGCCAATTCTGCAAAATCATTTTTCAGATAAGGAGACAGTTTGCTTAGTGCTGTAGTTTAACATTCAGAAACAATGGGGCCCATTTTACAGGTGCTGTACTTGAAGTCCTGCATGTTTGCACAGTTTCTACATCAGTAAGTGATGGATGACAGCCTTACTACAGTATTATTTTATCCACATTATACAGCTTGCAATGCAAATTACAGTACATAAAAGAAAAATGATGTCTGATCTTTGAAGTATTGTAAATGAATGCAGACCCCCTGCATTTATAGAGGTGCACCAAAAGTTTATAAATGTGTCTTAAAGAATGTGGTGAAGTAATGTGCAACGGATGGAGTCAAAATACATAGACATACAGTTACAGCAATGAATAGACTGTCTTTGAACCAGTCAGATTCAACATTGCAACCAAACAATGCCAAGTTATAATTTATGATAATGTACTGTGAACATGCAAGTCCATTGGTTATCTGGGCTCTAAATAAGGTTAACTCATGTAATGACTAATCTCAAAGTGACATGAAATATTTAGAGATCAAGTGCAGTAATTGGTCGGCAGCAACTCAAAAATGTTTTTGCCTTTGCCTTTCAAGCTTACCATGATGATGTTCTTTTCGTGAGTATAAGAAACCAGGCTTTCTTTTCTTGGTTAAAACCCCATAAACACGTTCCTGGTGGTTTCAAAGGAGCATTACCACATTATGCAAGTCCCTGTCTTGATTGAGTTTTTTTTTCTTGTTGTTGTTGTCATGTCTTTTGTTTGAAGTGAGAAAAATGAGAAACAGAGCAATTGACTTGCTAAGCACTATCAAGAATCTTTCATCCTGGTTGCTGTGGCAATAAGCTCCTTTATCCTCAGTGGAGAGCCAAACGCTCTTTGTGTCCAATTAGAGACGTTACCCACCTCACCCTTGAAATAAGCATCTGCTGATTATTTTTCTAGAGCTCAACATAGATCCAAAGGTGTTTAGTTGAATATTCTATGCGTTAAAGAATCCTGAAACAAAAAGTATCATTGTTTCCACAAAATATTAAGCAACACAACTGTTTTCAAAATTTTTTTATATATATATATATATATATATTATGGCATTGTAGGAGCTGATTAATGTGGTTATTGACACAAGCTTTTTGTTTTTACATTAAAAACACACTTTAA
This sequence comes from Ctenopharyngodon idella, assembly GCF_019924925.1. Taxonomy (NCBI): domain Eukaryota; kingdom Metazoa; phylum Chordata; class Actinopteri; order Cypriniformes; family Xenocyprididae; genus Ctenopharyngodon; species Ctenopharyngodon idella. The sequence continues at coordinate 4,586,792 of NC_067231.1, forward strand.
GCGAAGTAACCTCAAGGTCCTGTGATGTCCCTCGTAGTAAAGCTGCTTCGCTTTATCTCAGAGCATCCGGTAGTCGTCTATATAATGCAGCACTGCCGCTGAATCCATTTATCCAATGAGAGTGGTTTAATACTCATCAGAGCCAGTGCCGTTTGGGGAGAGAGGTGGCAAAGAAGCTGGGTCAATCGTTTCAGAGGAAGGGCACAGACAACAGCTGTAATGACTTTCCTGGAAGCAGCAGGCAGAAATGCTGTCTGCGAGCAGTAATTGTGAAATAATGGCCGCTCACTGCAGAGCGAGGATATGTGCGCTACGTCAAAGATAGAAGTAAAATGACCAAATCACAAAAAATGACTCTCACACAATCAGGATAATTTTGATGGGAAGATATTGGGATTGTTGCTCTCCATTTCTGCTTTTATAGGGCAGGCCATCTAGCAATTACTAGTTCAGAAGAGATTTTGAGATGTTTTTTTTTTAAACTTCCTGTTATCATCATCATTAAGGAACCTGCTATTGGTTCCTTGGGTTGTTCACACTTACAGCAATTAAATCATTAGAGGGCACAAAGTCAGAGATTAATAAAGAGGCTATATGGCAACCTCAATTTCTTTTATAGGCTGTATTGACTAGTCAGCCTGTTGATTAGTTCTGCCACTAGTTGACACATTAAGCTTATTTGATTAGACCTGGTTCTCAATCTGGGGGCCGAGGCCAACTATGAACCCTCAGCAAACTTCCAGGGACCCCATATTAAAATGATTTAAATGTAATTATAATAATTTATTATTTAAAGGGGAACTATTATGCCCCTTTCCACAAGATATAATATAAGTCTCTGGTGTCCCCAGAATGTGTCGGAAGTTTCAGCTCAAAATACCCCACAGATCATTTATTATAGCTTGTCAAATTTGCCCCGATTTGAGTGTGAGCAAAAACACACCATTTTTGTGTGTGACCCTTTAAATGGAAATGAGCTGCAGCTCCCGGCCCACTTTCCAGAAGAGGGTGGAGTTTAACAGCTCGTGCTTTGGTTGCTCAACAACAACAAAGCTGGAGAATCTCACACAGCCGAAATGAGGATTGTCAGTAATGGTGTTCAGCCTTACATTGTTCAAACCAGAGTCGACACTGATGGAGAGACTCAGGAAGAAGTTACAACTTTTAGAATGGAACTGAACGTTTCTGAATGGTTAGTGGGTAAATTTATGTAGTTGCTGTGGAGTTGATTCAACTCATCGACTAGCATGTGCCGTCATGTTAATCTTTTGTGCAAATCCAGCGTTGAATTGACCCTAGTTTGTGAAGCAGTCCAGCGTAAAATGACGGCATGGTAACAACACTCTACTACAGCAACTCTTCCTCTTCTCTAAAGCAGCCCAACATGGCCTCACCCCCTTTGTTGCGTGTTCCCGTGGGCAGGATTTATGAAAATTTTGGGGTTTGTGATCAACCCAAGAAGCTCGTTGTAGTCCCTACCAGCCATTTGTTTGTAGTTCTTAAAAAGTGATTTCTATAAAAGAAAATATCTCACTTTGCATTGAACTTTGAGCGTTGTAACTTTGCAGATGTTGTTTATGCTCTAACAGCAACATTACACACTAACTAAAGTTAAAAAAGTGAAATCATAATCAAGGACCCCTTAAATAAAATGCTAAAAAAAAGATTTTAAACAAAACACTAAATATTAAGATGTACAACAAAATGACATCCATATTTTTGAGTTTATTACAACAGAAGTGCCGGAGGTAAATATCAGCTCTGATTATAGGGACTTTGTTATATTGTCTTGGACAAAAGTGAATAGAGTCTAAAAGGTTGAGAACCACTATGTTAGAACCAACTTCAGACAGCATGTCTCTCTGCCTAACTGTACAAAATCAAACATTAACATGGATTCTCATTGACTCTCTTTTCTGCAGATTGGCCATGTTATTCCTACGCTGAGTCCTGAGGTCCATCTCCTGAACCCATCCAGGAAGCTGCTTGCCCAAGCGGTGTCATGGCCGCCAGTCTCCACGTTGCAGATTAGATTTCGGGTTTGTCCTCCTAGAACCAGCATTGCAGCTCATCTGAGCGGGGCCCTGCTGGAGGCGACAGCTGCTCTCGGGGCCCGAAGTTCTCTTCCCAGCTTCACTGTTGGTTCCACAGGTCGACCAATGCTTAAAGGTAAAGAAACCCACCGATTTTCTGTTTTATTGAAGCTTCACGCTGGTGTTTTTACAATTAAAGGGGGAATTCTTTTTTTTTTTTTTTTTTAATTGGTGCTACATGACTAGAGAAAATGGAAAAAAGGGTGTTCTCTTAAAAAAAATTCAATACCAATAATTCATTTTTAATTTGGAGCACTTCCCCTATGTCAAACCAACTGCTGGTGTGTGGGACTATAAAAATGTTGAACTTCGATCTGTAGTTTTAACAAAAGCCCTAAAGCTGTCAAAAGTCTGCTGGATGACGCAAAATGACTAATAAACTGGGATATCTAGGTGCAGGTAACATTTACATATACTTCCGACATTGTAACAATACGAAGCTGGTTAAAAATTCACCAGCTTATCCTTCAAAGTTATGCAGGATGTTAATGTGTAATAATTAGTTGTCATTTTTAAATTGATGTTCTGTCTGGTTATAATGATATAAACAAAATGAAACTGATTTCCATCTCATTTCCATTTCCATCTTCAATGGCTTTTCACTGCTGTTATAAATATTGTAGCAAGATGAATGGATATTTATTGAAAATGAATGAAACTGGCACTTTTTTTTTAATGGATGTTAATTCAAATCTTAGCCGCAATAATAGATTCACATGCATCAAAGTGGCAGCTAATGGCAAAAAGCGTATAGACACAACCACATAAATTAGCATGAAATATGCCTAGACAGAATTTGTGTCTATCCCAATGTACTGTATAATGTATATATTAATGTAATGACTCTGTAGATACACAGAATATACAGTTGCTCATGGATACTGTATTTGCATGCTATGTGGTACCTCATCAAAACGCTTGAGTATCGACAATAACCTGACAATTCTAGCAGCTTGTTCTTCTTTTTCAGAAGTGCTTGTTGCATCTGTCTGAGGCTGACACTAATTTCTGCATGCTAAACAACCACAGCCAATATAAACAATACTTTCTATGCAGGTTGAACAGATAAAATAGAAACAACTTTGAGGGTATTTTTACTCCCTTGTGGATGTTTTATTTCTATAGATCAAAGGCTGTTTTTTTTCTCTGTGTATATCTTTGGTCTTTGAGGTTCCTCTGGACAGAATTATCAAAGATTTGGTTTGATTGGAATGTGAGGATCATTCCCAAGAGATCACTAACTTGGTTTTCTCAGATCAAGCCCACCAGTGTTGCCTTGCGACACTAGAAGAAGCCTTGGTTTCCAACATATTTCAAATTTTTACAATAATTTTCTAATCATTCACAAGCTGCTTCATCTTTTTAAAGAAATGTTCTGCATTCAAAGTAATGCATTTGTGCGTTTTGTATTTATAATCATTCAGGAAAGATTTTCAGCATTGATTGTAGAAGCTAGTCTTAGTTGAAAACTTGGTCACAACCACAATAATAGTGAGATAATATTTTCTGCACGAGAATAATTCTTTCTTTTAAGATAATTCATATAATCTTTGCTTTATTGTTGTGTGGTTTCAGAGTGTTAGTCTTTTATTCGGAAGAGAACACAGCAGTCCTGCTTGCTGAAAGATGATTTATGAGGAGGCCTCTTACAGGCGCCGCAGAAGCAGGTTATGAACTAATGAAAATCATCTCTTCTCCATCGAGGACTGTGTAACGTGACCGACGCGGGGGAGAAGGGCGTCTGTCTCTGACTTCCTCAACCCTCGCCTCTTTCACTCTGGCTCGCCAACCAATTCAAACAGCACACTTCAAACGCCTGCTTTGATTTGCAAAAAGTCAGACAGTGCTCTCCCTTTAATTCGATTCTGGCCGCATTAGCTTATCAACTGGCGCTCATCCATTTGCAGTGTAACCTTCAAGCCCTTTGTGAGACATGTCGGTGTAAAACGATCCTCAATGATTTGAACGCGCTGGCGCTCTGGACTAATTCCAGGTGACATGACGTCTGTGTGGGATCATGAGTCAGTGACCCTGGTATTCATGGCCTTATAATTAAATACACAAGCATTATTTTTCTCTCGCGAGCTATGGGAAGTTCAGGCATCTGGGCCAAAATGCAATCTGGCCCCTCTCAATGGACATTCTCACCATTTTTGGGCTTTTAAAACATAGTGAGAGGTAAAGATGTTCTGCAAATTAAGTGACACCAAAAATCTCATTGTGTGCTGAGCTTTATTAGCTGTTTTGGGCAGCAAAGTTGGTTACAATCTGTAGTTGTAGACCATTTTGTTGGGTCGGGCAGTGAAATGTTTTTGTTTTTGGGGAATGAACCAATGAGGCCATGGTGCAGGTGGTTAATTTTTTTACCCCATACAGATGTCTCATGTTTATTTTAGGAGATGGCAACATTGTGCACCTGAAATCTGTTTTACATATTGTCCTTTTTTCCTTTTAAAATGTTTTTTTTGCCATTCAAATGCAAACAGCTAGTAAAGATTGAGCTTGATGATGAAAAAGATATTCAAATCTTGCTTAACATAAACAAGCTTGTGGAGCTCTTGCTCTCAATGTATTGCATCTTACTGACCCCAAATTTTTGAGCTGTTTTGTACATACAAATACATATTTCTAGAACACATTAAAGTCATTAATTTCCTTGGTCTTTTGGCATATAAGAGGTCTTTGTGTCATTGTTACATCCTGCAAGTTCCATAACTTAAAACATCCTATAATCATATAATCAAGCTGTAAAAAAGCTTGTGATGTCATGGGCACAATCATTTACAAACGACTGCCTCTGGAGCTAGACAACAACACCTACTTTAACATCGTCACATCATTAGCCCCGCCCACTGATGTTCAGTTGATGAGCATCGAGTGGATCTAAAGTAGGCCTAATTGTTTACAATAAGATTGTGATAATAACAAGATTGGGATGCCACGCAGATGTTGTGCTGTCCCTGGCTGTGGAAAAACATCATGTTTGCATAAGCTGCCAAAGGATCCCGATGTCAGAGAAAAATATATTTAGTTTATTTTTAACGAACGTCCTAGTCATGTCAGTGCTGTCTTGCGTATTTGTACTGCACATTTTACCAGCGACTGTTTTGAGAACAAGTCGCAATACAATACTGGCTTTGCTCAAAAACTTTTGCTCCAAGATCAGGAATCAACTGTTCTGCAATCAGCAAGGACCCTGCAAACTGTAAGTTAGATATTTCTTTTTTTTTTAAACCGGTAATGACAATAATCCTAGTAATAATCCTAGTATTTTTACTTCAGAAAACACTCTCTTTATAATGGCTGAATCTGTTGATCACGCAGCATGAATTTATCTGGACACTTGCCAAATCTCCTGTTATATATGATCACTGATGTCTGTCATCTGCTCAATGCTCATCACTGCAACCTTCATTGTGATAGGAATAGATCTAAATATGATGCAATTATCAGCACTTTTCACGATTTGTTAATCTCAAAAGCTGTAATAGCAAAAATGTGGTAAAAGTATTCGAAAGGATTCCACCATGTAATACTTATTTCAATTGCAAGATGTCAACCAATCACAGAAGTCTCACAGCAGACACGCCCCTTCAAACAGAGCGTTCCAATCAGAGGGATAAAATCAGGGTAGGAAAAATGCCTTTTATTTCTAAATTATGGCCATTTTTGATGTAAAAATCATATTAACATTGTAAGTGCACCCCAGGAAACATTATAAAATAATACAAAAATCCATTTCATGACCCCTTTAAAATGCATTTCTAAAAATAAAATCACTACTGGCATGAGTAGCCAACAAAAAAAGTCATTATCAAGCCTGAGCTTTTTGAGGAGTTATTTTCTTTTACTTACAGCGAGAAAATTTACAGACAATTTTAGCCTGATGGACGATAAAATGGGTTAAATAAATCCCTTAAATTTACATTGGACGGTCCCAAGGGATCTGAATATCTCTACACCAGGATCTAACAAACATTAAAGATTTGGGGAGACAGAAGGTAAATTTATAAGAATAGTTTAGTTTAGTTTCTTATAAAGCACATTTGTATTGCCACGAGTGCAACCCAAAGTGCTGTACAAAGCAATCAAGAAAACTGGACACTAGGTCTGGCTATCGAAAAAAAGGCACAATCGCCTTTTTCCTTGACTTAAGACTGCGGTACCTGAAGCAAAAGTTCATTGGCCAAGTGTACTGGCTGGTGAAGAATAACAAGATCTGACAGATGAGAGGGAGCGAGACCAGTTCAAATTTTTAAAAATATTAATAGGGCCTTAAAGTCAATCCTATATCTGATAGGTAACCATTGAAAGGGATACTGAAATCGGAGTGATTCTGCCCCTCTTTCTCGTATCGGTCAATAATCTAGTAGTGACATTTTTTAACCAGCTGCAATCGATTCATCAATGACTGGATCATTCATACTGATTGAAAACTAATCTGAAAATATAGTGGTTATGTCCCTTATCCACCAAAATGGTGCTTCCTGCAGTTTTCAGTGGAGTCATTGGGTTTGGTTCTATTTGAAGAGTAAGGCTTTTGTGTCATTGCAAAGGATCCATCTCTATGATTCATCTCTCATTTATGCTGCAGCAAAGGTTTTTATTAACTGCATCCACAGGGGGTCAGGTTCACTCCAGAACGTCTTTTGTATGGGAGCAACAGGTGGTTTTCTCCATTTCCAGTTGTGTTTGCAGGTTTTTATTATAGAGGGACACTCATTTTAGGAGAAATATAAAATAAAGAGTGGTGTGGTAGAATTTGGATACTCAGAAACAATACAGAAGCACGCAAACAGAGTTTCAGTGGTGATAAATGGAGGTGGACAGGAATAGTGCCGGCCAGGTCAGGTCAGGAGAACACAGTCACTCACAAATGTGCTGAATGAGAGGCGGCTCTGTGCTCACAGGAAAAATGCAAACTCTGAGACCTTTACCACTGGAGGTGAGGCATTGCGCACAGCCCAGGTTCTGTAAGACAGTCGGGGTGTGTTTAAATAGCACTGAGATTTCGAGCAGTTTGCTGATGACGTGTGTTGTTATGAATTCATGTGCAGGAAACAGAAGATCTTCTTCTATGTCAAATGAGACTTATTTTACTTTACCATCTTTTGTATATTGCAGTATTTAAAATAATATATAGCAAACTTATATATGAAATAAATGAAAATGGCCATTATTTCTCTCTCATTTAATTTCAAACCTCTATGGGTTTTTTTTTTTTTTTTTTTCTGTAGAATTTTGTAGAACTGAGAATATTATTAAGAAGTATTTTACAGAATTTTCATGCTGATTACATAATGCAATTAGATGGATACAAAGGGCTTTCAGAATCCAAAAACCACCATAAAAATTCAATAAAAAATGCTGGGTTAAAAACAAACCAAGTTGAGTTGAAAATGGACAAACCCAGCGATTGGGTTGTTTTAAACCAGCGGTTGGGTTAAATGTTTGCCCAACATGCTGGGCAGTTTTATTTAACCCAACTATTGTTAAAAAATTACTATATAGCTGGCTTAAAATGAACCCAAAATAGGTAGAAAAGTTTGTGTGCAACTTTTATGGCACTTTAATTGTACTTTTTGTCCATTTTGGAGCCTTGCTTCCCCAGTTCACTGTTTGCTTTCATTGTATAGGAAAGCATTGCATGAACATTCTTCAAAATTTCTCATTTTGTGTCCCGGTCATACGAGTTTGGAAAGACATGAGAGGCCAAATTAACTGTGTTGATATTGAAGTTGTGTAAGAGGTTTTTTCTATATTCAGAAAGTATGGACTGAACTATGACTGTCACGTCTTAAGGGATAAAATTGATTTCAGTTGTTAATGACCTTGAGTTTATAAATGCGATCCCTGGATCTACCGGAAAGCTTTTATCTGTGCTTAATGGAGCTTGCATGTGGACGATAAAACCATATGAGTTCTTGTTCTTCGATCAGTCTCTCTCAGTATGTGCTGGGAAGGTTAATGATGGAAACAATCACATTCAAGCACATCCCTAAAGTCCCATACCAAAATTTATGACTCAAATGCCTATAAAGTCATTGTTTGCCTATCAAATTCTCACTGGACTCTTACCCAAGTAAACCCGCTCTTTACTGGTGATCAGAGCATGTTGGGTGCTCAATTTCCCTGCCCTCCACTTAACACTATGTGTTGCTTTCATCTATGAGTAACATGACCTGCCAGGAAGGAGCAGCCAATGGAGAGAGTAAGTGCATGAGCTTGAGTGAATGTGAGAGAGAGAGAACAAGAGTGAGAGGGAGGGGAGTAAGAGTGGCCAAACTGTGTGTGTGTGTGTATGTGTGTGTATGTGAACAACTGAGATATGCAGCGAGTCAGATTTGTGGTAGTGGAGGGCTGGCAGCTGCAGTCAGGCTGAGTTGAAATGTGGCTAAACACCTCTCGCCGTTGTGGCGTGAAGCAGGGAGTCAGCGAGCCGCCTGCCGCTGCGACTACAACCATGAAACACTCCCACTCGCAGAGGATGGACTACAGGATACTCAGTAAGTGACACTTCAACTCTACCATACACACAACAACAGGCAGTGCTGTCACTTGTGGAGTTATTTTCAATATTGTATCAATGGTGCTGTTCTGGTGGCCAGTGCCTGGTGTCAAGGACTAAAGTGTTGGGGTTTGTTTTCAGTGCGTCGAGTGTTAACTATGTACTGTACCTTTAGCAGACCAAGGGTTTTTGGTTCAAGAAGACTTGCCAAAAACATCCCTAGAAACAATGTTGTGGCATTGATTTTTGGTAGTATTTTATGTCAGACAGGTATACAGTAATCAATATTTAATTTTATTTAATTTTATTTTAATATGCTTTTTTTTTTTTTTTTTTTTTCTTCTGTACAGTCCTTCTCTTGATGAATGCAATTTTAACTGCATTGAACCTAAATTAAAATACTAAACCAAGCTTAATACTAAACTGAGTGATAGATGAATTAAAATGAGTGTGTAGTTTGATGGTACATCCACAGGTGGTTATGAAAGAGATTTCTATTTTGCAAGGTTATGATGTTCTGGAGGCTTTTATCATTTGTTACATAAAAATGAAACGTACAGTAGTGCTCAAGGTTATTCTGAATTCTTTTTTTATTGTGTCTTCGTTTGAAGCACAATTCTGGAGGCTGTAGAAGAGTCTAGAAGGCATTGCTTTCATAACTCATTGAATAATGCAAATCTACCCGTTACCATTTGGTGTATAGGAAGCATTTACAGTATATATATCTATAATGCAACTGTAGCATTAATAATAGACCAGATTACCTTAATGCATGTGATTCAAGTGAATCAATCCAAATTTTTTTCAGGCAGAGAGAGAACTCTACTAAGCATCTAAGTGAGTGTCATCACTCTAACTGTTTTGTGATTGAACATATTTAGTTTGTTACGGTTGCCTTTGGACAGTTACCTACATATTCAAGACAGCAAATGTATGTAATAATGATTGTATGGTTTATATAGGACTTCTGTCCACCTATTCAGTTACAGGTTAGTTATTTTGCAGAAGCACTGTCTATTAATGATTTATTTTCCTTAGGAGATGGGATGCTAGGGATGTTATTGTAAGTCAAACTCACTGGACATAAATTAAACATGCATAAGCCAGACTGTTTCTGTCCAAGGCTCCTTTCTCCTAAAGCTCTTGACTGATCTTTGAATGGTTAAAGGGTTAGTTCATCCAAAAATGAAATTTCTGTCATTAAGTACTCACCCTCATGTCGTTCCACACCTGTAAGACCTTCGTTCATCTTCGGAACACAAATTAAGATATTTTTTATGAAACCCGAGGGTATCTGATCCGCACATAGGCAGCAACGTCATTGCACCTTTTGACGTCCAGAAAGGTAGTGGGAAACATGGTTAAAATAGTCAACGTGACTACAGTGGTTCAACCTTAATATTATGAAGTGACGAGAATATTTTTTGTGCGCAAAAACAAAACAAAATTAACGCCTTTATTCAACAGTTGTCATACGTAGTGAACTCAGTGCAGGCTTCCTTCTTTACGTCCGAACGCCAACTCAGTTTTGGTCGAAGCTGAACACGTGAGCAGCGCAACGCATGCATGTGATGCTGACACAGGATCCGGCCAATAATAAGTCGGCATTCTGACGTAAACAAGGAAGCCTGCACTGAGTTCGCTACGTATGACAACGGTTCAAATTGTTGAATAAAGTTTTTTTTTTTTTTTTCCCCCGCACAAAAAGTATTCTTGTCGCTTCATAACATTAAGGTTGAACCACTGTAGTCACGTTGACTATTTTAACCATGTTTTTAACTACCTTTCTGGACGTCAAAAGGTGCAATGACGTTGCTGCTTATGTGTGGATCAGATACCCTCGGATTTCATCAAAAATATCTTAATTTGTGTTCTGAAGATGAGCGAAGGTCTTACAGGTGTGGAACGACATGAGGGCGACAGAAATTTCATTTTTGGGTGAACTAACCCTTTAATGTGTTGTATCAGCATCACGTCTAAATAAATTCTTAGATATCTGCTTTTCCATTTAATTGCATAACACAGAGTGTGTTTGCATATGCCTTGAATCATAAACATGAGTTATAGGCCTGGATAATTATGACAAAAATGGGACTGCACATAAATGCAATGCTTTAATCAACACTTTTCACTATTTGTTTATTGCAGTAGCTGTAAATGCAATCACAATTATTTTTTATAATTTATTGTGCAGTTCTAGCATATGTATGATCAATAAGGATGATTTCAGCAGGACGTGTACCTCAGCATGTCCCAATAGCAGGATCACAAAATGAGCGCTGCTTCCTGTTTGCTTTGAGACCTGCATCATGAGTGGCCCATGCATAAAGATCAGGGCAGCTAATTCACAGCCTAATGCGGTGTATTCATTTCCCTCTATTTTGCTTCAAAAGATACCATGTGCGGGGAGAAACGGACACAAGGCAGATGCATGTGATGGCTAATGAAATGTGAATGGATGTGAGACAACAGCATGATGCTGCGATGTACTTAAAACTCACCTCAGAAGAGCTCTTAGCATGATTGGCCATTGGCCTATTTTATGCGACATAAAGGACGTTACAAAACAGCTCAGGTTTATTCAAACCTTTTTTTTCCCCAAGTAGTTTGATTCTCTTCATAATTGCATTTTTGAACTCAACTGCAAAGGCTTTGACTGCGTTTGTATGTGTATGCTAGTTAGCGGCTTACCTAGACAGCATACTGTCTTGATACTTATATTCCGTTTTGATAAAAGTTTCATAATTTTTGCTTATTATTTGTTGTACTAGGTTTTTTCTGTTTAGAGTATTGTCATTAGCGTAGCAACATGCTAACACCAAAATGTATATCGTTCCAAACAGCTTATGTGGTTTTGATATGATGCTGCATTTGAGTCTCAGTGCGTACTAGAAACATGTTCTATCAGAAGGCTTTAGACTGGATACACAAATCAAACGGCACTCTCACTCTGCCCCTCCTGTTCCGACGGTCGCCATGGTGGCGCGTCGAGCCAAAGGAGTCTGCAAACACTGCTTTTGACAGCTGATGCTATCCAGACAAGCATGATTCACAGTATTTATATTATTTTTGCTTGACCTGCCCTTAAGCACCATACCAGCATAACCGTTTTTTGATCACAATCTCAGGCAAGAGTGGAGGAAACAGTGGAGATATGTAAATATACTGAGGCTTAATGAAGGATGACTGTGCCTGGTGATGTTAAGAAATGGTCCATCAGTGTCACAGTTATATGGGTTATTGTGGATATTTACAACTCTGGCATATATGGCATCTTCGACTTTTACTAGACTGCACTGATGAGGCCACAGTGTCACACAGTATACATTATCAAAGTTATTTATTTTGTCTTTTGCGGGTACTCTCCTCTTCTCTTTAATTACTGTGTAAATACTGCGCTTTATTGTATTATGATTGGTTTATCTATGTCTGTGTTTATCTTCCTCCTTTGCACTGTGCTGTACTGAACTGAACCGTCAACCCTGTTGTGCGGAAATAAAGGATATTGATTTGTGTGTGTTGATGTGAAAATGGTTGATTGAATTTATAAAAGTAAGAAATGTCCCATTTAATGGCTCTGTTCCAAAACCTACTGACCACTCTCTACAAATGCAACTTTGTGTGTTGTATAAATAGCTCTAACTAGTCTGTTTTAATTACATTTTAGCTAAACTTTCCAGTACATAATGAATTTGATTTTATAATCAATGTTTCTCCTACATTGTTCTCCATCTTGGATTTATTTTTAAAGGATACATGTAATGCTACCTTAGAATATAGCCTAATACATGTATCTTAGACTACATCTTATGTAGCATAAGTTTTCTTTCTACTTTTTGAAACAAGATTTGAATTAAGACACTCCAATGATGCCTTAAAATGTTGCCTGTGGAGTGAGCTATAGATATTTTGGAGTGGGTGTGTCTTTAAAATGACAAACTAAACCAGTCCCATTAGGCAAATCCCATTTGAATGGCCATGTTTACACAGCAGAAGAATCTGGTTGTTCGTCCTGTACTGTTCGTACACAGTTTGGTTATAAAAGAGAGTGATTCTGCGTTCTGTAACTAGTGATGGACCGATCATGGTTTTTCCGATTTTTTTTTTATTTTTTTATTTTTTTAAGTAAATTTATTTGTTGTTTATTTGTTCTATAACAGGCAAACTGGCCTTAAAAAATATATATCTGTAGCCATTTGAAATTAGAGGCAACCACAGCATTTTAATCATGATCCAAACAAAGATGCTACACACACGTACCATGAGCAGTTGTTTTTGATTTGAATTAGATCATTTCAAGATTTAAAACAAAACAGAATGGTCTGACTTTAGATTTGTGAAATTATGCTATATAAGACACCTGCACAAAACAAAAATAGCAGATGGACTGAATGAAAATGCAAATTCACTCCCTGACAGTAGGTGGCGCTTATGAAACAGCAGCGTTTTCGTTGGGCACTTATAAATACTACTTTATACGGAACTAAGATAAAAGGAAAAGAAAATTCCATCGAAACTTGTCTGAAGACGGTTAGTTCCCTTCAGAGATACATTCATATAAACCCCCTCCTCCATTTCAATATTTATGTTTTTCTTCCTATATTTTGAGTGAACAGCAAGCTTGCTCTGCCTGGTACAGAATTTGCTCTGCTGGTGCATCTGTGCTCTCTTCTTTGCATTTGTCTTTAGCGAGTCCCGTCTCTGGCCTGTGTTAACGCCCTGTTTACAGACATTGTAATATTTCCACACAAATTATATTTTGGGAAGTGATTGCATTGCAGTTTGTGTGCAAGTTGTATAAATAGCTCTAACTAGTCTGTTTTAATTACATTTTAGCTAAACTTTCCAGTACATAATGAATTTGATTTTATAATCAATGTTTCTCCTACATTGTTCTCCATCTTGGATTTATTTTTAAAGGATACATGTAATGCTACCTTAGAATATAGCCTAATACATGTATCTTAGACTACATCTTATGTAGCATAAGTTTTCTTTCTACTTTTTGAAACAAGATTTGAATTAAGACACTCCAATGATGCCTTAAAATGTTGCCTGTGGAGTGAGCTATAGATATTTTGGAGTGGGTGTATCTTTAAAATGACAAACTAAACCAGTCCCATTAGGCAAATCCCATTTGAATGGCCATGTTTAATTACAATAGAGATCGGCCAAAATAAAACTAAAAACCGGTCATTCGACCGGTGGATCTCTATCTGTAACCAACATTACTCCATTAGATATCCAAAACCACAACTGAATTTTGAGTGCAAGACTGGTTCATATGTTCTTGTTATTCTTTACTGTCAATCAAAATGTTAGAGATTGCAAATCTCTCTCATGTTAAGAAAATTTAAAGTAGTGGTACAGTGTGATTTTAAAGTTAGAGAAAGGAATTGACTGTTACCTGTCCATAAAAATATTATTCAGTAAACTCCACTGTCTCCGTCTCTCTCAGAACGGCAGCTGTGCAGCTCCATGGCCAACTCCAACATCCTCCCGTCTGCTGTGACAGGCATCAGTAAGGAACTAGCTGATCTGCGGCACCTCATCCAGTTTCCAGAGGAGATCGCCACCATCCTGACAGAACAGGAGCAGCAGCTGTACCGTCGCGTCTTCCCCCTTGACTACCTCAGCTTTCTCACCCGAGACCTGGGCAGCCCAGAGTGCCACAAACGCCACCCGCACCTAAAAGCCTCCCTGTCCGCCCCCATCATGCCCACTCAGAACGACCATCACAACACAGTAGAAGATCTCGTCACAAGATTCAACGAGGTGAGCATTCATTAATGGTGCCGATTCATACCAAAGGAAGTGGAAATGGAAGGGCAGAAAAGTAGCTTTGGCTTTTTAACGAAAAATTTAGTTAGACACCGAATGACATTTGTCATAGTTGGAAGGGTTAGTTGCCATCTCAAGTGTCTGTTCTATTGCCTGTTTTACTTGGAACTTTTCACGTTCACAAGGAGTACCTACTTATTCTAACAGATGTGAGTTTATTGCAGTTGTCTTAAATATTTGATACTAAGAGTGCCAGAGGAAAATTGTGTTTCTCCTTTTGAATGAGGTTCGAAGAAAGTGATGTCATCTCTAAGGTACACGCTTGTCTTTAGATCAGCTGGTTTTGATTTTGAGAAACAAAATGGACGTGAAATGTGTTTTTGCCATTTTGGCTGAACTCTAAGTCTTAAAACATGAAAATGTCAAATGTTGAAGCTTCAAAGCTGGTTATGTTTCATGTAAGAGCAGGAATCTAGACAGGTTATGACTGGGAATAACATGTGAAATAAAGGTTTGCAGATGCTTACAGCCATGACAGCAATGCTCGTTATGTAAGACTCACAACTCAGTAAAGTGACCTTCACATTGTGACAGACTTTGAAATCAGTCTTACATCTTGTCAAGTAGCGTAATGCTCTAAGGAATCATCTTTCATCGTTGAGTGCAGTTCCTTGAAATTTTTTATCCACTGCCTTGTTGATCAGAAGAAGCGTTCCTGGTAGAAGGGAGTTCACTAGATCACAGGCTTCAATGTGATGTAATACTATCACAGCATAAAGTCAATGGATCACATAACAGGACTATGCTTCATCCCTCCAAGCATTAATCCTAGTGTCCTTTGTGAACAAGTCACAGATTCCTACTTTAGATGGATTTGGTTCGCTCTTTGACCTTAATGCTTCCTGTGGACTAATTAATGCCCCAGCAATGTGTTGTGTTATTTTGGTTGTGCTGTAACCCACATCATACATCCCTGAAGTGTTGCCACTGGGTGTCCATACACAATCTAGGATTTGTTGTCTTTGTTGTGGTCTTACACAAACACTTTATCGACGGCCACCTTTGAAGCCTCTTCCAGGGTGCAGTGTCTCTGGCAACACTTACGTAAGTTTTTAATGTGTCAAGTCTGCTGTCCGTTCGCTGCTGGCTGGTTGGCCTGCACGGTAACTCAAGAGCAGCAGTCTGTCCGGTGGAAAGCTGGCAAAATGACATGAGCTCCAGTGTACCGGTCCCCTCATATTAAACGTTCCTGGCCATCCGGACCCCAGCACAACTGTTTATGTAACTGACTGACTTTCTGTGAGGTGTTTTTAGCTACAACACGCCATGGCATAAATATTTGTTCTCAAACTGATTGCTGTTATGAGCGCTCAGGACTAGAGATGGTCATTTTCTGTGACTGTGTTTAAAGAAAATGTGAGTGGTGACTGACTGTACAGGACTCGCCACCACAAGGCTGGGGTGTTCTAGGTGGTTGCCAGGGCGTTACTATGCAGTTGGTAAGGATGCATGTTGTGGTGCAATTGGTCAGGATGTTCAAACAAACAGAACAATGTTTTGATTTCAATCACACAGTGTTCAATTCAATTTTATTTATAAAGCACATTTAAAATCAACCTGAGCTGGCCAAAGTGCTGTACATAAAGTTAAAAAGAAAAAGAAAAAAGAAGAACATAAATAAAAAAGAACACGTACAAATTACCAAGAATTAAAAGCACAGGAAAAAATGTGTTTTTAACATAGATTTAAATTTGTCAAACGTAGAAGCAGTTCTGACTGGTAGTGGCAAGCTATTCCACAGCTTAGGGCCCGCTACTGCCCGCTACTGCGTTGCAGGCGAGATCGTGGTACCAGCAAAAGATGACCATTTTGGGATCTAAGTGATCTGGAAGGATTGTACATAACAATCAAATCAGATAGATATTTGGGAGCTAACTATTGAGAGCTTTGTAAACGAATAACAAAATCTTGTAGTCGATACGGTATCGGACTGGCAGCCAGCGCAAAGAACGTAAAATTGGTGTAATATGGTCTCGTGTGCAGCTACCTGTGAATAGACGGACAGAGATGGAAGAGAGAGGTAACCCAGAATACAAAGAATTACAGTAATCAAGTCGAGTTGAGATAAAAGCATGAATAACAGTTTCCAAACTTTTCCTGCTTAAGAAAGGTTTGACTTTAGCTACCCGGCGAATATGATAAAAACTGGTACTAACTATGGTGTTGATTTGTTTGTCTAATTTAAGACCATTATCTAGGTGAAATCCTAGATCTTTAACATCAGAAGTAAGATAAGGAGTAAGAGTGCCGAAGTTGGTTGAGTGTTCATCTGGGTGCTCTTTTGGGCCAAATTGAATGATTTGGGTTTTATCATCGTTAAGTATCATGAAATTATTTGTAAGCCATGAGTGTTAGTGTTAGTCTTTTTAAGGGAAACAACCCACAAATGACTTCGTTCTCTGCATATTACAGGGTTAGTTCACCCAAAAATGAAAATTATCCCATGATTTACTCACCCTCAAGCCATCATGAGCGCCATTCACTACCATTATAAAGCTTGGAAGAGCCAGGATATATTTTAATATAACTCTGATTGTGTTCGTCTTAGAGAAGATAGTCGTATACACCTAGGATGACTTGAGGGTGAGTAAATCCCCCCACCCCCATTGTATGAATTCAGAAGACTTTGAATATAGCCCAGCAGTTGTATGGATCACTGTCATAATCTACTTTTACTATTTAGAAAAGGGTGGCAAGGATATTCTTCAAAAATACAGTTTGGTACAGGGTAATATAGGATTTGGAACAAAATGTGTGTTAGTAAATACATGATGTCAGAACTATTTCTTTAACTATGAGGGGGGGTATAAAGTCTAGAGACCAGGGGTGCAAAACTCAATTCCTGGAAACGCACCTGATCCAGCTAATCAAGTCCTTCAGGATTATTTGGCTGCATCCAAAATCTTAAATATGCTGCCGTCAGAGTCTGTAAGATTACAAAAATACCTTTGTTCAGCAGTTCATCAAAATTGACAGTAAAGACAGAATTGTTATAAAATAATTCTATTTGAATTGAATGCTGTTTTTTTTTTTTTTTTTTTTTTTTTTTTTTTGTTAATTTATCCAAAAACAAATAATCAATATAGGGAAATACAAACATTATCAATGTAAAACACTTAAATATTCACAAAAATAATTTTATTTATTACATTAAAGTATTAAATCACTTGAAACAAAATATTCTTATACACTTGACATGGATAAATTCTACACACTCCCTATATGAAAATAATAATAAAGCAAAAAATAAACAAACAAACAAAAAATATTAAAGAACACCCAACCAACACCAAAACCAACTCACTGCAAAACATTATTTACCCAATTTTTGCGAAATGTCTGCCCTAAGACACCTAATAGTGACTGTCTTTATTTTATTCTGTTAAACAAAATCTGATCGTATAGGGTTATATATATATATATATATATATATATATATATATATATATATATATATATATATATATATATATATATATAGGACATATATATAGATATATATATATATATATATATATATATATATATATATATATATATATATAGGACATATATATATAGATATATAGATATATATATATATATATATATATATATATATATATATATAGGACATATATATATGTATATATATATATATATATATATAGGACATATATATATATATATAGGACATATATATATATATATATATATATATATATATATATATATATATATATATATATATATATACATATAATATATAGGACATATATGTAGTAATTAAATATTCGCCTAGTTTTCACCAAAGCTCGCTCTATTTTGCTGTAGATCATTAAACCGTTACGCTGCCTCAGACGTCTGACCGAAATCAGTTTTGTAAGGTACCTTTGTGCGAAAAAACGCTGCCTACAAAGTCATTGTCTGATAAGGTAGCGAGGGAACAAGTCAGCTGCCTAAGCTTTCGGACGCAGCCTTTGAAAACTACAGTGTGTTGGAGCAGGGTTTGAAGTAAACTCTCCATTACTGTGGCCCTCCAGGGACTGAGGTTTGCACCCCTGGTCTAGACCCAATCAATGACTCCTGTTATCTGTGTTAGTGTTACACGATCCAGTGGGCTCAAATCTACATGTGTACTCAAATCTTCATTTTTCTTGGAAATGTAAATTAAATCATGTTTGAACTCTAGATTTAGTTTAAAGCTAGAGATTTATGTTATACAATCTGCAGTATTTCTTCCAAATATATGTGATGATGATGATTATACAGTAATAAAGTGAGAGAGTGAAAAAAGTAAGTAGGATATGGTATATCAGCACTTTCTCAAGACTGTTGTAGTTGTTCGTCTGTCAGTAGGGCCTTATAATAAGGTGTGTGTTGTGTGTTTAGGTGAGCTCATGGGTGACCTGGCTTATCCTGACTGCTGGGTCCATGGAGGAGAAGAGAGAAGTCTTCTCATACCTTGTCCATGTGGCGAAGTGCTCCTGGAACATGGGCAATTACAATGCGGTCATGGAGTTCTTGGCAGGTCTCAGGTATGGCATGATGCCTTGAAGTACTTGGTTAAAAAAGAAATGGCCCTGTATAAATAAATGGTCCTCTTTGTTTGTATTTCACGATGCTTAACAAAGTGAGGAACATTCCTGAGTCATTGATTTGTTTTTGACAGCACATTTGTAACATGCGAAAAGATGAGCCTCACTGTTTGTATTCCTATTAATCTGCAACCCAATTCTAACCCAACCCAAAGTTATTCTATGGATGTTCTACAAAGCTCTCTCTCATCCAGCTTTGCTTTTCTTTCTACTTCCGAGGGATGTTTTTGTTTTTTGTCTTAGTGCTGAGATTTTAGTCACCTATCAGATGTTTTATGCTTACCATAAAGATATTAAAATTAATTAATAATGTTCTACAGTGCAATTTTCCCTATTGAAAAAAGATGTAACAACTAGGGGTGTGACGAGACAGTTAGCTCACAAGAATGAGACAAGAAAAATTCTCAATGACAATATAGGCAATGTTTTAACTAATCGTCTTGTATTGAATGTCATTTCAGTTCTTTCTGAGTATGAATTATCATATGCAGTAAAAGACAACAAACTCAATTGATTGGCTTCTCTCCTGTATGATTTCATATGAGCCTCTTCAGACCTTAGAACTGTACATGATTTATGCGCTTCTATAACTTTTGACCTCCTAACTGAACTCCTTTCCACAAATTGATCATAGAAATAAAAACAGTATATAAAAAAAAATATTAACAGTGTTCTCTTAGTCTTATTAAGTGCAAACAATAAGTGCAACCGTAATCAAAGTACTCTCTCAATATTGCAACAACAAGTGTAAATAGAGAGCAAATCTTTCTTCAAGCATGATACAGAACTAAGAGATGGTTACAACTGCACAGCCCAGCCTAAGATAGCTTTTATATTGGGAGATATTTGCATGCATCAGGGAGCCATTTTCAAAAACGTGGTATTGAAATCAATTTTGAATGCGCGCTCGCGTTTTACAATCGATTTCTACAAGAAAAGACATTTATCAGACGCTTTGGCTCTGTTGGGTAACGAATCCTCCACCATGGTCGTGTCAATCATCTGCTGCACAAGTCCTGCTGCACTACGTACAACTCTGCAGCTTGTGTTGGATGAGCTAGATGGGATTGAAGCGACCATTATCTAACTGAATTAAATGGTTTTTATTTCTATATAAAGCAAAATGACAGTGGAGGCGTAATGTAAACGTAGCGGTGGCATATTCTATCCTAATTTCACCGTCACACTCCGTCATGGCAATATCGCGAGACAGCTTTTCACTTCTACGAGAAATCTCATCACATATTACTCTTGCGAGATCTTGTGGCACGAGATCTCGTCACAAACCTAGTAGAAACCTCTTTGAGTTTGCGTTTGAGCCAGTTTTTTTTCCCATTTGTGTTGGTATGAAAGAGAAACACTGAAATGATATGAGTCATGGACAATGGTTTAAAATACAGATTGTATGACTTAAACCAGAATATAACTCAGGTTGTACTTAAGCATCTGTGGTGTCAGGCATGTACACAAAAATGTTAAGAGGCCTTGAACAATATACAGTCAGGACACACAAAATGACGCCCCTACGGCCCTGCTCACCACTTATTCTTCCCCAGGTCTCGCAAAGTGCTGAAGATGTGGCAGTTCATGGACCAGGCAGATATTGAGACCATGCGTGGTCTAAAGGACGCCATGGCCCAGCACGAATCATCATCTGAGTATAAGAAAGTGGTCAACCGTGCCCTCAACATCCCAGGATGCAAAGTGGTGCCCTTCTGTGGTGTGTTCCTTAAGGAACTTAGTGAGGCTCTGGATGGTGCAGCCAGCATTATTGCACTACGTCCCTCTTTTGATTCTCAAGAAGATCCTGTTGAGGTGAGGATTATGTGCTTTCAAAGAGTGATGATGACTAACACAGGAAATTGTATTACCACAGTCAAATTTAATTGTCTTTTACAGTTACAATAATAGTCTTAAAGCCATTTTGGCTAGCTGGAGCAATTACCTTTTCATCAAACATTTAATATCCCTGCTGAATTGCTTCCTGGCTTTACAAAAAACACATTAGAATGATTCAGTCGGGAAAAAGACATTTTGTCACTCTGGTGACTATTGAATCACCCACGAAAGCTTTTAAAATCCCACAAATCTACTCGTATTGTCCATAATTGTGGTTATTTTCTTTTGTGTGGAATCTCTTGTGGTGAAGTGCTCTTTACCTTCCACAGTTTGTCACCGAATACAACGGCCAGCAGCACTTCCTGCAGAGGGTTGGGAGCGATGGGCTCCACAGCTCAGACAAGGAGGCGACAGTCAGTAACATTCTGCAGACAATTCGCAGTTGCAACCGAAGCTTGGAGGCCGAGGAGCCTGAGGAGAAAGCACGAGAGATCACAGTTTCCCCCAAAAATTCCTTCAAAGACAAGAGCAGAAACCAGTGAGTTAATTTTGGACCTTGTTTGCAAATATATGATGTGTTTAGTCTAATCCTTATATGCTGAGGCATTCACAGTTTGTTTTAATACCTTTAACATGCACTCTGCATAGAGGTTTGGGTTATTTCTTTACACTTATCTGTGTAAACCAATGAGATCTTTAATGAATAGCATTCCCATGAATTTAATATCCCTGAATTTAATATTTATTATTCCTTTAATATAATATATTAACTCTCAATGGGAGTTGCTTGACCGGACGAGGAATTGCTAAATGCATGTGATTTGACATCTGCGATTATTGCTCATGGACACATTTATATTTAAAGGTTTAATTGAGTCAATCATCTGAACTGTAAAATGGAACTTCAGGAAAATTTGTAGCAACTCTAATATTGTTGTCACCACAAGAACACACAGAATCCCAAACCCAAAAGCAGCAGAAAGAGGAAAAAGTCCTTTTCATATTTTTCAAAACCCTAATTTTAAAGGAAAATTATCCCATGATGTACTCACCCTCAAGCCATCCTAGGTGTAAATGACTGAGACTATAAAATGCATCCATCCATAAAAAAATGAATCCATATGACTCCAGGGGGTTAATAAAGGCCTTCTGACGTGAATCGATGTTTTTGTGTAAGACAAATATCCTTATTATGTTTGTCTGAAAGAAGATAGTCATATACACCTAGGATGGCTTGAGTGTGAGTAAATCATGGAATAATTTTGGAAAAATGTTTTGATGAAGGTTATGGCTGGATTGCTGTAAAATTCTATTCACACCATAAAACACATCATTCAGTGTCTACGGTTTACAACTAAATCACCTCCCTTGACAACCTTGAGATAATTTTTAAAAGAGAGTGAAGGAACTACTGTAAATGCTTGGGGTTTATTCTGAGCCTTTAAACATCTTGTCAAGTTATAAGTTGACTCCAAAACTTGCCATTTGGCTGAAATGTTTCTCTGTGGAACATGTTGTTGTCATGAAAGTGTTTATGCATATGGACCAATGTAAAGAGCAGCATTACAGATCCCAAATTTCTTTAGAAGATAGAAAGCAGTGAGATTTTGGTTCTGTTTGTCTTCAACGCTGAAGCAGTTTTGTCATCTGGAGGAAGGTGCACATATCGGTTGTTAATACTGTGTCTCTGGAGAATCTCATTGCCTTTTTTTGTAGACTCTAGTGTTTTCATCTTTCAAGAGACTGAATCTTGAGCAATCAGTCTTTGATATACTTCTTTATTATTTTTTACGTCTCTCCCAAGAACTGTTCCAGTCGCAGGACTGACTTTGTACCACAAATGTATCAAAGTTGAGCATGTTGTGTTTGGGTATGGGTACAGATCCACCCCTATATTTGCCAGTGTGAAGCCATGCACTTTATCAAACTTCTTCCTTCTTTTTCTTTCTTCCATTCTCCTTACTATCCACTCTCAAGGAAAGTACCTGGGTCAGAGCGTGTCCTGTAAGTTGCCAGATAGTTGTGTTTCAATGATTGCACTAACTGGATTGGTCTCTAAGTGACATGTACTGTTTCAGATGTATGGGTTTGGTGTGTTTGCACTTAGAAATGCATGCATTTCCTGCCTCTGAAACCACAATGCAGAGTTGAAATCAAGACCATCTTCTCCAAGACCAAGACCAATCCCCAATCACCTAAGGCACAGACCAAAACCACAATTCTTAGGTCCAGACCAATAACACAACCCACTAAGACCCAGACCAATGCCAACCTCAGAAAACCCAGAGTAATACAAAAGTCCTAGATCCAAATCAAGACTAGACTCCTCAAGGCCCAGATCCAGTCCTAGATCCAAATTAAGACTAGACTCCTCAACGCCCAGATCCAGACCAAGACCTTATCCCAAGACCCAAGCCAAAAACTGTTGGTCCAAGATCCAGACTGTCCAGTTTAATTATAAAGAATATACTGCAGCATTCATTTAGAACACACAGGCTAAGTAGCCATTAAAAGCCATGGGATTATTGTGAATCATCTGTAATGGTGCAGATACAAGTACAAACCTGTGGTTGAGGTAATTATCACCTTTAAAGGTTCCTTTAATACTCTTTAGAATTAGACTGCAGTCTTGCCTGAGACCACAAACCAAAACCCATATCCAGACCAAGACAGAGTAAATAAGACCCAAACCACAACCACCTTTAAGATCAAGATGCCAGCTCTGCCACAGTGCACAAATTAAAGCAGTTTAACTTGTAGCATTGCATTATATTACATAACGGCCCCTAAATTTGTGTGTCATAGGAAGACAGTGCTCAATATTGTATGCTCCTGTAAACTCCTTTTTACAAGACTAATATGGCATGACCTCTTCCAAGAAAGTGAGAAGTTTTCCAGGCAGAGTTCTGTTTATTCAGTCACTTGATCCTTTATGTCTGCTTCACCTGCTTCATGTCATTTTTATTTCAGGTTTTTAGTAGGGGACCTCTCAGACTCTGAAGGGGACCCATTTGAGCTGGCTAAGGACATAGACCTCCAGACCACAGAAGAGGTGAATGGACCCTTTAGCCATGGTACGGAGCTCATTCCTTGGTACGTGCTCTCACTTCAGCCGGATATCCACCAGTTCCTGCTCCAGGGAGCAACCGTCATCCACTACGACCCCGAGACCCATCTCACCGCCCGTTGCGTCCTTCGCCTACAGCCCGATAACTGCTTCCTCACCTGGTCCAAGCCCCACAGTAGCTGCGGCCCAGGTGGAAGAGCCAGAGGCTTCATGGGACATCCACCATCCCCAGACCACTTACCCCTGGGCCAACCTGTGCACTGTGGACTGTCCGACGGACTCCTGGACCTTAATGTGGTGAAGGCTGTGTTTATGGGTCACCCTGGAGTGGATGTTAACTATGTGTGCCTGCAGCACAAACTGTGTAACATGAACCCTGGCGAAAATGGTGTCACGCTGCTATATGGACTTCACACCACAGACAACAGGCTCCTGCACTTTGTGGCCCCCAAGCACACGGCACGCATGCTGCACAAGGGCCTCCAGGAGCTGCTCAGTGCCATCAGGAAGATCAGGAAATTTCCTGACCAGAGACTGCAGTGGCTGCGAAAGCAGTATGTTAGTTTGTACCAGGTACATCTACATCTATTCATTTATCAGATGCAATTAATCCAAGTGAGAACACAATACAAATAGACCGATCATTCCAAGTTTCCGTTTAGAATTGAAATAGTTCAACACTATGGAAGATTTTTTTATAGTAAGGATTTTGCTAATGTTTTAAAAATGGGTAGCACTTTATTTTACAGTCCTGTTCCCCATGTACATACAATGTAGTTATTACACTAATTACAATAACTGGGTAATAACTACTTACTAACTCTGAACCTACCCCTAAACCTAACCTTAACCCCTTTAGTTACCTTATATTACCCAGTATGTTCTTAGGTAAGTACACTGTAAGTACACATTCTGTAAAATAAAGTGCAATCTTAAAATGATTGAATGTAATTAAAAACATTAAAGCTAACAGAATGAATGTTTCATGTTATGCTCACTCATTATGCTATAAAAAAGCCTGCTGGTCTTACACCAAGCTGTTTTCCACTGGTCATGCTGGTCTGGTTTGATAGTTTTAGAAGGGTTTAAGGCACTCGTCAGCTGATCAGGGTGGCAGATCAACTTATTGACCAGCTAAACCAGCTGAACACCAGGCCATGCTAATGGATCAGCCGAACCAGCTTAAACTGCCGTAGACTGCCTTTAGATAAAGATTTTTGCACATATGTTGTGTCGTCCTCAGTGTTGAATTACTCTTTATTGAAGTTCCCACAACACCAAACACATTCCACTTTTGACTATGATTGCCCTCCACTGTTTCCTTTTAACATAACTCTGCTAACCTTGGGTCAGCTAAGGCACAGCTTTCTTTTTTTGAAAGCTAAATTCCATTCATTGTTGTTATCCTTTTTTATTGACGATGGCTTTTACATTGCTGTAAAACTCCTTTTTCTAGGAGGACGGTAGATTTGAGGGACCCACACTGGCCCATGCTATTGAACTGTTTGGTGGGAGACGGTGGAATATGGGCACTAGCGGCCCTGGATCCGCCAGCAAGAGTGCAGAGAAGAACTCAGTTCAGAAAAATAGTCCGCTGGGCATCAACTCAAATGTAAAAAAGAAGAAGAAAACCTTAGTCAGGGTAAGAAGAGGAAGACCGTGAGCCTGCAAAGGCTGTCTTGGCTTGACTATGTCACTTGGCTAATGCACCGTCTTGTTCATAGGGGGACAGTGGCGATGGAACAGATGATGAGATGATCTCACGCAAGACCAGGAGCTGTAAGGAGACTTTAGGGAGGAGAGAGTCTGACCCTTTGGAAAGTGTCGAGCAGGAAGAGGCTGGTAAGGGTTACTGAACATTTTGTTGACCGCTAATTGGACTCTGGTAAAACACAATTGTAGAAGAATGTTGAGGATGGTATTTCAACTGTTTTAGATACTTGAGAGTATAAATAATTGGTTTTGTGTTGTGAATATCTTCAGAGATCAGGTACATTGTTGCATGTTTAAATGTTTCCATAGAGGACTGCAGTACCTCTGGCCACCCTGGACCCTTTTCCTTATCCAACAGCAAAGGCCAGTCTCCTGGATCCTCCTTGTCCTCTTCCTCATCTTCCTCTGGCTCCTTTAGCACAAACATCTCCACCCCTACACGCCCCCATTCCTCCCCCATTCTCCCCAGCAACTCCAAAAGTCAGCCAGGGTAAGGCAGAAAATACAAATTCAGTGCATTCCCAGAAAGAACACAGGCTTCACAAGATCCTGTTCTTTTTAAGATACTTTCAGATGTAACTATACAAGATCTCATTGGTTCTCACGTCATACGCATGCATGTTTAAGCTTACGTTAAAGTGATGCAGTCTTTCACAGATGATTCAGTGACATGAGTACATCTGTGCATGGTGAAGAATAAATTGGATTACTTGTAGTAAAGGCTGTTTTGCTTCAGAACTGACTGTGTTTGGTGGTCTCAGGGCCTGGAGCAGTCGGAGCTGGCATGGACGAGGGAAAGGTTGCTTCAGGGGCTTCCAGGAACTCATGATCTCTGACAGCATCATGAGCTTTGTTGAATTTGTGGAGCTCTTCAAGTCTTTTAGGTAGAACACACCTTTCCTTCTAACCAAATACACAGCTTGTGTTTTGAATCTGGATGATTGTTGAAAGTTTCCCGTTTGTCTGTTGTGTGTCCAGCATCCGCAGTCGCAAGGATCTGAAGGAACTGTTCGACACCTACGCCGTGCCATGTAGTCGCTCGGGTCCTGATTCTGTTCCTCTATACACTACACTGAGGATTGACGACAAACTTACGGGACTGCAACCAGATCTTGGTGGGCATGTGTGAATAATAGTCATTTTTAAACCTGATTTTGTAACTGATGAGGTAGGATGGTTTTACAAAGCTGATCTCTTCACAGATCTCCTAACTCGCAACGGCTCTGATCTGGGCCTTTTTATCCGCACGCGGCAGCAAATGTCTGAAAACCAGAAGCAAATTTCAGATGCCATTGCAGCTGCAAGCATTGTGACCAATGGCACTGGAGTGGAGAATTCGTCGCTGGGTGTGCTGGGATTGGCCATCTCTCAGCTCAATGACTTCTTGGTCAACTGTCAGGGAGAACATCTGAGCTATGATGAGATCCTCAGCATCATACAGGTGTGTAGAAGAACTCCCTGAAAGCCAGAGTTTTATAAACTTTACTGATCACACCTATTGAAATTGAAAAAGGTCATTCTTGTTATGAAGCACATTAATATGGTTGTGTTGTGATTTATAGATTTTAAGAAATGCATTTTGAGTAAATCCGGCACTTAAACTTTGAATTTGGATTGAAATAAAGATCTAAAGTTTACTTTTTTTTTTTTTTTTTACAATCTTTTGAAATTTTTATATCCTTGTACTTGTTTATGTAATTGTATATAACAGCACTGAATGTTTTAAAGTGATGCAAACCAGCTAATACCATAAAACATCACTGGATTCGTCAAAGCCACTGTTAATGCTTGTTCATTTGTGCTGGTGTTTTATCACAAAAAAGGTCACTTTCTGGATGTCATTAAGAACATGCCTTTTGTTATTTAAAAATAAATAAAACGATTACCGGAAAAATATATAATGATTTTTCTCTTTTCAAGCTATGTGCAGCAAACTTGGCACTGTCAATGTATCTGTCTTGTGTGTCTAACCTTCAAACTTCAAAACTTTTAAGCTGTTTTAAACCTTGAAAAGACATTTTCAAGCCAACATTCAAACTTTGTCTTGACTGATTTTCCTTATTTATGTGAAAACTTATTGTCAAAAAAGAAAATTGTTTCAAACCTCTGTCAGAAGGGTCTGGCAAGGTTTTAAAGTTCTCAGCAGTGGGTCATCATTTAACAACAACATGGACAATTGATTCTTCCTTTATTAAGAATAAGAGTCGTTGACTGACATTTCGAAATTAGCAGCTCACCAGCTCATAAATCACTATGAGACATCTAATGATATGCATGCCAATGTAATAACATTTAATTTGTTTTTTTGTTTCTTTAGAAATTTGAGCCTTCTTCAAACATGCGTCAGATGGGGTGGATGTCGTTTGAAGGATTTGCCAGGTTTGGTTTTATTAAACATATTTGACAAAATAATGTGGACCAGAAGTTTCGGAAACAAAATACTTTGGCAGATTTGGATAATATGCTATAGTCATATAATCTCTGCTACATGACTGAAAATTAATCTGCCTCTCGAAGGTTTCTAATGGACAAGGACAACTTTGCCTCTAAAAACGAGGAGTCTCAAGTGAACCTGGATGAGCTCCAGTATCCGCTCTCGTACTATTACATCGAGTCCTCTCATAACACATACCTCACGGGCCATCAGCTGAAGGGAGAATCTTCAGTGGAGCTTTACAGCCAGGTACATCTTCAGCCGAACTTCTCTGTTTATCCTGAACCTGATCCAAGGTGAAAAACGACTCACAATGCACTCCATAAATATATTTGACGATCGCTGCTTCACATACCGTACTGTAGATGTCACCTGCATGAGAATGTAGCTGTGTAAATAATATAGGAAAAAAACAGCATGTAAATGATGCCTGACTTATAGCTTCTGTCACAGGTTTTGCTGCAGGGCTGTCGTAGCGTTGAGCTGGACTGCTGGGACGGGGACGACGGCATGCCTGTTATTTACCATGGACATACTCTCACTACTAAGATTCCTTTCAAGGTCTGTTTAGAAATCAATGCTTAAAGAGACTTCTGTTGATTTTATGTATGTTTTCTGTTGACTGAACTGCTCTTGTGGTCTGTAGGATGTTGTCGAGGCCATCAATCGTGCAGCGTTTGTGAACTCAGAGATGCCTGTGATTCTGTCCATTGAAAACCATTGCTCTTTACCACAGCAACGCAAAATGGCTGAGATTTTCAAGGTACCTGTCTGCACTATGTCAGAATGCTCTTTAGATTCCTTTAGATGTTCTTGACCTGCTCATTTTATGAGTCTGTGTCCTGTGAAAGGTGAACATTGTTCATGTTTTGCTCTTCAGACGGTGTTTGGAGAGAAGCTGGTGACCAAGTTCCTGTTTGAGAGTGATTTTGCGGATGAGCCTTTGCTTCCAACTCCTCTGCAGCTCCGAGGGAAGATCCTCCTCAAAAATAAGAAGTTGAAAGCTCACCAAGCTCCAGTCGACATTCTCAAACAAAAGGTAGAGGGTGCAACACAGAACTGATCTCAGGACTATTTGATTTATACACAATTTAGACTTCTTGCCAGCTATCCTTCTACAAAATCTCATCTGAATGAATCACAGCAGCCAGACACTCAAATTGGAACTGCCCAGTTTGGCAAGCTCTTGCCATTTTTTTCTTTTGTGCAATATGAATTAGTGATGCACCGAATTGAACTGTGGCAGCTAAAGCGATCTATCATGCCACATTAAAGAGCATCAAAATGGCATTTATTATTTGTATTTCATGATAAAGTTGACAGAATTTAAAAGCTGAGACTTTTTTTCATATCAAAAGTAACAAAGCCCAAAGCTTATTGCAATTATTGGATGGCAGGCATGCTACAAATAATGTTGAGTGAGGCTTTGTTCACGCATTAACTGGAAACAGCATAGACTAAAAGGTTGATCTTGAGATTTAAAGTCCCCCTTTAGTCAATAATTTTATCCCTTAAAACTGTCAACAAAAGGACATATTTAAACATCTTTTCCTGTGAAAATAATTTCTTCATTCCTTAAAATAGCTTGAATGTAACTCTCTACACCCTTGCTTCATTTAGTATACACGGATCTATGAATATGATAATTAGCCCCACCTCCACACACTCACACAAGCTCAGAGATCCACTCGGTGAACTTACTGAGGTAAACGCTGCACAATGGTATCGCGTTTAGAACGTCGGACACATAACGGTTATTAATATGATTAGCCTTTTGCTTGACTACATTATCAAACAGTTAATAATGTGTTGCTACTGTTACACGAACCATGTTCCCGTTCTTCATCTCAGAGTCAGACAGCTGCCTTCTAACAATCAGTATCCTTACAAACGCTTTGAACAACTGAGAAAGGCATATAGTTCATCATAATGTCGTAATATACATCATACACCCGCTATATTGCTAAATCTACCCGATTTTTCATATCAACAGAAAAATATACCGGGATAACCTGGCTTCTCTTGAGACTCCCATATTTCAAAGTGGTTATAGTTAATGATATGCTAAAGCCTGCCCACACGTTGACATGATTGGTTACAAGGTAGTTTGTGACATCACAAACACCAGCAATTTCAAACCGCATTTTTGAAACGGTCTTTAGATCACTGCAGTTTTTAACAGAAAGTACTCAGCAATGGTGTTGACTTATGAATTTGCACATGGTTAGTGTTAAATCATATTAAAAACACCACATATACCACATTTGGCATAAAAGCACTTCTGAAGTGGCATGTAAGTGTCTTTACACAGACTGTTTAATGCTGCTCAGAGATGCATATATGCATTTACACAGCAATTACAACTGTATGATTTGATACTTGGGGTTGAGGTGGGTCAGAGCAGGCATAATTAAGTATGGCTTTAATACGGCATTGCATCTTTACACTGAATTTTGAGCAGGCAGAGAGCAGCCTTAACTTGTCTGTGTAAAGAGAGACATATAAACAACATTAAAAACTTAATTTTCACCGCAGGGGGTCTTTAAGAATCGATCACGGTTCATCAAAATTAAGATCTATATCAAGAGGCCCTCCAAAATCATTTTAGCTGAAACCAAAAATTCATTTTAAAATTTTTTTTTTTAGTTCTTGAAATTTCAGTGCATTACTAATATGAATGAAATGTGATCTGAGACTAGCTTAAGATAAATGTCTTGCCCTAATATTGCTCTATGTTAAGGCATTAAGGCATTATAAACATAACAGTATGGAGTTGCTGTAACAATGCTTTGAAACAATGTATATTGTGAAAAGCGTTATACAAATAAATTTGACTTGAGTCTCTGCACTGATTTTAGAGGAACATCTGCAAAATCCATTTAAACATTTCAAAATGTCCTTAACTGAGCTGAAAGTACTACTACACTTTATTAGAAAGCACAATCAAATTAGCCAAAATATTTACTAAACAAACATGCAAATGGTGGGGAATGTGTGGAATTGTGTAAATAATGGACTTTCTGCAGAAATCTGCACAGCTTTAATGTGGTTTCGACTAACTGTTAGACATTTTTAGTATCAACAAATTTCATTGAGTCCATGAAGCATCCATTTAACAAATCAAGAATGAATATTTGAAAAGTTTCTGAACTTTTCCTCTGTTTCAAAAGGCACATCAACTGGCTCACATGCAGGCCCAGGCCAACAACGGCACAGTCAGCGGAACGTCCCTGGGAAACAATGATGAAGAAGAGGAGGAGGAAGACGAGTATGACTATGATTATGAATCACTGTCTGATGGTAAGCAGACATGCTAACGTGTCCTTTATTTCAACTCGAATCCATTGCGATTATTTGAGTATTGAGCGGAATTTTCTGTTCTGTTCACTAACCCTCTCACAAACTTTTACTGTTCTCACGATGACACCTTCACTCTGTAGCATGCTGACCTTTTTCCATCCCCTCCACCCCCCTCTTTCTTTAATTCCCTTCACTCTTTTTTTCTCCTTTTTCGTAGCTGATGTCCTCAATGCTTCCACAGCCTCTTATGGCCAGGAAGGTAAATGTACTGTGTGTGAGCATATATGGGTGGTTGGCAAACGGACATGGTTTCAAATATTGTTTAAAACTTTAGGATAAAAATGCAAATATGCTTTTATATTAGGAAAGGTGTCTTTTCAGGTGTCAGTGTTTTTTCCCCAAATTATATATCAATTTATTGGTCACTACAGTACAATTTCTACATTTTACTTGCTGAAAACTGTGGACAAAATTTTTTTTTTTTTTTTTTTGTTGACCAGCCAAATAATGAAAGTTTAAGTCAAAATTACTGGCTTTTTTCGTTGAAGACAGTAAAAATGTCATGTCAGCTGCCCATAAATGTGTGCCATGATGTTGTGTGTCGCTTTTACTGCTGCCAGTGTGTTGACTCTGCTGCAATTGCTTGCACTCAGAGCAAATCAAAGCAGAATAATGGTGCTTGTGTCTGAGATCCTTCAGGTGTGTGCTGTCTGCTCTGCCATGAATAAATCAGCTTTTTTTGAGTATAAAGATGGGTGGTACAGTGTATAAACAAAACAACCCAAACTCGCTTCCACGTTTGCTTCTTCCACATCGTTGGTGTTTTGCAAATGGCTCGACCTTGCTTGCGGCACTGGCTCATCGATGGGGGAAAAACAAAGCCATCTGGTTTCTCATGCCCTGCGCTGCTCTCTGTTAAAAGAGACTTTGTTCTTTCCCAAACGGCCTTCCCCAGAGACTCCGCTATGAGTCTGTGCAGTCAGGGGAATGCTGGGCATTTACTCAACCTGCTTTCTTAAGCCGGGTACACCATGATTTTACCATCAGAGTTAAATTTCAAAAATTGTTTCGTCATAAGGTAAAATGCAAATTTTTGATTGCTTTGTGTGACATCAACCAGTGACCAAATAATTGTCATTGTGATGAATCTTGGCCTGAATGAAGATCTGACAGTATCTGTGGGTTGCACATCTGCAGAATGAATGGTCCTGTGATGACCATTTTTCAGTTTTGTCAATCATGACCAAAATCTGAAAGTCACCATAAAATAAAAATTGACAATTCTTCTTTTTGTTATGGAATACTGCAGTGTTTATTATAAATGATTTATCCGTGCACATCATTATTTTTTTTTAATTCATGAATGCCCTCATTCTCTTCTCTGATTATGTTTTTTTTTTTTTTCAAATAATAAATAAATACTTTATTCATCCCTTTTAGGGAAATTCAAGCATCCATTAGCCCACACACCACTTAACAATTACGGACAATAAAACAGACAAACACCCGACTAATAATAAATTAATCACCACAACAGCGAAGATTAAATAGTACATATAATCATAAAAAAACATACATATTTAAAAGGCACATAGTCCCAAAAATAAATTAACTCAAATTAAATAAAGGCTAACAAATTGCACATGGTCCCTAAAATCCATTAATACAAATAATGGGGATGGGACGACCTGTCACTCACATGAGATCACAGCATTTATCAAGCAACAATGATCCAACGATCCAATCAGTTCCCAATGGACAAAATCAAGTCCCGCCCTTCATTTTTTTTCTTGTTTGAGAATCCTTCACACTTGAATATACATTACAATAGAGAAGAAAAAAAATGCAATTTCCATTTCATGCTGATTTAAAAGGGATAGTTAACTCAAAAATGCAAATTCTGTCATCATTTACTCTCATTTGTGTTTTTCCAAATCTGCACGACTTTTAACATATTTTGACGAATGTTTCTGTTTATTTTTTTGTCCATGCAATGGTTTGGTTACCAACATTCTTCAAAAAATATCTTCTATTGTGATCAGCAGAAGAAAGAACGTCATACAGGTTTGAAAGTAAATGACAGAATTTGTATTTTTGGGTGAACTATCTCTTTAAGAAGTATATATATATACTTGCACATCAGGCTACACTATTGATGTCACAGTCTTTTTTAACTTCTTTCAAATATGACGGCTTCGCCCTTATGTGCTTTGCAAAGTTTTTATTTCTTATTCAGACAAAATTATTCTCATTTCTTAGTTTTTTTTTAATCACTTGTTTTGGCTGGAACCAGAAAATTCTCTTTGGCTTTATGTAGAGATGTTTCTTAATCTTTTTCTTTTCTGCAGACAATATTCTGGACGACAAACCCGAAGGCAAGTCATCCACTGAGAAACTTCAGTACGAGTCCAATGATGAGATGCCGAAGCGGTTTAAGAAAGCAGGAAGCAAAGGAAAGGTCAGTACAGAACAGTAACGATGAACCTTTGAGTTTCTTTGAACCTGAATACAAACATGATCTGTGATGGTTGTACTTGTGTGCCCTTGCAGATG
The DNA here is from genome assembly GCF_019924925.1 of Ctenopharyngodon idella. Taxonomy (NCBI): domain Eukaryota; kingdom Metazoa; phylum Chordata; class Actinopteri; order Cypriniformes; family Xenocyprididae; genus Ctenopharyngodon; species Ctenopharyngodon idella. The sequence continues at coordinate 4,620,717 of NC_067231.1, forward strand.
TTCGACATGGAACTAGGAGAGGAGTTCTACCTGCCCCAGAATGAGAAGGAGAGCAGACAGATCGCTCAAGAACTCTCTGATCTGGTCATCTACTGTCAGGCTATCAAATTCCCAGGTTTCCATCTCATCTAATTATTACATGACCACATCAAGGAAAGTTTATAGTTCTGTCAGTCTCTGGGAAACTTTAAAAGTATCAGATTAGTGATGCACCAAAGAATTTGTCCGAAAATGAATTTTCAAAACAGTTTTGGAGGGCTGAAATAATTAAGCAAAACTGTGACGTTTAATTAGTGCTTCTTCAGTTGCGTGTTTTGATTGTCAGTGTCTATTTATGTGCTCAATGTGTATAAGCTACAACAGGCAAATAGGGCTAGGGCTGCATTGTCATTTTTAATGAACCTTTATTTAGATGAAGCAAGATCTTTTAGTCTATGCTCTTTTCAGCTGATGCGTGAACAAAACTTCTCTGAAAATTATTTGTAGTGTGCCTCCCATACAATAATTATAATAATTTTTGTGCTACTACTTTTGACATGAAACAAAGTCGGTACAAAGTTATAGCATGAAACATCAGAAGATATGTTGAAAGAAACGTTAGAACTTACTGAAATTTATCATGTCTCATTTAATCGTTTCAACTGTGAAAGATGTCAGTAAAACAGCTTGTAAACAATGTCACATAACGTAACACTGACCTCAGGAAAGCCATTCAGTGTCCATAGCTCGACAGTTAACTAGAAAAAATAACTCTAGAGAGGAGCATTTTGCTAAATATATGCACTATATTACATATTCATTCTATTTTAACTTAACCAGTCGTCTTCATTATTTAATGTATGTTTGAATATGTATGTTTTGAAACATTTTGAATGTTTATATTTCAACAATGATTTGGAGTAGATACATAATTATATCATTCAAAAGTTGATATAAAAATTTCATTTCATTTATTTATTTATTTTTATAAAATGGTTAGTTCCTGTCCTTGATTCTGATTTGTCAAAAGCTGTTTTATTCACGATAAAACACGGCTATGACCGCTTAACCCAACGGTTCTGTGTATCACTACACAACACCCTTAGCAACCACTCTTAGCAGCGTAAACTGTTTGTTCTAAATTTATATTGTTCATTGAAGCTTACTGTATTATGTAGAAGAGTGTTGTAAGAAAGAGATCGAGTTTATTACCTGCATTCAGATTTAGCATTTTCCTTCAGGACAGTTCTATGTTCATAATAAAAAAATCTGTTTAAATGTCTGCTGCAATATTTTGTCCTTTTTTAAGCACTAGTCAAAGCATTTGTCAGTTGCGTCTTGTTCCGTGTTCACAAAAATTCAGTCTTTTCAATATAAAAGTCTTCACTACAGAGTGACTCACTCATAAAGACAGTCTTTGCCGCCATTTTACTTAATGAAAGTTGCATTGATGCATGTGTTTTTTGGCTTTAATATTTGTATTGTGTGCTAAACTGAAACAATGCCCTTAAGTCGTGACTTATTCAAGATACAGCACAGCCTCTCGTACCTTATTGCTTACATCTATCACATTTAATGCAACAGTTGTTGCCCAAAGTGCTTCACAATGACTAAAAAACAGTAACATAAATAATATACAAACACAAAGATAAAAGGAATACAGAGGCATAGACAAGGTAACGATCAAACACCCATCATGAAGAAGAAGTCTTTAAAAGATGCGCTTTTAACATGGCCTTAAATTTCAGTAGTGACTGTACTGACCTTACAGAAAGAGGGAGATCATTCCAAAGTTTGGGTCTGACACGAGAAAAAGCTCTGTAATCGACAGAGCTTTAAATTGCGCAAAAATGGATTTTGCACAATTTAAAGTTTATATACAACTCCGTTTCGGTGAAAAAAAAAAAAATTATTTTGGTGCATCACTACGTAAGATTAATGTGCAGTTCCCTTCTAATGTGTCCACAGCAAACTGTTCACTAGCCGAAGTATATGCAACCTCCTGATGAATGTCTAGTCTGTTTTGGAAAGCTACTTCACAAATCTAGCCTCTCAAGCTTCATTCTGAGTAGCTACAAATTTATACTCCAGTTTGTTTATAATAAATAACACTTCATCTCTTGCATATTTGTGCTACAAGGCTCATGTAAACTGCAGTAGAATTTGCTGAATTTGTGAAAAATGGCGGGTAGATTAGATTCAGGTGTTTGGCTCCGCTGGAAACTGTAATAGTCCCAGAGGCGAGTCTTGAACAAACAAACAGTATCAAGCTCTTGAGTTCTGGAGGAGCGTATACTGTGCAGCCATGACCTTACATATGTGTTTGTTTGTGTTTGTGTGCGTGGGAACTAGGCCTCTCCACCCTCTCCCCATCAGGCTCTGGAAGGGGAAAAGACAGAAAAAGTCGGAAATCCATTTTTGGCAGCGCTCCTGTTCGCGGAAGCCCCGGGGAGCCCGTGACGTTGGTCCGAGCTCCAGGGAAAGGTACGGCTGCCTCGGCTTTGCACGGAACTGTGCACAGGGCACGCAGGAAATAGAACACCCACTTAGAGCACCCATGGGAAAAGGGCTCTCAAGTTTTCCATTATACTGAAGTCCCTCGAAAGCACATAAAAATGCCTTTCTACAGAAAATTTCCGGGGACTGACTGTCTGAGAAAACAAGCATGTACTTTTTGAGTACAAGCACTTTTGGAGGGCAAGTGGTTCTTGAAAATTCAAAGCTTAAATTGATGTGAACTTCCAGCCATTCCATCAGAAGTGCATCTTTTATCATGTTGTTTCAAATCTGTATGAGTTTCTTTCTTCCGTAGAACATGAAAGAAAAATGTAGAAGAATGTGCTGGTCGCTCTTTTCCATGCAATTACAATTAATGGAAAATAACAAGCTTCAGTCGTATAGACCACGTTTATGATACTTTTATGCTGTTTTTTGGAAAATTGGATGATGTTTGAAACTTTGTATTTCTAGCACTTGTTTCTGATGAATTGCTTGTTGTATTCCTCATTTGCGAGTCGCGTCTGCTAAATGAATAAATGTAATGTCCCAGGAACATCACTACATCCTTTTTTACTGTGGCATGAAATACCACTGTGCTCTGGGAAAATATTACTAATAAATCCTTGCCTGACAATGAAAGATTACCGTATGGCACCCTTAGAAACATTTTCTCTGATAATATTTCAGCAATCAAGTCATAAGTCTTCTATCAGCTGTTTAGAATCAGAAATACTGAGGCCAGATTCGCCAAATCAATTGCCAAATATTTGCAAAACAAAAAAAGAGTGCTGGATGAGGTGGATATTTACCTACAATCCATTTTAGTGAACAAAACTTGCAAATATCGTTTGTCAGCGATGAAGCATCTCTTTATTGCACATGCAGCTTGTGAACAACTTACTGCAAAGCAGAAAAAATAAATAAATAAATATATATATATATATATATATATATATATATATAAATACACACACTATTTAGTATTAATAATACTAATAATAATAGTATTAATTATAGTAATAATAATAAATAATAATTCATAATAATAATAATAATAATTATTATAAATATAATGGTATTAATAATATTATATTGAGTGTGTGTGTGTGTGTGTGTGTGTATATATATATATATATATATATATGCACACAGTTTAGTATTAGTATTATTATTACTTCTAAAAGAAAATATAAAAATTACAAAATAAAAACAAAAGAAAAATTACAATTATTATATTTCACTGTAAAATAAAAAATAAATATTTAAAAAATATAATATAAAAGTATTGTTTTATTTTACATTACAACTGTAAAATTACAATACTAATATTTATGGCTGTCTTAAGCTCTTCATTTAATCGAAGGTTAAATCATTAGACTTTTATTTTGTCAGAAAACTCCATAAACCCTTAAATTTTCTCTTTTGTTGATAAGCGCTTCTTATCACAAGTACGGGAAGATGGTTGGTGCATGCCGTGTTCCCAAATGCACGTTAAAGTGACAAACTCAGAGCAGATGCAGAGATGAAGTTCGTGTGGAGCAGCATTTACTGCCAACCAAGAAATAACTCTGCTCACTCACTGTATTGCATGGAAAAGAGCAGTGTAATCATTGTTTAAAGTGTTTGTGGAAGAAAGTAAGTCAGTCATAAAAGTTTGGAACTACAAGCATTCTTTTCATTTTTAAGTGAACTGTTCCTCAAACAAAACCCTAAACCTTGCTGTAATGTTTTCAGGGGTGATAAGGACACATTTGTAGTTTCAGACTTTCCCCTTCTCTAAACTCTCTTTGCTCCGATTTGTCTCTTTTCCAAATTGCGGATGTGACTCAGCCTCGCATAAGATATTTATTTAACTGTCTCATAGTGCTTGGTTTCACTTTTAAACAATTTTTATGAAAGAAAGGTTTAGGTTCTTGCCAGTTGTTTCAACTTAAAGTCAAAATCCAAAACTCAGATCTGGAATGTTATGTTCTTCTGCAGCCAGTCTGGAGGGCATTCGTATGAACTGGGAGGAACAAACATCGCTGACGCTGAGCCCGAGCACCTCTCTTAGCTCCATCATCCGCACACCCAAATGCTACCACATCTCCTCTGTAAACGAGAACGCTGCAAAGCGTTTATGTCGTCGCTACTCCCAGAAACTCATCCAGCACACCAGCTGCCAGCTGCTCCGCACGTACCCTGCGGCCACACGCATCGACTCTGCCAACCCCAATCCTCTCATCTTCTGGCTGCATGGAATTCAGCTGGTCGCCCTCAACTATCAGACTGACGGTAAAGAGCGTAATCTTCTCGGCTGCACCACCCTGAGATTCAACAGCACTGTGTGAATGATAGTGATAGACTGATATATTGACCAGGTCAATCAGGCTATCCATCATATTTTTAATGAAAGATCAGGCACGGCCATTTGTAACTTGATTGTGCGAGGCTTCCGGTGTCATTCGCTTCGCTTTAAATAGATCCGTAATTAAATGTACTATTTTATTTGAAGTAAACCAATAAATAATAATTTAAATATTACCATTTATTTTGTAGTATTCCATGAAAGCAGCAGTATTTATTTTTAATCATTTTTAATCATATTACATTTACTACATAAAATGCATGTATTTTTGTTTTAAAGGGATGGTCCACCTATAAATTAATATTCTGTCATCATTTACTCACCCTCATGTCATTATTGTATGACATTCGTTATTTTGTGGAACGTAAAAAAAATATATATTTTGAAGAATTTTGGTTTTGGTGCCTTAAAGGGATAGTTCACCCAAAAATTTAATTTCGATCATTTACTCACCCTCAAGTTGTTCCAAACCTGTATGAATTTCTTTCTTCTGCTGAACACAAAAATCTTCTTTTGTGTTTTCCACTGAAGAAAGAAGTGCATACAGGTTTAGAATGACATGAAGGTGATTAAATAAATCTTGAATGAACAAATTTTCATTTTTGGTTTATCTATCCTTTAATTTCTTACCGCTACCATTTAATTTAAATATGCTATACCAAATCAGTCAACTATCTATAAATATAATTCAGATATAATGTTGATGAGCATTATTCTAGCAAGATGATTTCAAGAATTCAGTAAATTTAAAAAAAAAATGCTAATTGTATGTGGATGGTTTATTCTCCTCTAGACCTGCCAATGCAGCTGAACGCAGCTCTGTTTGAGGCTAATGGTCACTGTGGTTATGTACTGAAGCCTCCGGTCCTGTGGGAGCGAAGCTGCCCCCTCTATCAGCACTTTTACCCTCTGGACCGAGACTTGGAGAACATGACCCCTACACTCTACACTGTCACTGTAAGAGCCCTGAGTATCCCATATTACTAGTGTTAAAACTGCTTTCGGCTACTCCAGCTAATCTAACAGACATTTATGAATTCATGTGCACACAGATTGTTTCAGGGCAGAACGTGTGTCCGGGTAACTCAAACGGCAGTCCCTGTGTGGAAGTGGAGGTATTGGGTATGCCGGCAGACAACTGCCATTTCCGTACCAAGCCCATACACCGCAACACACTCAATCCCATGTGGAATGAGCACTTCCTGTTCCACGTGCACTTCGAGGATATGGCATTTCTGCGCATTGCTGTAGTGGAGAACAACAGCTCGCAGGTCACAGCTCAGCGGATACTTCCCCTTAAAACCCTCAAACCAGGTATAAAACTCATTACAGGAGCATAGTTTAATCACTGCTGTACTGATTATTTATTGATAACTGTGACTTTCTTCATTTTGATTTTTAGAATGTACATTTTACATACTCTACACTAAAAGATTTTTTTATTGTTTTTGAAATTGATCTTCTGCTCACCAAGGCTGCATTTATTTGATCAAAAATAGTTACAAAAAATTAATCACAATTACAGTAAAAACGGTAATATTGTGAAAATATTATTACAATTTAAAAGAACTGTTTTCTATTTGAATACATTTTAAAATGTAATTTATTCCTGTGATCAAAGCTGAATTACTCCAGTCTTCAGTGTCACATGATCCTTCAGAAATCATTCTTATATGCCGATTTGCTGCTCAAAAAACATTTCTTAATGTTATCGTGTTTAGTGCTGTCAAACAATTATTCGCATCCAAAATAAAAGTTTGTTTACACATAATGTATGTGTGTGCTGTGTATATTTGTTATGTATATATAAATACGCGCACATACATGTATTTAAGAAATATTTACGTTTTTACATATTTAAGAAATATTCACATGTGTATATTGAAGACTTCAGATGCAAAAGCCTCTAAGTGCCGTCTGAAATTTTCTTCTAAAATGAGCATTTATCAAGCTCGTATGTTTAGGTTCAGTAATTTCACTTTAATGGCAATTAATAGGTCATTTTCATAATGAAAAAATTTCAGATGGCACTTAGAGGCTTTTGCATCTGAAGTCTTCATATATAATTTATATTATATACAAGTATAAATATTTTATATATAAACAATATATTTTTGTTAAATATATATAATATATATAAATATATAATCGTTTGACAGCACTAATATTATTATCAATGTTGAAAAAAGTTGCTTAATATATTTATGGAAAACTTTTATTTGTGATACTTTTTTTCAGGATTCATTTTAAAAGAATAGCATTTATCTGAAATAGTCACTTTTGATCAATTTAATGCATCCTTGCTAAAAAAAAAAATATTTCTTTAAAACAATTCTTACTGAGTATATGATACTGTATACATTATACTCTGTGTGTGTGTGTATATATATATACACATGTCTGAATAAATGTTGATATTTTATATATATATATATATATATATATAAAATCAACATTTATTCAGACATTTTCTTAGCATTAATATTAAATTATTACAGTATATAATAAAACATACATTTTTATATTTATTATAATTTTTTTTTTATTGTCTGTCAACAGTTGTTGGACAATCACTTATTGATCACATACTAATAATGGCCTTCACATTACTCCATTTGATCATTTACTGCATTAAATGAAAATTAGTTTTTTGTGTTGTTGTTGTTTCTTAATTCAACTGATAAGTTTCCCTTTGTCCAATATATTTCATTTGGTTTCTGTTGATTATTCCAGGCTACAGACACCTGCAGCTGAGGAACCTGCACAACGAGGCTCTGGAGGTCTCGAGTCTGTTCATCTTCAGCCGCAGAACGGAGGAGAGTCCCACCGGAGGACCGCTGCCGGCGTCTGTGGTGAGACAGCAATCATAAGACGCTTATAAACCACACAGTTGTCAGGATCACAGACACATATTTGTGTTACATGTAGTACCGGTGGAACCGGACAGCAGAAATAAAACAGTTTACATTAATGAATCCTCCATACGTGCCATTCAGTCCCACAGGGGAGTAGACGGTATGTTTGAGAAAACATTGTCAGAATATTTCCAATGTTTTTAAAACTCTGGGATGTGCTGCATTCCTCTCCCTCAGTCCCTGTCATCCGAGTGCAGCCTAGTTTAATTAAAAACAGGAAATCATAAAGACAGGCATGCTAGTGTATACAGAAGTATATATATATACACACACACACACACACATACATGTACTTTTTTTTTCCTCAGTATTTTTCCATATTTTTGCAGTTTGCATGGAACTTCTGTATGTGTGTGTGTGTGTGTGTGTGTGTGTATATATACATACACACACACACACAGTATTTCCGATTTTTCGTAGATTACAGGGGGGACAAAAAGGCTTATATCTATCTGTATATTGATACATTATTATAAACATCATTGGTAAAAAGTGTTTTAAATCTGTGGCAGAAACTGTGTTATACTTGTGTACGGTTATTAAAACGTTTTTCTTTTTGGTCACATCTTTTCTCACCACTGGTGTCGACTCCACAAAATAAAAAAATAAAATACAGTAGGTGCATGACACCCTGGCTGTATACACAATATGACTGAATCATTTTATTTATCTAAACTGTCAGCAGTTGTTTAATAGCTCTGAAATGATATTAAGAATGTGCTCTTTTGTTTAACAGCATGTTACATGTCTTAAGTTTTGGAGTGTGAAGAAAAAAAAAAAAGAAAAAAAAAAGAAAAGTGAACTCTGTTCCCTTTTTCCTGTCAGCTGTTCAGCACGGAGGAAAGACGCGCCGCTCAGCAGCACAAAGTGACAGTGCATGGAGTTCCAGGCCCCGAACCCTTCACTGTAATGTGCGTTGATGAATACACCACGGCCAAACAGCTTCTGGACTCTGTAAGTGTCAACACAACTGAACCGAGCCAGTTTAGGTTAGCACACACCAGAACACTGTTTAGTGCATTGGACAGCCTATCTGAGGGCTCTGTGAGAGGACACGCTCAACTACTGTAGATGAAGTAGTGTCAGCACTCTGTGTGTGGTGCTATCAGGGATTCAGAGTTCTTTTGGAATTTCTGAGAATCGATTTTTATGAGTTCTGAAATTATGTTTCGGATTAATACTGGAAGTACAGCCAGTTGCCGAACTGTCCTCCTTTTGGAGAATGATTGTCATTCATTCTCTCATTAGGAACAAGCAGTGTTCAGTCCAGTGTTTATCGGTCTGGTTCACATTTTCTTCATTCCTCAGCACATAAACGCACACTGAAATAGTCTCTCTCTTGCCAGTTGTTTCCGACTACCTCCTTCAACTACTTCCTGATGGAGGAGCGAATGCCTCTCTCAAAGGAGAAGAGCGAGTCAAAGAGAGCGCCTCAGCAGCGCCCCCTAGCGAATGATGAACGGCTCCTGAAAGTTCTTCACAGCTGGCAGCCGGAGGAAGGATATGTGGGCAGAATATGCCTGAAAACCAGGGAGGAGGTAACAACTCTTTTCCCAGATTGTGCTTGCTTTCATTAATTAGATTTCTAAGGGTCATTCCTGTTATGCAGTACCATTTCAACTTTTGAAAGATGAATAAAGTTTGGGATCGTAAAGATTTTTTTGAAAAACATCAATTATGCTCACCAAGGCTGCATTTGTTTTCTATTTATATATATTTTAAAATGTAAAATGTACTCCAGTCTTCAGTGTCACATGATCCTTCAGAAATCATTCTAATTGTTAGAGATATGACTAACAAGATGGAAAGTAAACAAAAACCTTTTAATTGGTTATCAATATGCAATGCCATAAATACCATATTCCCAAGAAAACATGTTTTGTTTGAAAAAATTTTGAATAAAGAAAGTTTGAAGAAACAAACTGTCACTTTATTAAGAAATATTTTAGGTTTTATGTTAGATGCACTATGACAAGTGTTATTTTTGTTTTGAGATACTATTATAGTTTTTATTCACATATTTTGAATTCATTTTTATTTTTCCATTTTACTTTAAAGTTTAGTAAAAAAATGTATTAGTTTTTAAAAAATCTATATAGTTTTTATTCACTTTTTTATTGCAGTTTTCATTTTATTTTAGTATATCAAGTTAAACTAAAAACTGAGTAATGTTGCCTTAGAAACTGGATGAAAAAATATGTTTAAGTTTTTATTTCAGTTAATGTTTATTTTATTTCAAGAAACGAAAAACCTGGACATGACAGAAATGACAACATTCACTCCGGTTATTCAAAATTCATCTCATGATATTTTGAAAAACAGAACCGAAAGAAAACCATAATTATTTCCAGCTTTGAAAATGTGTAGTTTATTTTTTTATCTAATATATTAGGATAATGGAAATGTAACTCATAATAGGAATGATCTGTACAGACCTCATAAGATCCACACCCATTACTTTCATTTAGATTTAATTCTTGATCTGTTGCTCCTCCTGGTGGCTCATAGCAGAACTTCAATGAAAAGAATCTAGTGACGGAGGGGGTGGAGGAGGTGAGCAGCGGAGAGGAGGACACGTTCTTCGTGCAGGTTCATGATGTTTCTCCTGAGCAGCCGCACACTGTCATCAAAGCCCCCCGTTACAGCACAGCCCAGGACATCATTCAGCAGGTCAGAGAATCACTGTAACCTTACTGGAAGATTTCATCTCTGTCATGTTGATATGAAGTTAGCTAAGCTGCTGTGGTCTATTGTAGACTCTGAGCAAAGCCAAGTACTCTCTGAGCATCCTGAGCAACCCTAACCCATGTGACTACGTCCTGATGGAGGAGGTTACCAAAGACGCGGGCAGTAAGAAATCATCCTCAGCTAAAGCATGCCAGCGTGTGCTGCAGGACCACGAGTGTGTGTTCCAGGCTCAGAGCCGGTGGAAGGGAGCCGGGAAGTTCATCCTCAAGCTCAAAGAGCAGGTAAACACCAGCTTGAAACACAAGCACAACATCTGAAAATAAAATGATGCATTTCTGTTGCTTCTCTATGTCCCTGTTTACACCTGGTATTAAGATGCGTTTTGGTCGATCGGATCACAAGTGAACGAGGGAGACACATCCTCGTTTACATCCATCTCTTTTGTCCACTTTTAACCTCTTCTGTCCTGATTTCTTCGAGGGGAGGGTCTATGGATGGGTAAATGTATGGGTTTTTTCAGACCTTTTGATCTAATGGACAAAATAAGTTTACACAATTAACATATGAACACGACCGCAGACAACGGAAAAACATACGGAGAGCCGCAGCTTTAGTTTCTGCTCTGATAGACGACGGGGAACGCTGTGAGTGTGTGTTAGAAATCAGGAATGGTGAGAGAACAATGTGCTTGGTATGTTTTTCGTCTTCAAACTAAACTTGGGTCTTCAGCCGACAAAGTTTAAATCCGTCTGGCTTGTGCGCTTCCCATAATGTTCATGCGTTAGGTTGTTTTGTGTTTGTTTGAACACATTCGACCACATGAGCATTTCCACTACGAAAGCAATCCGGTCGAATGTGTTTTTGACTACCTCTGGAGGTGGTTGAAAGTGGACAAGCTCAAATTTTACACCCCGTTTACACCTGTATTTAGCGTCGTCCACTTGTGATCCAGTCGACCAAAACACATCTTAATACCAGGTGTAAACAGGGCCTATGAATGTATCTTTATCCCCAAACTAATATTTACATTAACGTTCAAAAGTTTGTGGTCAGATTTTTTTTTAATGTTTTAAAAGAAGTCTCTTCTGCTCACCAAGGCTGCAAAAATACAGTAAAAACAGTAATATTGTGAAATATTATTACAGTTTAAAATAACAGTTTTCTATTTGAATATATTTTAAATTGTAATTTATTTCTGTGATGCAGAGATGAATTTTCAGCATCATTACTCCAGTCTTCAGTGTCACATGATCCTTCAGAAATCATTCTAATATGATGATTTGCTGCTCAAGTAACTTTTCTTATTATTATCAATAGCTATGCTTCTATCAACCTATTTTTACACGCATTTTTGGGAAATTGCGTAAAGAAAACGCTGGATGGAAACATCAAGATGTGCATAACTTATGCACTCAATTGAGGCGGATAAATTTATCTGATGATAAGACATGCGCATAAACTATGATGGAAACACATTTATCAAATAAATCTGTTGATGCGCAACAAAAAACTCAAGTGACTTTGCATCAACAGAGGATGTGATTGAATAACTGGACTAACCTGCGGACCAATCTCATCACAGTAATTTGGTATAATGACCTCCCAGAAGTGCCTCACATTATTGACTTCCCAACTGCTTGTTTTCAAACTTTTTTGTATTAACAGAAGCTGGGAATGTTATATTCATTTAATTATTTTTACTTAGCATTTTAATTTAGATTAGAGTTAAATTATTTCAATAAAAATAGTGTTATTATATTAAAAATAATCTAAGTCACTGGTTAAGAATCACTGCATTAATGAATTGATCTGAACCAATTTTTTGTTTTGTTTTATCGCATGACTGGAAAGGTCTTTGAAAAGTCCTGGAAATTCCTTGGTCACAAAGTGTTGTATATAAATTTCAATAGCTCAAGAAACAGCTTTGGATATCACAATTTTAAAATTCCCTTATATATTGATATTCATATAAATATTCATTATTGGTGCAAAAATTCTGCAATATTTATTTAGACTTTATCACACTGGTGCATGAACAATCTTGCTTAGTAAATAATTAATTAAGTTAACAGCATTTGTTTTTCCATGACCTGTCTTTCAGATCGCCCGCGAGGACAAGCGTAAGGGCGTGTCTTTTGCCAGCGAGCTCCGGAAGCTCACGGGTCGGAGTCGGAGCTTGACTGTGAACACGAGCATGAACGGCCCGGCAGCCCAGGAGCCGGCACACAGTAAGGAGGAGAAGGCTGCATGTCCCAGCATGGTGCCTCTGCCCGAGGCCTCGGAGTGAAGGAACTCTCTGCAGTGTGTGTGTGCAGTGCATGGAGCTCCACCAGGTACTAGACACTAACACACAGCAGCCAACATTAACACTATAACAGTCTGAAATCTGACACACTAATTACTTGGACACATTCAACTGGGCCTGGAGAAAACATTATTGATGGTATGATTTAGGCAAAGTTGTTAGTGATTCCAAGTGCTGAGGTAACTGCTAGTTGAGCAATGCTACCTGAGAGTTTGCTGTTGTTTATTAATGAGCAGTGCACCATGTCTGTACTAGCAGTGAAAAGTGATTAATGGCATGCAAGATTTAATAGACCTCAATCAGGGTCGACACTGTCGCGAATGAATGAGGCGTACAATATCGTCACTGGTGTTTATCACTTAGTCAGAAATTTTTTTGCAAACTTAAGGCTTGTGAAAATTAGACCTTGGAACCTTTTTTTTTTTTTTTTTTTTTTTTCCTCATACAAAAGAGCTCAAAAGAATATCACTGGAATGAAGGTTTATGACTGGGCAAGCGCTATAGGACCCGCGTTAATATTAGAAAAGCTTTACAGTGCTGGAGATAGCTAAGCGGGAAAAACTGAAAACAGATGCGGAGGCTGCCTTGAACCCGCTTTTCATGCGAGTAACACTGGGTTTGAGTGTCATGATTGTCTGGAGCTGCTGTGCTGTTGGCGGTTAACAACAAACTTTTGTTTGTATTTACTCTTGTGTGTTTGTATTTACTCTCTTTTGTGCTTCTTTGTTGTTCGTTCATCAACTGCGTTTTTTTTTTCGTGAAGCATTTTGTTGCGCGTCAGCTGTGATAAACGGACACTATTGACACTCTAGACATTGCGTGTGTAACAGTGACCAGATAGTGAGAGTTGTGCAGGTAAACCACTGCGCACTGATGATCGTTAGAGAATGTGTTTAGCGTCATTGTGGTGCCTCGTCTCGCATGTCAGCAGCGTTCGGGCAGCGGTTCAAGACTGACTCGGAGCAGGGTGGTTAGGATTGGAGGGTGAGTTTTGGAGGCAGAGCAATGAAGAGAGGGGTGGGTTTGTTTGGGTTGATTTCAAATATCAACAATGTCCAACAGCGTTTTTGAAAAAATGGATACCCCACCTTTAAGTACAACATATAGTTACACTTTATTTTAAGGTGTCCTTGTTACAGTGTAATTATACATTTAAGCACTGAGTAATAATAATTAACATGTACTTAGTATAGGGTTAGGGTTAAGATTAGGGTTTGGTTTAGGGTTAGTTGCACGTAATTATGCATAATTTATAGTTATACTGTAGTAACTGCATTTAACGTGTAACAAGGACACTTGAAAGAACACCGCGAGCATCATGTGCTGCAGTATGTGTAACGTTGTACTTGTGGTTTAATATTCATAGACACTAGTCCATATCACCATTTGATTTGTGTACCCACCTACTTTTGATATATTATATAGTAAATTCCATTTTTTATGAATGGATTCCATGATTCCATCCGTGTTTTCTGCATCATGGAAATCATAGTGCCCTTTCATTTATTTTAATTAAAAAAAAAAAAAAAAAAAAAAACTTATATTCAGTAAAGATTCAGTAAGGAATTGATCAAAAGTGACAGTATAGACATTAGGGGTGTCGCGATATACCGGTGTTGACGATATTCAAAACATAGAAAATCAATATCGTGTTAATTAAGGGTGTGACGATATATCGCGATAACCGTAATATTTAAAATGAATAATACACATGATAATATGACACGTAAATAATCCAGCGCCAGTACCTGGTTGACATCCCAAAGAACAATAGGTGGCGGTATTGCACCTTAACGCTGCAATCTGAAATAAAACAGATGCAGCGTGCAAAATCATGTCGTCTGATAAGACGGAGGAGATTCTCTACACAGCAGAGCATGTGAGTGAAAAAGTTTTTAGTTTCATATTTATCTTTAAATATTATAATGTTATTTTTTAATTTCATCTATGTTGATTATGAAAAGTGAACAGCACGAGTAACATAGGATAGCTACATCATAAGATGCGCAATATATCGGGAGACGAGGAGTGGGTCAGACATGATTTTGAACACTTCATTATGTTTTGTTGTGTAGAAAGCCTTTCGTTAAAGTGATTTTCGTTTTTTATAAATTGTATCTTAATTTTAATCAGTGTTTCATCAACCAATTGCCTGGATTTAATAAATAAGAAGCAAATATAGTAGACTATATAATGGAGGCGCTGGCGCGATCACTTGCACATGAACTGGAGCGCGTCTCATAAATGAACCGAAACTCAGCGTATAGGCTACTTGCCTCATAGACATGAGAAATATATCTATAGAAAGCTTGAAATGTCTAGGCCTACTTTTAAATGAAACAATTCGAAATGAAAAGAAATAGGCTACATATGTAATCCATGTGAAATGTGCATTTAAAATGCAGATAGAGACATTTTGACTGATTTAACATGGAGAATTAAGACACCATTTTGACAATATATGGTTTGTCTGTGTTCAAGCCATCTTGGTTATTTTTGTAAGGATAACGTATATTTATAATGCCATGCTAATCTACATGGCCTTTATCACTGTATAGAATACTATAAAAAATAATATAATTCCTGCCTCTAAATAAAATCACATAGCATGGTCTTTAAAATGTACATCAGAAAGTCTTTTCAGTTCTTTGGGATACATTCAGGCAGTGTTTTTTACTCCAGCTTGAAATCAGATAAACTAAATGCATGTCTTCCTTCATAAAAATTTGTTAAAGACAGTATGCAAAAAATTAAAATAATTGTGCCTTGTGCTTATCAGTTGTTTATCAGTATCTGATTACCCTTAAGTGTAGTTGTATGCAATTGTGTGATTCATTGGCTTAAAAAAAAAAATGACCACCTTTTGGCCACGATAACCGTGGTGTGAAAAAAAAAAAAAAAAAAAAAAAATATATATATATATATATATATATATATATATATATATATATATATATATATTAATACGATTCTTTAATCTTTTGAAATAAATTGTATTACTATTTCTACAAAAATATTAAGCAGCACTGTTTTCAACATTGATAATAAGAAATGTTTCTTGAGCAGCAAATCAGCATATTAGAATGATTTCTGAAGGATTACGTGACCCTGAAAATTCAGCTTTTCCATCACAGGAATACATTACATTTTAAAGATAGATAACAGCTCTTTTAAATAGTAATATTTCACAATATTACTGTTTTCACTGTATTTTTGATCAAATTAATGCAGCCTTGGTGAACATTAAAACATCCTACCGACCCCAAACTTTTGAACAGTATAATAACAACAGTTACCACATAATAAAAATATTGAGGACAAATTTATTAATGTAATTTTATTAAGCAAATTCACTGAGTGGCATCCATGAGATGTCAACAGTAAGAGAGCATGTTCTCTGTGAGTGCAGTGATATGCTCAGGTCATCAGCTGTTATATTGTCGTTTAACACAGCTGGAACTTTATATTAACCAATCAGCATCCAGGACTAGAATGATCCACTTTGTATTCAGCATCAGGCTGATGTGTGACGGTTGGCTGTTGAAGATATGCTGTGCAACTGCAACTAACTTGAATCTTCCCACCTGTCTGTCTTTAGAGTCTCTGTCGATGGGGCTGAAGGCCTGGGTGGCCGAGGGACGCTTGGGTTCTCAGAGACTGTGTGCGGGACACCCCGTGTCCCAGTGTGGCGGTCGCGCCCCTGCCCCCTCCGGCTGGTCCCTCCCGCTGCTGTGGAACTGGAAGCTGCATAAATGAGTCCAGAGCCAGAGCAGCACCTCTAGTGTTCACTCCTCTCACACGGCTCAGGCTGCTTCAGGAAGACACAGTACAGCCTGATGGAGAGCGTACAGCTGTTCGTGCTCATCTTTCACAGTCGTGCAGTGGCCTGGGTGTGATTCGGGCTTGCTGATGGGTCGTGGAAGGGTTCAGTCAGTTCAGCAGCCTGTGTTGTTGTAAACGGATGTCAGATGAAGGCAGTTTCGCCTCACTTCTATTCTTCTTCTTCTTGTCCTACTTCAACAGTACTGTAAGTCATGAATGCATTTATATGCATTTCATTTTCTTTGTGGTTTTGCACATTATTATTATTTTAAGTCCAGCTATTTTGAAAGATTAATACTTTATTTACATCCCTGTTTTGGATTGCTGAAATTAAATCGAGCATGAAAATGCCTCCAGCACAGTATCACACTATAGTTTTTTTTTTTTTTTTTAAGCGAATCTTAAGTTTTTATTTGTGTTTGGTGAGATTTATTCAGAGTTCAGAGCAAATGCACACAAGATGTTTCGAAGGATGCGAGGCAGATTTGTTCTGCATATTTTAGCAGCTAAATGAATTTGATGGCTTTCATTGCACATGTCCTGTACCTGTAGATCACACTGCATTTAAATGACCAACAGCAAACAATGCAAGATGTAGAGCGGTACCTTTCTATACACGGCCACAAATCTACTTACAGTATTAGAAAAACAAGCATTTGAAGAAACGCCACTTTAAAAAATTTTTTTGGAAGTATATGTTACTGTATATTAAGATTTCTTTCATTAGAGCTAGGAAATTTTTTTTTTTTTTTTTTTTTTGCACTGCAGTGCAATTTCAAATATTTTTTTCTTGCATTTACAGAGAACCCTCAATATTAAATGGCTCCTTTGACGTCTATCATCGTCACTTTTGAAATATTTTAATTAAAATATCAGTAAAATTGAGGTTTATTATGGAAGCTTGTTTCCACCACTAAAAAAAAATAAAATAAAGGTAATTGCAACTTATCTCACAATTCTGACACTTTTTCTCAGAATTGCGTGATATAAAGTCAGTTATATTTCGCAATTCTGACTTTTTGAATTGTGAGATTTAAACTCACGAGTTATAAAGTCAATTTTTTCTCACAATTGGACATTGTAATCTCACGATTCTGAGGAAAAAAGTTGCAATTGCCTTCTATTTATTTCATGGTGGAAACAAGCTTCCGTAGTTTATATCCCATATGACCTCTGTAATAAATGTTTTATTATTTCCTATTTGTGTTAAATGAAATTTTGCTATAATATATTCATGTGATTTTTAAACACTGCATAGCAGTTGAATCCCCTGTTTAACTTTCTTTATGGTTGAAAAGGTCTTCACCTTTTTAAGTGGTCCATTTTCTTTCTTGAAGTGAAATCTTTCATAAGTAATTGCATGTTATAGCCCAGGTTGGCTGTACGTTTCCAGATACTAGTGTACATATGAATGAGAGTACATAATTATGAAATGTGCATTAATTTATTTTTAAGGGCATGAATGCTCCTCCAGTCTGTTCATACTGTATGAATGTATAATGTTTGTATTTTTGTAATTTAAATTTTTAGAATTGTCTTGAGAGAAATATTTTGACATTTTAAGTGAAGGTAGGCACCATAAAGTGTATTTTATTTGTGTGGTACACTACAGCATCATCTTTTCAATGTATATTTACCATTACTTTGTTTTGAACAAGCAATTGTAAAAACTTTGTAGCGTGACACAATGCTGTTATTTTATTGCATTGATAGTCTCTTTGGAGTTTGAAACATGTTGAACTTTCTACTAGTGATGGTTTTCAGCACACGTAAAACTATAGGAATGTATCGTCAATATTGTGATGTCAATATTGGGTTATTTGTTTACTTGAAACCACCGAATCAACCACTTTCATCAATAAATAGTGTTGAAAAAAACATTTTTGGTGAAACGGCTACTTCTACATCAGTACATATGCTAAATGATGTCAATAAAAAAAATCAAAGATGATATCTTGGAGCATTTATTTTACACAAATGGATAGAAAATAGCATTTCCCAACTTTCAGGCCTTAATGTGCATTCATACATGTTTCCTGTGGTGTATGTTGTGATGTAAAGTCTAGACTCGTCTGCTCGCTCTCGGTTTGAAGAGCAGCATCAATCTGTGTCTTCAGGTCTGGATCTAAAAATGCATGACCGATTGTGAAATGTTCCTGCAACACAAAATTAAAGAACAATTAAGAAAATTACACAACAGAAAAAAATGAAAGCATTGTTAGTTAAATGGAAAAAGACCTTTTTCTTTGAGGGAGGACCTGCAACAGGTGGGTTGAAGGTCATGTCTTTAACACTGTAATCTTCAAACAGCTGCACTGGAGTCCTGCACAGCAGAAATACTATGAAAATCTTCATATTCATCTTAAACACCATCAGCTGATGGAAATGTGTCTCTGTACCTTCTGCTGAGCTCCATGCTGAGAGCGCCTGAACCTTCACTAGGAGCACCTTTCATGAGATGAGCAGCAAACTTCCTCACCACGGGGTGATAGTGTCTCTAAAATAACAGATCACAACAAATAAATCCATGTCATCTGGCTTTTAAAAGAAGCAACTGCCGCCATTTAAATCAGGAATCATGTTCATCCACAACTATTTGTTTGAACAAAATTTTCTAAATTTGCCTTTTAAGTAATATTTAAGACCGTATTCTAATGTTGAATGCAAGCTATTTTTATTTTTTAATCATTAATTTAGATATTTAATTATTATTAACTCTTTCCTGCCAGCTTTTTTAAAATTGTATTTATTCAGAATGATGATGATCAAAGCACAGATGGAGTAGATCGAGTCCAACACCCCTAAAGCTTCACAGTCCTATAAGCTCATCCTGGGTTAACATTTCATTCAGAAACATTAGGAAAGTTTGATTTATATGCTGATGAATGTTTGATCATGTTATTTTACATATACATGCATAAGCAATGCTTATATGTGACCCTGGACCACAAAACCAGCCATAAGTCGCAAAGGTATATTTGTAGCAATAGCCAACAATACATTGTATGGGTCAAAATTATTAATTTTCCTTTTATGCCAAAAATCATTAGGATATTAAGTAAAGATCATGTTCCATTGAGATATTTTGTAAATCTACCATAAATATATCAAAAATGTATTTTTGTGAGTAGATTTGCATTGACTTAATTTGGACAATTTTAAAGGCGATTTTCTCAATATTTAGACTTTTTTGTGGTCCAGGGTCACATATCTCTGCTGCTTCACCGATATTGATCTGGAGATTCTGTACTCTTTCAGAAGATGTGTAAAAGCGCCCTCTACCATATAACAGTGAAAACATGGAATGCCGGAAAACTACGCAATGGAAGGGAAAGAGTTTAACATGTTTCTGAAAGCACCATACACACGTCTACACTAAATAGGGAATCATAATAAATTTAATGATTGTAGATGCGATTCAGAAGGACCAAAACTATTCATGACTCATAATACCACCTGACACCTGCTAACAAGTAGAAAAATCATGGACAGTAATGTAAGTATATAGTTTGCTACTACAATACATTGTTGAAGTATCTGTTCTTTAGCTGAGTAATTTTATTTTGGGAAACTTCTACTTTACTGCATTCCACAGCATAATATCACACTTTTTGCTCCATTACATTTTATAAAAAAAACAATATTGCTACTCATCATTTCAAACTGAAGAAGTCATCACCTGCTCTGATGTGATAGTGATGTCCAATTCTTTTCAATAAACCTTTTGAATTAGTTCACAAACAGCACTAAACGATTCGTTCGCAAGTTGGACTGTTTTCGAATTAACAAATCACTGATTCAACGATCCAGTAAGGACTTAAAATGTGCCAAGCACTGGGAAAATCAAGTACTTTTGTACTTTTACTCATGTAAAACTGAAAAGGATTATTTATATTTTTACTGGAGTAATATTTTATCTGTATTTTGACAAGTACTTGATTTGTGTACTTCGTCTACAACTAATTTATCATATTTTCCAGAATAAGTTTTAATCATCCGAAATGTGCTGCTGCAACTTATATTCCAAACAAAGGAAATAAAGGAAAAGGGAATTTGATTTCCTGCTCTGTTCTTCTCTGTCAGCAATAAACCAATGGGATGAGTGAATGAACATCATTGTGCTTCACCTTCAGTAAGTGAAGCTCCCACAGTGCCGTGTTCTGGGGGTTACAATATTCGGGCATATCCAGCTCTGGGAGATACACACCACTGCCCTGCATTTCATTATCCAGCAGGATGTCACACTTAGGGAAGGTCTACACAAACACAAGAGAGAAATAATTCATACAGTCACCTCAAGCACGAACACCTCCATTAGCTTAATTAAAGAAGGAAGAGCAGAGGCTCACATGCATCAGCGTCCTATTGGCTGCCAGGACGCCCACACAGGAGTCAGGCAGCACGTGCAGGCCGAGCGTGCTCAGTCGTTTCATGAAGGCCTGCGCCCTCTGCAGGGTGACCTGCTTCCTGCGTTTGGTCAGCATCACGTCCAGGCACTGCAGAACGATCGTTGTGTCATCATTCGCACCTCCTGCAGCCAATCCAAGACAATAGATACGTTTGCGAAATTAAACTTGTGTGAAAAATTGGAATATTGCACAAAACATCTGAGAATAAAGCTGCGTTTCCATTCCATGTGTTCAAGAGAGCAAAATATCCACTTCCAGGGAAACTGGTACAAAGTATCAGTAATAAAATAAAAAAAGATGCTGCATGTGCACAGATACACATGGGAGCGTTTGAAAGCAGCGGATCCCTAATATATCCGCTGATAGACAGATCCACTGCTTTCAAACGCTCCCGTGTGTACCTGTGTTCAGTGAAGAGCGTTAAAGATGTCTATTTACAACATGTTTTTGAAGCGTTGATCATTGTAGCCACTCACAGACATATCTGATGAGCATGTGAACACAATGGCCAATCAGAGGTGCTTAAGAATCCACTCGATAGTGCTCAAAATGCTAGGGGGAAATGCTGGTATTGTCACATTTTTAAAATTTCAGTACTGACTTAGTAGGGTTGTCATAAGTACCGACTTCGGTACCATCTAATGGGAATTCTGCATCTAATACTGAAAAATAAATGTTTGGGACACCAAAGTGTGTAAGTGACAGGATGTTCTTGCTCATATTAAATAACCCTGTGTCACTGCACATCGGCAGAACAAAGAGACACTGGAGATCTTACCTGCGTGCAGCGTCAGCAGGGTTTTGTATAAGTGGCTGTAGAATTTCAAAGGGTCGATGTTGAGGACGTCACCTGTTGAAAACACGTATATTAGCTCAGCGAGGGCAGGATGTCTGTGAAACCAGAGCTGTGGCTGTACTGACCTTGTCCTGAGAGGATGTGGAAGGAGGTGAGAATGCAATGAAGGCTCTCACGATACGTCAGATCCTGGGTGAAGGAAAATGCAGAAATGTTAATGCATACATTTTACATTGACAAATCATAAAGCAGCTGATCCTGGTTGAAATACTTACACCTGATATGATGAGGCCGTAGAGCACCGCCAACAAATCATCAAAGAACTCCAAGTTTATAAGATGAGCAAACCTTCAGGAAACAGATTGAACCATGTTATTCACATTAACAAAAACATGTGACCCAAACACTTTATTACAGTGTAATAACACTATAATAAAGCTGTTATACACCATGTGGCTCTTACTTTGCAAGACCTTCTAAAACAGAGGGCAGTAAGATGGACTTCTGAGCTTTCTTCAGTATTCTGAAGTAGATGAGGAACACAATGTTCAGCGTCTCTGTGTGCTGGAAACAAAGATGGACGAAATACAATATGAGATAACATATTCATGCATTAAAAGGAAATGTTCAACACGCTCTCCATCTACTCCAGTCGCACTCACCAATTTAATTTTCTTCTCCTTGCTCTCTGAAGCCTCAGCTTCTAGAAGCTCTTTCTGCAGCTTCTCCTCTGTTTTTTTCCACTGTTGAGGACAAGGAGATCAAGGAAACAAGAGAAAAAAGAATGTTTAAATCAACAATACCAGAAAACAGGTATACCGCTTTTCCAGCGGCTTCGGTTCAGGAAGTATATTTCACATTTCCAATTCTTCAAAAAAGATATAAAGAATTAAGTACCAAACTTACCAACTCTTAAATATTACAATACAAAACTACTGATTAAAAGGTATAGAAGCAAGTATAAAAATAATTAAATTTATTATAAAATATTTAAAAATAGACAAAGGTTTGGCGTCAGTAAGATTCTTTGAAAGAAACTAAAACTTTTATTCAGCAAGGATGCCTTAAATTGATCAAAATAATAGTAATGTTAGAAAAGATTTCTATTTTCAATAAATTGTTCTTTTTAACTTTCTATTTTAACTTTCTTTCTATTTAATAATAATAATCAGAAATGTTTCTTGATCATCAAATCAGCGTATTAGAATGACTTCTGAAGGATCATGTGACACTGAAGACTGGAGTAATGATGCTGAAAATTCAGCTTTGAGCATCACAGGAATAAATTACATTTTAACATTAATGCTGCGTTCCAGGCAGGTTTTTGAGCCCATAAGTCACGACTTCAAACCACGACTCACGACTCCAGGCAAGCGTTCCAGGCAAGTCACGCCAAACTGCCTGAGCGCAAAGAATTGTGGTAGCTACATGTAAACAAACCAGCATGGCGGACCGTACGGGGCTTATGCTCATTTACAATCATTTCACACAGAACATTGTAATATATAATCATGTGTGTATTATTTATCATTATTACATTATTATTAATTTGATTGCAACGTTATATTGTCCTAAAGTCCATTTCTCACCGAATACCACTTAAACACCGCATCCGTAGGGGCTGCCATTGTTGTTTCGCGGGCTATGTGACGTCAGAGCGCAGAACTGGGAGTACATCGATCTAGTACGAGTTCACGGGTGGGAAGTCACGGGTTTGACTGCCGTTCCAGTGCACTTTCACGGGTAGAAGGTTGGAAAAACACGGTTTACGGGTTGCCTGGAACGCGGCAATATTCACATAGAAAACAGTAAAACTATTTCGGAATATTTCTGTTTTTACTGTATTTTTGATCAAATAAATGCAGCCTTGGTGAGCAGAAGAGACTTCTTTCAAAAACATTTTAAAAAAATCCTAAACTTTTGAACAGAAATATCCCATTACCAATTCACTTCTCTGATTGGGTAATCTAGTTGCAGTTAGTGGTTGGTGGGTAGCGTAGCTAAACCATTCAAAAAACTTCAAATCATGACATTTATGTGACAACATTCGGCTCAGTTCAGACCTTCCGCTGCATCCTGGACAAACTTGTCTTCTTCTCCTTGAACGACATGAACTTCTTTTTGGGCGCAGTGGCTTCAGTATCTTTCTTCATGTCCACTTCTTTTATCCTCAGACAGAGGAGAGACTTCAGCACCTGTGCATTCATATCACAAAACATCATTAATAACAACATCAAGATGCCATATGCACATCACATCTTAAAGGGATAGTCCACAAAAAAAATTAAAAAGAAGATATTTTGAAGTATGCTGGAAACCAGTTTCCGTTCCCATTGACTTCCATTTAATGGAGAAAAATAGTATGGAAGTCGATGGGAACCAAAAAAAAAGTGTTTTTATTAGAACATGAACACAGTAAGTACACTGTACCTAACAATTCTTTTTTTTTTGACCCAAGTATATAGTATTCAAAGACACCTAATATAATGTGGGACCCAAGTTTTAAATCTGACCATGTTCTTTAATTGAAAGTAAAGCTAAAACTGTTTACAATTTTTAAGTAAACTGTCCATTTTAATAATTCTCTGCAAGAACTATGTTTATGGCAAGTACAGATGAGGTAAAACTTGTATAGAGGAAACAATGTTCATCAACACAGTTTGATGACTGTACCTCTGGTTTGACGTTATAGTTCCTGCTCTTGACCATGCCTGAGATGACCTTCACCATTGCTAATGAGGCCTGACCAATTTTATCCTGTTTCAGCAGTGTCCTGACTGCTTCACAACACATCTCAGATACCTGAACACAAAATCACAACATCACATCATTACTACCCACATGCAAACCTCCAAATGTTGAGTTTTGTCAAATACTGCTAGCAGACCGACCGTCCTGACGGGGTCGTTCATCAAAGGCACCACCATGACTATAATGTTGTTGTGGAAATTGAAGTGCGGCAGAGCTACCAGGAGATCACAAATGCACTTGATGGCCACTTCAGCAAGACCTTTATAACACTGAAGAGACACGGCTTTACTTCTCTTCTGCTTCTTCTGCTTCCAGTCTGAAACAGCATCAGATCAGTCAGGCAGGATAGTGAGAATGGATGAACGAGAAGTTAAAAGCACAGATCACATGATCTACCTTTGACTGTCTGTTCCAGATCCTCCAAGTAAAACTTATACTGGCTGACGAGACCCTCCTCAAACTCTCTCAGCTGCTGCGTATCTTTTTTCACCTGGAGAAGAAAGGGAGATGCTTAAATGGGTCATAAAAGATATTTAAATCTAGTAATTTAATAATTTCATTTTCTCAGGGGTCCAATTATCCACCTCTTAAACAAAAATGATTAGGTCTAATGAACATTTTTCACTCTCAATGACCCTCAGAGGTAAACATGTCAGTTTTTGCTACTGTGTGTATAAATGCCCTTTTCTCAGATAGAAATGACAAGGAAACTTTTAAAAAATAAACTCCAGTCAAATATTAATACAAAGCCAAAAACACCACAATATCTGGCAGATTTACTCATATTTAATTCTAATAATTAGTGTCTGTCCTGCTTTCTCGTCCAGTTTTATCAAATTTAGGACCCTTTTTAAGGCTTGCACAAATAAATCTTAAAATAAATAATGCATTTCAGAATCTATTACCTAAAACAGGGTAACTGGCAACTGCATGTTATATGTACTGAAGTTGGTTTATATGCCAATATATCAATACATACAAATTCTCATACGATAATGTTTAAATAAAGGCAATAAACAAATTATTTTGCTGATACCAACAAAAGTCTATATACTGAACGTGATAATGGCGTTAAATAATGTCACTCTAGAGAGAAGCTACAAGAGTTTACGTTGAACTAAATGCCAGATACAGTTTATTAAGTAACCAAAAGAAAAAAATTTCAGCATAACGCAGGACTTTTAATTATAAACAAGCCCAAAATACACTAACTCTTATTAAATGTCTATGTTACTACTCCCAGCTGCTTGTTCAAAAAGACAAGGGAGATAAAATATGCACTCTACAACATATTACAATATTAACACCATAAAGTAAACATTGTCATAATTCATCGAAAAAACTGCTTGAAACCATGATTCAGCACCATTTGACTTTGAACGTTCATCGCTCGCATTTATTTAATTAAACCAATGCCTTTTGAAGTTTAATAATTTCCCTTTTTTGTGATTCCTTATTTCCTTCTGCAAATTTAAGACCTCTTAAAATGATAATAAAGACTTTTGTTGTACCATTTCAGATATTTAAGACTTTTTATGACCTTAAATTTGATCAAACCGAATTTAAGACTTTTTAACAGGTTAGTTCAACCCAAGTGTCTCCTACGCTGTTGACATAGTGAACGCAGTGCAGGGCTTCCGTGTTTACATCTGAACGCCGGCTCAGTATTGGCCGACGCTGTACATGTGAGCAGCATGACGCATGCGTGTGATGCTGATGCAGGAGCTGGCCAACAATGAGCCGGCATTCAGACATAAACACCGCGCTGCGTTCACTACTTCAACAGCATAGGCAACTGACATAGAAGAGAAGAAATTGTTGAATAAAGTCGTTATTTTTGTTTTGGTTTTGGGCACCGAAAGTATTCTCATCGCTTCATAACATTAAGGTTGAACCACTGTAGTCACATGGACTATTTTAACTTTCTGGACCTCAAAAGGTGCAATGACGTTGTTGCCTATGTGTGGTTCAGAAACCCTCGGATTTCATCGAAAATATCTTAATTTGTGTTCCGAAGATGAACGAAGGTTTGGAACGACATGAGGGTGAGTAATTAATGACAGAAATTTCATTTTTGGATGAACTAACCCTTTAAGAACCCTGTCGTCGCTACCTGGACCAAGTTTCTAAACACCCACTAAGCATCTAAGTTCAGCTAGTAATGTGACAATATATTCATCTGTCTGCCATCAGACACCTGAGCATTTCCGAATGAGTTGTTTTTGCAGCTCAGTTGCAAGAAATGCCGAAAGAAAAACAAAATTTCTCATAATATGACTCCTTTAAAAGTGAGGCACTGTACCTTCGTGGCTTTCTCATCTTCCGTCAGAGGTCGGATTCGATATGCCGGCACAATGTCCTTAAACACCTCCATGAGGGAGACCATGACTAACTTTCTGACAGTGACGGCGACGCACGGGTCCGTCTCCATCAGCATGGCCCTCAACTCCTTCAGCTTCTTGATCTGAAACACGTGTGAAATATCATCATACATGGAACAACAGTACAGATCATGCAGAAGTTCATTGTGAAGGACTGTCTTACGTTAACATGTGGATCTGCGAGTATCGCTGATGACAAACTTGCGATGCGCAGTTTCTTCTCCATCAGTGTCTGAGTCCGCAGCTCTAGCTGCTCCTGAGGAGTGAGCAATGGACCAATCTCTGGTTCCTCCTCTGATATTAGTTAAAATCATCAAAAATATCATCAAAAAGGTGCACTGAATAATTAAAAAAAATGAAATAAAACAAGTTTTATACCTACAGAAATAAATATAAAATAATGCATATACTTTAAGATTGATTTTTTTATTGTTTTTGAAAATAAGTCTCTTTATATTGAAGTCTCTTTATTTATTTGATCAAAAATACAGTAAAAACAATAATATTGTAAAATATTATTACAATTTAAATTAACTGTTTTCTGTTTGAATATATTTTAAAATGTAATTTATTCCTGTGATCAAAGCTGAATTTTCAGCATCATTACTCCAGGCTTCAGTGTCACATGATCCTTCAGAAATCATTCTAATATGATGATTTGCTGCTCAAGAAACATTTCTGATTATTATCAAGAGTGGTCGACTGACAGTGATTTTTTTTGATGAGGACATCTTAGAGAGCAGTATGGTCAATATTAAACGGATTTATAATAATACACTATTTAGGGGGATATATATATATATATATATATATATATATATATATATATATTTTTTTTTTTAATGTAAATATTTTGCGTCAAAAACACTTAGCCTCTGTGAACTAGACTCGTGTATGGCCAGGATTATCGCTTCACTTCAGAAGGCCTTTATTATCCCCTGGAGCCGTATGGAGTACTTTTATGATGGATGGATGCACTTTTTTGAGCTTCAAAATCCCCCTTCACTCCCATTATAAAGCTTGGAAGAGCCAGGACATTTTAATATAACTCTGATTGTGTTCGTCTGAAAGAAGAAAGTCATATACACCTAGGATGGCTTGAGGGTAGCACTGAGTAAATCATGGGATAATTTTTTAATTTTGGGTGAACTAACTAACCTTTAAGATGAAAGAAATTTCAAGGGGTTGCATTTGAAGAAATGAGAAATGCACACCAACCTATTTCTAATTCATCCTGGTCCTTCGGTTCCTCCTCTTCCTCTGCCTCAGGCACAACTAGAGGACAAAATCAAACAGCACAGTTAATCACAAAACATCCTCTCCAGCACTACAGCATTTACTGTAGAGTCATGTGATGACACACACCGGGTTTCTCCATGGACTGAGGGATCAGGCCGCTCTTGTCTTTGATGGGCAGCAGGTGAATGAGCTCTTTCTCCTCCTTCTGCTGCATCTTCCTGGGCATCTTCTCATACTTCTCCACAGGCTGCTCGGACTTACGCTTTTTGGCATGTACTGGAGCACTATGTGTTTCCACAAAAGAAAAGTGAAGGAAAAAGAGCATACTCATACTCAAATATCAGGTGATCACTCTGTACATAGTCTAAGAAGAAAAAAACATCACATGCTTTGTGGAGGATCAAAGCGCATGTTTTAAAGACTGCTGCCTACCATGATGAGATGTCTCGAGTCAGAAAGGAAGCTTTCTGTGCCATGGCTTTGATCTGTTCAAGGTCATCCTCATCCATCATATCAGTGGGCAGAGTTTCCAGGAACTCCTCCTCCTCTTCTTCATCCTCTGGAATCATACATCAACATTACAACACTGTCTCAACACTGAGCACGAGTTCACGAAAATCATCAGAAAGCAGTTTCCTTCACCTGGTTTCTTCTTGTAGCGCTCCAGGGGTTTGAGGGTCTGATGGGAGACATCAGTAATGGCTTGCCGGAGTTTCCGCTGCTCTTTGCGCTGTTTCTTAGCTGAGCTCTGTTGCTTGAACTGACGATTCTTCAGTTTGTTTTCTAGCTTCAGATTGCTGGTTTTCAGCAATTTTCTGAAGCTAGGCTTCTTTTTCCTGTTCTTTTTGGAAGCCTTG
This sequence comes from Ctenopharyngodon idella, assembly GCF_019924925.1. Lineage (NCBI taxonomy): Eukaryota > Metazoa > Chordata > Actinopteri > Cypriniformes > Xenocyprididae > Ctenopharyngodon > Ctenopharyngodon idella. The sequence continues at coordinate 4,649,705 of NC_067231.1, forward strand.
TGTGAAAGATGCATTAAAGTACAGTTAAATAATGTATGCTGGTGTACAATTATACATAAGATTTAAGTTTTTTATACACATGACAGGTGAAGCACAACAGAATTCAGAGGCTGACTTGTATAGTAAAATATGCTAAAAAAGAGTTCTGACTTACATAGTGTATTACAATATAATACAATGTTAACCACTAGTGTATATGCTACAGTATAAAAGAGGTTTACCCTCACATGCTCTTTGGTTGTTTTAGACCAAAAATGTCATGTTTTGATTTTTTAAAATGTTGTACTTAATCAGAATGGTATGAATTTTGGTGACTTTTGTGGCTATGTAAACAAAAAATAATTGTGGACATGGTTTGAAAAGGCCAAGTATGGAAGCTTGTTTCTGCCAATGAATAAAAAATAAAAAAGGTAGGCCTAATTGCAACTTTTTATCTTACAATTCTGACTTTTTTTTCTCAGAATTGTGAGATAAAAAGTCGCAATTATCTTTTAAATTGTTTTATTCCGTGGTGAAAACAAGCTTCCATGGCTAAGTCATCTTAAAAAAAAAAAAGTTACACTTGTGTTTCCATCGGCTAAAACACCAAGGCAAAATAGACACATAAACTGGTGTGACTGTAACAGAGCAAATGTTTGCAAAGTTGCACTTCAAATTAATATTTCGAAGGAAAAAATGTAAACGTTGACAATATGTAATATTTGATTTCTCAATATATCCAAATGGAGAACCTAATAAATGCTGCATGAATCTGCCTTAAATCATTGTATTTAAAATGCTTTTGCTCTATTTTTAAATTAAATGCAGCATTAATTGGAAAAAGAGTATAAAATTTGTTTTTTGTTTTTCTAATATTTGTACTATTTTATATAGAAATAAATGATATGTACAGGCGAATATGTTTAGTACTGTGGAATTCCTTCAAAATATAACACACACACACACCTCTGTCAAAGCTAGAGGTTAACTTTTAGTAACGTTACATAATATAACACATGATACAGTATGGGGTTGAGAAGTATGCTATATATGATCTGATACACCAGGTGTTTACACTAGTACAGTATGATAAAGTAGGAGTAAAACTAGTACAGTATGATGAAAAAATACAGCAGTTGTTGAAAAGTGTAGTTTGACATGATACTGTAGGGACTACACTAGTACAGTACATGATACAGGAGAGGTTATACTAATATTGTATATAGTTTTGTCTAATATAAGATATAAAAAAACAAGGGTTGTTCAATCTGAAGCGTCACTCTCACACGCTGAACTTAATGTAACAGAAGCAGTTCACTGAAGCTCAGAATTATGGCTAACAGCAGCTGGTGATATTAAACTCACTAGCGCTTTAGTTTGTGTTAGAATTACAAAATAACTTACCGGGCCCATTTTGGTGAGTGATTCGCCTCAACTATCAATGACGTTTCAAATGTGTAAATCAATCTAATCCAAAAAAAAAAAAGTGTGCATGTATCCACTCTTCACACATGTACCACATGGACCGGAAGTAAACTAAGGGAGATATTAGATGAATGGAGAGACAAACGTTACGTTATCTTTGAGCGCCACCTGGTGATCTGGAGGAAGGAATACGCTGACAAGACGCTTTTATTAAATTATTTGTAAAACAGCTAAATCTTTCTCTAAATTAGTAGCAATATATATTGATTAATCCCCAGTAAGTTTAATTCAATTTTTAATTTGCTTTTATACATTTCAGTGTTTATCATTTGTAAGTAATTATTTTGTTGTAATTTATGTCTCTTTCAGTGTATGTTGCTTGGATATGTGTTTGTGTTTACAAAGAGAACACATACATTGTATTTGAGTCACACTGAATTAAAAAAAAACACAACAACTACAATTGTAGTTTTAAATTTATTTGCACATTTGAATTTTGTGGTGTCAAATATTTCACCTATTTACAATTTATCTTCACACAAGTATGAAAACTGTACAATAAAACCAGGAGTGTGTAGAAAACAAACCAAGAATTAATGATACAATTTACATTTTTCATCAAGATACATCACCGAATCAAAAAATGTTTAGAGACCCAATATTTACAGATATTAGGGTTAAAATCCATGATAAACAATGCATTTCATCAAATAATTGAACCCGAAATCACACAAAAATGACTCAAATTTTATTATTATACCACACATTCTTATTCTTTAACTGGCAAATGTCAGTTCATTTTAGAAAATGTACATTAAGTACACAAATGCCTGAATGCATTATTCACATATAGAGTTTGTGGGCTCTACTGTCACACATAAGATTTAGTTTTAAAATTAGGCTACATATTAGTGTTTTAAAAGAAGAACAATAGAGTGTCGACAGCGAAAATGCAATAATTCTTCATCAAAATGCTTCTGAATACCTCACACACTAAATGCATTATTCCTGCACTATTAACTGCATCAGACTTATTTTTACAATTTCTATTGCACTTCAGTATGGTCTTGCTCTACATAACAAAACCGTTTAAAAAACATCACATTTTATAAAATCTCAGAACCTCTGTTCTATTCTACTGGTAAAATCTCAAGTGCATTAAAGGGATGGTTCACCCAAAAATGAAAATTTTGTCATTATTTACTCACCCTCATGTCATTTCAAATCTGTATGAGTTTCTTTCTTCTGTTGAACACAAAAGAAGATATTTTAAAGAATGTTCTTAACCAGACAGATGATGGCACCCATTGACATCTATAGTATTTTTTTCCCTACTATTGAAGTCAATGGCTACCGTCAACTGTCTGGATACCAACGTTCTTCAAATTATCTTCATTTGCGTTCAACAGAAGAAAGAAACTCATACAGATTTGGAACGACATGAGAGTGAGTAAATGATGACAGAATTTTCATTTTTTGGTGAACTATCCCTTTAAACAGGCTCTGAATGTATCTCCTTCAAAACAAACTTTAGCATACAAAAAGAGCTAATGGTATGCATGTCAGCACATTTGTTCAAATGCACCACTTGACTCCTCTAAACAAGGAGGAATATTAAAAAAGCCTGATGCTGGTATCTGGTACAGTACATGACTAAGCTGGTGGAATATTTTCTCATGAAAGGCTTATATTTTTAATTCATACAAAGTTTAACTTCAGTAATACTGACGTGGTTACAAAGGAATCAAGTTTAGCTTTTTCTTTACGTTGTATTTGACTTGTTTAAACCGCTGTTTTATACAATCCTCTCTGCTAATGCATTCATTTGAGTAAAATAATAGAAATTGGTGAGAGTTCAAGAATTTTTCACTGAAGGACTGCTGCTTTTTTCCATTTCTTTATCCTTTATGAGGGCATTAAACACCTGATGAAGAGAAAAAAAGATAACGTATGTTATAAGGAACGCCACACAAATCACAAGCAGACTAATAAAACTCCCTGCAGGTGGAGCTATACTCATCATCACAAAGATATGAAAATTCTATCATTTCCTCAAAACAACTTCACACAGATTCATTTTACTAGGTATCTATTGATAGATATTATGCAAAACAATGTTTAAAGAGAGCAAAATGTAGCAGGGAATATATTTGCATTTAATTTCCTGTCCGCATTTCTCTCATAAACAAATTCCACTGGTTGATCGCTGTACCGGCTCAGACAGGAACTGACCTGTGTCCACTTCCTGTTGCAGCTGACCATCTGAGTGTTGGCGATGCAGCTGAAGAGGCGTTCGGGCGGTGTGTCTTCCGGCAGTCTGGTCAGGAACTGAGCGATGTGGATGAAATCCATCTGCAGGAGCACTTCCTCATAGAGCCGCAGGATTCCGAGTCCCGTACGGAACAGGAACTCCTCCCCGTCTCTGCAGAACACATCCCACACCCGACACGCCACATCTAGCGGCAGGGACTTAGTGTAGAGGGTGAAGATCCTGTAAACACAAATTGGAAACAAAAAATGTACATAAAGAAAATGAAAACGACAGTAATGCAATCAGGTGTTCTGTTAAGACTTCATGATCAGAAATCTGACTTTGAATGGAACAGAATCAGACTCTCGTTCTAACGGTTATACGCTCGTATACACTTACTAGGGGTGAGATATGTATCGTCTACAATAATATCCTAATTGTTGTTTTAATGATGTGGAAGCTGACATTATCTAGTATGTTACAAAAAAACAAATGGCTTCATGTTACATCAATGTTTGATGTAGCCTAAGTAGAATACACTTAGAATGTCACCAAAATTCATGAGTTTTTGATTTTATGTCAAATCTTTACTTATAATAAGGTTAGAAAAAAATTGCCCTTATAAAGGCAAAAATGCATCAGGAAATCAATTTAATCAATTTTTCAACATCACACACCCCTAACGCTTACTCGGATATATGCATTTACACATTAAGCTTAGTATTTAGATTTGTTTTATCATATTTAATGTATCGAAAAAGTGTTTTCCTTCATCAGAAGATTCTTCATGGACTCACCAGTCTATCAGATACAGGTCAGGTGTGAGGTTGTAACTCTGGAAGTGACTGAAAAGTCTGGGGAGGTTTTCTTCAAAGAACACCTCAAACGCTGCAAAGTACTTCAGCATCTAATAAAAAACAGACACAAAATTAAAACATCTTTCCAATTTATGTATGTGTGAAAACCATCGAACCAATCCATCCAAAACTAAACTCTATGGACATGAACAAGCTGTTGATTATGATGCAAAATAATTATGTCTTGTCCCTCCTTTAACTTAAAGTCTGTAAAGCAAAAACTCAGCAAAAAAAGATGCTGTCGGCTTGTCTTGTTCTGAACAAGGAACATTCCTTCACAACATCATGTAAATAATCTATTAAACATTGCTGGTGAAGGGACAGTACCAGCTCGTGGTCCACTCTGAAGAAAGCCATCTGACAGGGTTTGTTGAGGAGATTGGCGAAGGCGATGAAAGCGTCGGCCTCCTCCAGGTTGAGGATCAGCACAGCGGCTATGAAGGACATGCCCTGAACCTGCAGCCAAAATAAAGTCATTCCACAGCTGCTCTTTTCATCATCTAATGGCTTTCATAAGGACATATTTAGAAACAACGACTCAATGACAACTCACTTACAGTCATAGTTTTGCCCATCTAAACTAATCAGTTAAAAAAAAAGAATACTTCTATTCAGCAAGGATGAATTACATTGATCAAAAGATTTCTTATGATTTGAAAGGTTTCTTTTTCATCAATGCAGTTCGTTTAAACTTTCCATTGATCAAAGAATCCTTAAAAAATATATCATGGTTCTGCAAAAAAAATATAATATGATAATTAATAAAATCATATATAAGCAGTACAACTATTTTCAGCATTGATAATTAGTGGTCGACCGATATATTGGTATTGATACTTGGCATTTTTTAAATTATTGGGCGTTTTTCAGTTTGGCCAATGTGTCAGATGTGTTTTTTGACTGTTTTTTTTCTATATTTTTCTTTATTTGTTAAAAAATACTATAATAGTATTATAGTATAGTACAATAGTATAATAAATTTTCATTTCAGCGATTGTTATGCATGTGTATTTACTATCTTTAAATTAAATAGTGTCATATCATATAGTACATCAGCTTTATATTGGCCATCCTGCTCTCTAAGATGTCGGCATCAGCCAAAACAAGTCTGAAAAAACTGTCACTGTTGGTCGACCACTGTTGATAATAATCAGAAATGTTTCTTGAGCAGCAAATCAGCACATTAGAATGACTTCTGAAGGATCATGTGACACTGAAGACTGGAGTAATGATGCTGAAAATTCAGCTTTGATCACAGGAAAAAATTACAATTCAAAATATATTCAAATAGAAAAACTGAACCGAAGTGATGCGTTTGTATAAGAAAAATATCCATAACTAGCTTCCGGCCAAACGGCCATACGGATTCTACTTACGTCTAAAGTAAACATGTAAGTAAACTTACATGATGTATAACGTAGGACGAAGCGTAGTACATCATGGCGTAGCGTAATACTAGTAGTACGTAGAGCTGCACGATTCTGGATAAAATGAGAATCACGATTTTTTGGTTTCAAACAGAGATCACGATTCTCCCACGATTCTGAATATACAACCAAACAAAATAACATGTAATTTACTAGAGGTTCTGACAAAATATAAATTGCTGACTCTAATTGCTGGAAAATGTTTGAATGAATTATTTAAAAAATGGTTTTGACTTGTTGACTTGTTTCATTGCTGGATGAATCAGTGTTTTTGAACGAATCTTTTGAATGAACGATTCAATGACAAATACATTTTTTAACAGTCAGTTGTCGCCACCTAGTGGAATTAGATGTAACTGATACAACCGTTATTTGACGTGCCAAGTTCGTTTCAAAAGGTAGTTTGCTCTATTTTGATCGCTATTGTAGACATCGGTGTTTAAATACTAACTTAAAATTTATATCTCAGTACTTCTGTGATAATGTGAATATTTGTAACAGAAATAACCAACGTGTGATTCAAAACGGCTCTCTCTGGCTCTGGCAGCACGAACACAATTTGAATGTTCCGGTATGATTTTGTCAAAGGTTTAATAGACATAATAAAGTAGGATCGCATGGGTGCTTGAATCGTGATCGCGATCTTTTTACGATTAATCGTGCAGCTCTAGTAGTACGTTTGGCCGGAAGCTAGTTATTTTACTTTATAATGTGTTAAATATGGATATTTTTCTTACACAAACGCATCACTTCGCTTCAGAAGGCCTTTATTAACCCCCCGGAGCCATGTGGAGTATGTTAATAATGGATGGATGCACATTCTTGAGCTTCATATTCTTTTTTCCCGTTCACTGCCATTATAAAGCTTGGACGCGTCAGGATATTTATTAATATAACTCCGATTGTGTTCATCAGAAAGAAGAAAGTCATATACACCTTGGATGGCTTGAGGGTGAGTAAATCATGTTCAATAATTTTCATTTTAAAGTGAACTAATCCTTTAAAAAAATCTTACCAACCCCAAACTTTTGAACAATAGCATATATGATGTGTTTAAACAGAGTTGGTGTTTTTAATATGCAGATGAGAAATAGTAGAGGAACACAAAATATCTTCATAAATATTGTGCCAGTGATCACTCACATATCCCACGTCAGGTCTGTAGCAGGTGTAAGCGCCCAACACGCTGTGAAGGAGATCATGGTATGGCCCACCCTAACAGAAGAGAGCCCAACATGAGTCACATTCATTCCTTACAGTATCATGTAGTGCTGACTGTATATTACGGTTACTGTATAGTTACAGTTAAACTGATACTATAACAGCAGTGAGAGGAAGAGTGCAAACAGTACCTTCTGGAAGATGAAGAGCGATGGAAATGTGCGCGAGATGTCCAGTTTGATCACATCCAGACTGGACTCACGGTCGGCACTGTCCACTGTAACAAACACAACCACATAATGATGGCCGACTCCAAAACACCTCTAATAAACTTTAGTTTTACATTTCTCTGAGTTTCCAAATTACGTGAAAATATCATGTTATATCTCAAGAATGTCAATGAGAGATTTTGCTCCATTATTATTGAACTTACACTACCAGTCAAAGGTTTGGAATAATTAAGATTATTTTGAAATGTCTCTTCTGCTCACCAAAGCTGCATTTATTTGATCAAAAAATACAGAAAAAAAACTGTAATATTGTGAAATATTTTTACTATTTAAAGCAACTGATTTCTATTTGAATATATTTTGAATTGTAATTTATTCCTGTGATCAAAGCTGAATTTTCAGCATCATTACTCCAGTCTTCAGTGTCACATGATCCTTCAGAAACCATTCTAACATGCTGAGTTGCTGCCCAAGAAACATTTCTGATTATTATCAATGTTGATTTTTTAAAAGATATTTATACTTTTATTCAGCAAGGATGCAATAAATTGATCAAAAGTGACACTAAAGAAATGTATAATGTTACAAACGATTTCTTTTTCAAATTAATGTTCTTCTGTTTCTATTCATCAAAGAATCCCGGAAAAATCTGTATCAATTTCTGCAAAAATATTAAGAAGCAAAAACTACTTTCAACATTCATAAAAAATAAGAAACATTATTAATAATTGAGCAGCAAATCAGCATATTAAAATGATTTCTGAAGGATCATGTGACAATGAAGACTGGAGTAATGATGATGAAATTTCAGCTTTGCTATCATTTTAAAAATATTTTTAAATAGTTATTTTAAATAGTAATAATAATAATCATATTTTACAACTGTTTTTAAATTTGTTTTTACTGCCTTTGTGACCACAGACTTCTATAAAAAACAAAAAATAAATCGTAATTATTTCAAAGGTTTGACTGGTAGTGTATATCTACAGTACATCACTATCAGGCTGTGATATCCTACAGTTTATTACTGGCATGGAAAAAACGGCCCCGTCTGGTGTTTGTTAGTCCCAGAGGATCTGCTGAAGCGTACTGCTGGAGGGTAAAAGCAGCCAAAACAGTCTGGGTGTTGTGATGAGGGCCAGATGTGAAAGGGAGGATGTGTTTGTGTTCAGACTGTATTAAAAAACAGCTTTATTAACAGATTAATTATGACGCATCAAAGAACGAATCGCTGAGGCTAATAAAACACCATTTTATAGAGTACACAAGCTGAAAGGCGTAGTGGAAAACAAAAACAACATGAATTAATGAGATTAGCAAGTTTGTGCTTGCAGCACAGGAAGGAAATAACCGCTACTTCAATCAATTGAGCAGGAAGGCGACCGGGGAGAACAGACACATACCAGTGTTGCACTTCCTGACAAATGAATTTCCATGACTTTTCCAAGAACTTTCCATTTACAATTACTGAACAGGCACAGTGGATTCAAATTCAGATTGATTGAATTATGAATCATGCAGACAGAGTTGTGAATTGGTTCAACTGATTCACTGAAGAAATTGCTGAGAAAACATTCAAATTCTGACTGATTCACTCACTAATGAATCATTCAGAACGAATTCCAAATTGGTTCAGCTGACTCACTGAATGAATTCAGATTTGGTCAGTTTGCAATTACTATATACTAAGAAATGTGGATTGTTAAAAACCATTCAAATCCAGACTAATTCACTATTGTATCATTTAGACCAAATTATGAAGGGGTTCAACTGATTCAAGATTATGTTAGTTTGTGATTACTACACAAGCATAGTGAATTGGTAAAACCCATTCAAATTCAGACTGATTCACTAATGAATAATTCAGACCGATTGAACTGATTTATTGAACCAATTCAGATTTTGTGAGTTTGCGGATTAATGGATAAGCATAATGGGTTATTAAAAACCATTCAAATACAGAATGATTCGGTAATGAATCATTCAGACCAAATTGCAAATTTGTTCGACAGATTCATTGAACCAATTCAGATTTTGTCAGTTTGAGATTACTGGATGAAACCCATTCAAATTCAATTGATAATCAATTGAATGAATCAAATTTTGTCAGTCTTATTGTACTAGAGTTTTGTGTCTAAAATGCTCCAGTGGGCCGCCTGAGGAAAGAAAGGCGTACCATCTGACTCTATCTCACTGCCTGTCTCTCTGAAGCTCTTCCAGCGCTCCTTAGCCCGTGACAGAAAGATCTCGTACAAATCTGAAAGGAACAAAGCAGATCACAGTTTTAATCATCAAACCTTAAAAAAAAAAGCAGAAGAAATGATTGGTCTATGTTAGATTTAACTACAACTTTCACTTCTGAAAGTCAAAAATGTAGAAATCATTCTCTTTTGGGAGTGTCAGAAGGAAACTAATCCAAACATCTTTTGGATATTTTTTGTTACAAAAAAGGTTAAAAATCACAGCAGGTGAACCTGCACTGTGCAGTCTTGCATTCATTCATGTGAATACTGCATAATGACATACTTCAGAGAAACTGTTTGCCCAAAAGGTTTAGTTAATCCTGGGCTTAACCGCATCTTCAAAGGTGACTCTTCACTGAAACATGAAAAGACAGAGCCAAAATAAAATAAAACCTGAGGTTATGTTCAGCTCATTCCCAATGGCCAGACTCCAGACTTTACCCCTCACGTTGGGCGGAAGACCTTGCCACCACAGATCCCTCACACGCCTTAGGCCACGCCTGAAAGAACATGCACAACACAGAGCAGTGAATACAGCATAATAAAATAGATTTAACTATTTTATCAATATGTTTAGGTATTAATATTTCTTGGAATTCTGTCGGGAGCAAGCAATATGATGCAGCTCTAGTTCTAGCAACAGAGCGAATGTGGTAATCACAGTTATAATTGCAGGTGGTGATTGTGAAGGGCATCTGTCTTACATGCTTTCCCAGTTGGGAAGGATTTCGTTGTTCCAAACCACCATTGCGTTAGCGATGCTTTCCTCCTGTTTAAATCTTTCCTTCATCTGCTTTTTCTTCTTCTGAGCCTCCTTCAGCTCTGTGAACAACAGTTACATGACCTCATATTCAAATCAGGGTTCCTACACATCCCGACTCAAATTTTCCAAACCTCTCTGTAGATTTTCAGACCATATTTAACATAAAGGGTTCATACAGCATTATTTTCAGCATTCTATTTGGTATATAGTACAATCACCTGTAAATATTTGTTTTGTTTTATTTTTACTTGTTTTCCCAAAGTGATAACATGTGCTTAATAACATGCGGTAACATCAGAATTAGGGCTGTCACTAACGATTATTTTGATCGATTGATTATTTTGACGATTAATCGAGTAATCTGGTATTTTTTGTGATAATAATCGGGTATTTTTTGTGGACCTAAGCCTTTAAAATGACTTAAAATACATATATAATAACAATGAAGCAATAATGTTTAGTTCAAATAAAGTATTAAAAGCAAGTAATCATATGGTTTTATAGAATGACACTGTTAAAATACATAATATAAACAATCAACCTACTGTATGTACATTATGTATTATAACACATGCGCACATCAGATGCACGTAACCTAGACACATGTAAATAATTAAAGCGCATACATATATTAAACCCGCAGGGCATATACACTATATTGCCAAAAGTATTGGGACACCCCTCCAAATCACTGAATTCAGGTGTTCCAATCACTTCCATGGCCACAGGTGTATAAAATCAAGCACCTAGGCATGCAGACTGCTTCTACAAACATTTGTGAAAGAATGGGTCACTCTCAGGAGCTCAGTGAATTCAAGCGTGGTACTGTGATAGGTTGCCACCTGTGCAATAAGTCCATTCGTGAAATTTCCTCACTACTAAATATTCCACAGTCAACTGTTAGTGGTATCATAAAGTGGAAGCAATTGGGAACAACAGCAACTCAGCCACGAATAGTAGGCCACGTAAAATCACAGAGCGGGGTCAGCGCATGCTGAGGCTCACAGTGCACAGAAGTCGCCAACTTTCTGCAGAGTCAATAGCTACAGACCTCCAAACTTCATGTGGCCTTCAGATTAGCTCAAGAACAGTGCGTAGAGAGCTTCATGGAATGGGTTTCCATGGCCGAGCAGCTGCATCCAAGTGGAGACGTGTTCTCTGGAGTGACGAATCACGCTTCTCTGTCTGACAATCCGATGGACGAGTCTGGGTTTGGCGGTTGCCAGGAGAACGGTACTTGCCTGACTGCATTGTGCCAAGTGTAAAGTTTGGTGGAGGGGGGATTATGGTGTGGGGTTGTTTTTCAGGGGTTGGGCTTGGCCCCTTAGTTCCAGTGAAAGGAACTCTTACACACCAAGACATTTTGGACAATTTCCTGCTCCCAACTTTGTGGGAACAGTTTGGGGATAGCCCCTTCCTGTTCCAACATGACTGCGCACCAGTGCACAAAGCAAGGTCCATAAAAACATGGATGAGTGAGTTTGGTGTGGAGAAACTTGACTGGCCTGCACAGAGTCCTGATCTCAACCCGATAGAAAACCTTTGGGATGAATTAGAGTGGAGACTGTGAGCCAGGCCTTCTCATCCAACATCACTGCCTGACCTCACAAATGCACTTCTAGAAGAATGGTCAAAAATTCCCATAAACACACTCCTAAACCTTGTGGAAAGCCTTCCCAGAAGAGTTGAGGCTGTTATAGCTGCAAAGGGTGGGCCAACTCCATATTAAACCCTACGAATTAAGAATGGGATATCATTAAAGTTCATGTGCACTTAAAGGCTACTACTGGTATTTTGCCGGTTACTCGAAACAGTTAAATTGCAATCGAGAATTTACTCCAATTTAATTGAGGAAATGTGACAGCCCTAATCAGAATAAACCTAAAACGCTTTATAACCTGCATATATTCATCTCTGACACATCAGTTTGATACTGTAAATGTGGTTTGATGTTGCACGATCACCAAACAGCAAAGTTCAGACTGAATTAAATGATCGTCCAGACCTGGAAATTACTCAAATTTTCATACTTTTCCAAACTGCGTAGGAGCTCTGTAAATTTAAGGCAGACAGTGCCAAAAACATTTCTGACTAAATGAAATCACACATTTCTACATTTAATTTTTGGGACCATTTTGGGAAAGATACACTAGTGTGGCACTGTTTCGTATGCGTGAATCTCTCGAAAACATGTCTGGGTCACATTTCACCCCACATTTCAAAAGCACTTTGTATAAAAAATAAAGGCTATTTTGCATAATTTTTAGCATTATTTTTAGGATAATTAAGCACATTTCCCAAAATTATCATTACCACAATCCCTACAGACGCTTTATGTTACTTTTAGATATTTTTTCTGTAATTCCCATTATTGTCAAACTCTCATTTCTGTAAATTGGTATTTTTTCTATATTTAGATAAAGGTATTTATTATTTAAATCCTATAATGACCATCAAAATGTATAAATATTCATTAATTCCAACTTACTTTCAATATACTCTCTTCTAATTATAGTACTGATTTTTTTTTTTTTTATTACAGTAATGAGACAAACTTCTCAAACTTACTCCTGAAAATTGGCATTGCGTTATTGCAACCATAGTTAACTCTTCTTTGATAAAATACTTGTGATGCTTCTCATTTGGATAAAAGCATCTGGTTTTGGGATGAAATATGATCCAGACATGCTCTTGATACAATATGTTTCATGAGATTCAGATACATTGATTAAACCTGGTAAACTGATGAAAACTGATGTAGAATTTACTTTAAAACAATTTTCACTCAGAAATTGCTAGTAAATTTCTCAAATAAGTACATAGAAAGAGAACTAAACATGAAAGTTTGAAGTAAAATGACTAAAAATAGTATTTTCTTGTAAAACATACTTCAATAATCTTTGTTTTATGTACAACTTTGAAAAATCTTTTTTTTTTTTTTTTATAGTGTACAAATGTACCTCTCTTCTTCGCCTCTGCCACCATTTCATCATACTCCTGACGGTGGCGCTGGGCTTCCTCCTCCGACTTAGCAGGGAGGTTCCTGAGGAAGGAAACCAATGATTTCAGTTGTCACAACAAAAAAGACAATTAAATGTCTCAAATGCACAGTCTAACAACTTGTTAGCATTGACATGTTTCAGAAAAAATTCAATTAGAAGTTTCTGGAAAATGCCTCACCGCTGGTTTATCTCATGGTTTGGCTGACACGCTCACATTTCACTGGTCATTTATTCTTAATAAGGACTTGGGGACTGAAGAGACTTGCGTGGTGAAATACAACCCAGTCTGTGCTAAGTCTTATTTATAGCCCATTGTTTGGGAAAGATGAGCCTCTCAAGGTTTGCTAGGATATATGTAACGCAGGTCAATGTATCCTGAGCACCTAACGAAAGAACGTCACAAGTTGGGAAGGTGACAAATCATCTACCTGGCTTTATTCTACTGTTCAATCAAGGATGGACCTCAAAGACTCCCACAACTTAATCTTACAGCTGAATCAATGTTGTAACATATCTACTTAATTATTGACATTTTTGTTGGAGTGTATTGCCAGAGGAGAACTGTTGTTGCTTCTCAAGGTTTTCTTGTCCATTATCTAGCATCAAATGGAATTTGTTCTCACAGTAGCCTTTGGCTTGCACACTAGATGACTAAAGATATGATGCAATATATACAATGTGTTATAAGTATTATGCCATGACTATCTTTAATTAACCCCTCAATTAAACTGCTTAGGGGTGTAAGTACTGTATATACAACTCCACCCCCGTACATACAGTACACTCACATACTCACATAAAGTGATATATACAATATAGCAAATTGCAACTGCTTTATTGTTTATATCGTCACAAAATGTAAACTATATTATAGCCTAGCGATATATTCAGGGCCTAAAATTAAAACTCGCCAAGCACCGGCGAGTGTTCTAGTAAACATAGTCGATTATGTCTTCAGTTAAGAAGGAAAACGCATGATCTGTGCGCGCATTTGCTCTTAAAGCGAATTTGTTTGTTTATATTGTTTTATATTTATTTGTGCTATAGTTTGTAATTTGATTATTTGTTCTTATTTTATTACTGTTTACTTGTCTTTAAAAATGTAGGCTATTAAAATTATATTAGTTAAGCTAGTAGTTTTAGCCATGGTATCGAAATTGGAATAGAGGATTGTGAATTTTCACTAGTATCTAAAATATTGGTGACATAACTGCCTGTTTTTGTTTTTTGGCTGGTAAATTTTCTTAAGTGACCGGCCATTGGCAGATGTGGCAAAAAGTTAGTTTTTTAAAACTGGATAATGACATATAGTACATCCTACTTTGCCTGCATACATACAGTACACGGATGTAAAGCAATATATAATAGCAAATCTCAACTGCATGATTGTTCATATCATTGCAAAATGCAAACTGTATTACCGCACAGCTCTATATATAAAGTATATAAGCATATCCAACATATGCAATATTGTGAACACAGGTATAGCTAAAGAAATATTTTTCATCTTTTATTGTCAACAGATTATTACAAACTACAGGTGGTTAGGACAAAAACACATCTTAACATGGAAGAAATAGCTTTTATCTTGTGCTTTAATGGTTTTATGGTGATACTCACGCGGGGCGGTCCTCTAATATGAGCGCTGTGGTGGACAGCGGTTCGAATTCCAGGTTCTTCCGTCGGCTCTGGGTGGGCAGGGAGGGACTCTGGCTGGATTTAGACACCTTGGCCTCGTACTCCTGTGAGAAAACCAACAGGTCAAGTTCAAATGCGTGGGGCCGCTGTGAGCTGAATGAAAGGGGAGTGTTTATATGGCATGAATGTGCTTGTGAGAGTTATGGAGGCAGGTGGCAGGCGTGTGAAGATCAAGGCGATGGTGAGGCTGGGGCTGGCATGGTATGAAGCACTGTGTTTACGGCCATGGAGAGAAAGGTCGGGCATGTGTTTGTTCATTTGAGGAAGCGTGAGGACACCAGGATGTTTCATGTTATCAGGAATTGTGTAAAAACCACAGCTAAACCACGGCTTTCCTGACAATGGTCAGTTCAGCTAGTACGGTTTCTCTTCCTGTACCACCTACAGCACAAGCTCAACCCCATTCATCATGACTGACTGAACAGAAGCACAAAGACTCTTCGTCATCTGATTGAGAAGCTTCTACAGATGTCAATGGACGTATTGTAAATGGGGCATTTTTTCTAAGAAATATGAGTGATGAAAGAAACTAGTCAGAGAGGAGAGAATAGAGGATTAACTGGTGTTTATCATGCAAAGTTCAACTGCTTGATAACAGAAGAACATCATTTAGGCTTCATACTAAGAGCTGCATATTTACATGTTCAGACTCAGGGATCAATAGCAAAGATTGTTTTCTGCTGATCTGGTTAATTTGTCATATGCCTCACAAAAAAAAAAAAAAGAAAAATTAAAGTTGATTTTTAGCAAAGTATATTATAAAAATATTTATATTTGCATTAAATGTTAAGTTTATCACATTGTTTTAATCACAAAAATAAAATGTACCAAAATTTATTTTCAAAAAAATAAAAAATTCTTTACATTTTTCCCTCACGTTTTATTTTAGAAAATGTACAAAAGATGATTTAATTTTGCATTCTAACACATTCATACTGATTCTTCCACAACTTGAATTTTCTACCTTCTGGTTTAATCAAAACGTCAAAATCAAAATGAGTAGGTTCAAGGATTAGTTCACTTCAGAATAAAAGTGTTAATCATTTACTCACCCCCATGTCATCCAAGATGTTCATGTCTTTCTTTCTTGAGTAAAAAATTAAGAAATTATCGGTCATTTTCTAAAATAAACAAAAATGTATATACTTTTTAACCACAAATGCTCTTCTTGCACTAGCTCTGCGATGCGCCACGCATGACATAATCACATTGGAAAGGTCACGAGTGACATAGGCGAAAGTACCAATCCAGTGTCTACAAAGCGAACGTGCAAAGACTAAGTCAAACGCCCTTTACAAAAAACGATGTCGGACAATTTTGAAGTTGGACGAGAAAATGAGATGGAGTTTTTCGCCCTATCGCGGTACTTCCAACATGATTACGTAATGTGTAGCGCATCACAGGGCTAGTGCAAGATGAGCATTTGTGGTTAAAAAGTATCGATCGTTTCGTTAGATAAGACCTTTATTCCTCATCTGGGATTATGTAGAACCCTTTGAAGCTGCAATGAAACTGCAATTTGGACCTTCAACCCCAGTGAAGTCCCCTATATGGAGAAAAATCCTGGAATGTTTTCCTCAAAAAAACCTTAATTTCTTTTCGACTGAAGAAAGAAAGACATAAACATCTTGGATGACATGGGGGTGAGTAAATTATCAGGAAATTTTAATTCTGAAGTGAACTAATCCTTTAAAAAGGATCATACTTTACAATATGGTTAAATAACATTAGTTAAAGCATTAGATATCATGAACTAACAATAAACACATTTTAGAGCATTTATAAATGTATGTTAATTTATAAATAATATATTAATTTAATACTGTAAACTTATATTTATAATATAAATACTTTTCATTGTTTATTCATAATACATTATTTAATATAACTTGAAATATTACAAATATATTGGTAAATGCAGAATTAATGCTGTAAAAGTGTTGTTCTTTGTTAGTTCATGTTAGCTGTTGCAATAATTCACCCAAAATTTAAATTCTGTCATCATTTGATCACCCTCAAGTTTTCACACAGCTCTTTTCCATACAATAATCAATATTCCAATATTTTTCCACATAATACTGTATTGATATTCTCACGTCAAAAAACAAAAAAAAACAATATTTTAACTATATTTGTCCCATTACACAAAAAAGGAGGCTGACTGCCATTAAGAGCAAGACACATTATGTTGTGTCGAGATGTAGCGTAGAAAAAACATCTTTAGACAAATCACAACGCATCAACTTTGAATAATTGAGAGCTGCATGAACTACAGAAGAATGGTCTGTTCCTTACACAAAGCTATTTTACAACTTCACAAGACACAGAATAGAGCACACGTCTTCTTTTTTTTGTCCTTGACAGGAGGTCTCTGGTCACTGTATGATTTCACTGTATGCAAAAGAGCAGCGTGAATGTTCTTTGAAATATCTTCTTTTGTGTTCGAAAGAAAGAAGAAAAATCATACAGGTTTGGAACGACATGAGGGTCAGTAAATGATTTCATTTTTGGGTGAACAAGTGATTAGTACTAGTCAAGCAGGTGCGTCACGTGACGTGAGAGTGGTTGAAATGACCGATGGGAAGTGAAGGTGTACAGCTCTGTGCACAGAAGAGACAGTGAGAATGAAGGAGAGCTCATTTAGAAACCAAACATCATACCCCTGAACTTAAGAGATTGGGTGTAGATACAGATGTGAGATTGCCTGGGTTACCTTCCTGAAGAGAAAGCAAAATGACAGAAATACAGTAACATAAACCAGAAACACCCCACATACACTCCTTTTTTTTTTTATAATCCCCATAAATCATAAACAGTCTGTCCAAACGAGCGGTTCGAGACTGTGAAGCCCTGCCCATGACTGGCTACAGAATCTGCCCTATTAGCTTAGCTCCTCCCCTGAGTGACAGTCCGCCATGTTTATCTTCTTGCCAGAGCATTTAACAGCAGCATTCAAGTAAGAAATGTATTCTTATTAAAGCTACTAAAGTTATTTCAATCAAGAGCAGTGAGTGATTTTCTATTTTTCTTTTGTTGTTTGGTTCATATTAACAGCACATACAGCAGTAGGTACTATTATGCTGCTGTCCCTTTAATACACAGATCTAATATACACATGCGATTTCTTTCCCTGCTGTTTATGTTCACAGACATAACCGACTGTGTTTGTGAACTTTGTGTGTTTTTGACATAGCTGTGTGTATATGACAGTTTAAGTGCAATAAGACAGTTTAATACTCACAGAACGCGTCGTTTGACAGTCAGCTTTCTGTGCGTGTGCTTCGGAACATATATCAGAAGTTTAAACTGTTATGGCTTTAAAACGCATGCAAATAA
Source organism: Ctenopharyngodon idella (assembly GCF_019924925.1). Classification (NCBI taxonomy): domain Eukaryota; kingdom Metazoa; phylum Chordata; class Actinopteri; order Cypriniformes; family Xenocyprididae; genus Ctenopharyngodon; species Ctenopharyngodon idella. Next base: position 4,668,077 of record NC_067231.1, read on the forward strand.
TGAACTTTCATGATGACGAACAACTGCAATATCACGTCAGCGATAGAGATGATAATCGAAACCAAACAGATGTTTTGTGAGTTTTTGGCAGAGTATCCCAGGCACAAGTTGTACAGGCTCCGCCCTCTTCTGGAAAGTGGGGTGGGGAGCAGCAGCTCATTTGCATTTAAAGATACATACACGAAAACAGCGTGTTTTTCCTTTCACTCAAAAATGGTATAATAAATGATCTGTGGGGTATTTTGAGCTGAAACTTCACAAACACATTTTGGGGACACCTGAGACTTATATTAGATCTTGTAAAAAGGGGCATAGATGGTCCCCTTTAACTCAATAAACAGAAGGAAATGAGTTTGGCTGTTAGTAATCTAACAGAACGTGTAGAGAACTGTGTGTGCGTAAGAGAAGATAAGCAGGGCAGAGATAGCGTGAGGCTGTGCATTAAATAAAAACACGACATACAAATATTGGTTGTGTGTTTGTACTCCCTAAAAACATGAGCTGACCTCTAAATGACCTTCACAGTCACTAAAAACACAGACACTAAAAGGTTTTGTGCCAAGCCAGCTGGACTCACAGCTGCAGACAGGCCTCTAGGCCAAACTCAATCCAGCTCGGTTCCTACTCTACCTTCCGCCCAAACATATGATCAGGCAACAACACACAGACTAACATACTGTCTCTTAGAGAACTTAGAGGTAGCACAGCTTGTACTGTTTGCCTAAACAACAGAAGTGAAACCAGCACAAAGAGGTCTGGTGAGATGAACCGAATTGTTTCTGGTTAGACATGCATGGCTAGCAGAGTCTTCTTTTGCCTGCTTGAAAAACAGCAGCAAAAAAGCAGAACTCCAATTTAGCAAAAGCTTCACAAGTTTATGCTTGTTTAAAAACAGCTTCTTTCACAGTCCAAAATTAACTTTTTTCCCCACAACTTTCAAATGTGAGAAAATTTACCAGCCATACAGTATATTTCTTATTATTCTTAAAAATTAATGTGTAAATTGTTTTTCTTAAATATATATATAAATATATATATTTTTTGTCTCACTGACAAATAGAATTTGAATCTGATTCTCAGTAAAACTACACGTCACACGTTTTTTCCCATATGTATGTTTGTTTAGGTGCAAGGAATATTCCCTCAATGTCACCTAATGGAGTTTTAGAAAAGAAAAAAAAATGATAAACTTCAGATGAAAATGTTCCACTAAGCTAAAATTTGTTCACAAGACGTAAAAGATGCAACAAATGTTTTCTTTAGTATGCGGTTTGAATCATGGATGTCTCATGGTTTAAGTGATATAGCAAGGATCAGACTATTCTTTGTACACTGTGATTTAAACCAATGTAATGTTTCACTTCCTCGCCAACAAATGCTTAACTGTTTTTGGATCATGCTCTTCTTATTAAAGTCTTCCATTATATATTACTGTGAACAATATTTAACAGGAAATAAAGCATGGCAGCCATTGTGAAAAAGAATTGCATTGAATGTGCGCTTCAAACCTTAAAAGCATATTTAAAAAAAAAAAAAAAAAAAAAAAACTGCACTTGAAAACAATATAATATTAATGAAATAAAAGACCGCTTAAGTGTACTACTTTCCTGACTATGTTTCTGAACACTTAAGTACACATTCAAAAATTGCACTGTCAAATTAAAAGTTTTACATTTTAATAATTATGTTTTAATAATCTTTTGTTGTGCACTTATTTTGATGTGTTGACTATCATACTGATCATAATTTTAAGTGTGTTATTTGATATTACATTTAAAGTTACTATATTTTAAATGTCGTAAAATATTGCTTTAGCATTACAAATATATTTAAATACATAACACAGAAATTTTATGACATTAAAGTATTTTTTAGTTTCCCGTAAATGCTTGTCACTACATTTGGCAGTACATTTTAACCATGTTTCAAAGACAATAGAAGTAATTATGAAATTATATATATATATTTAAGTCCTACTTAAGTGATTTGATTGGATGATCAATAATCATTGGAGTTGAAAGCTATTAAATTTTGATGAAAGATTGTGATTTTTTAATACTGATAAATCGTGCACATTAAGACAAGAGGAAATTATCAAATAGATACATTTTGATTTCATGTTCACTTAGCATAAAAAACAAGAAAATAAACAATAATAAACAGCTATTTAAAATATCTGATTACATTCTGTCTCATGTTGCTTGATCTAGATTTACATCCACTTTCAATATAAATGAGGTGTGAACAGACCTGCTGTATGGTTTTGGAGTCTTTGGGGGGACTCTCTCTCAGCGGGACCTTTCCAAAGAGTTTCCATCCTGGTACACTCTGGGCCTCCCTCTGCTTTCTGGAGAACAGACTTCTGCCAAAGACATCATCAGAGAGCATCTGTCAAAACCTGAAGACAATACACTGAAAACAAGTGCAAGTGCCCAAGCGAGTTCTGAATGTAGTTTTTGGCTTCACAGCATGAAGATAACCCTGATAGTACTAGTCACTGACTGTGTGGCACATGACTTGAGAGGAATGCCACTACAGCCTGTGAACTGAGATAAAGCACAAGCTTATTCATAAAGGATTATGCAAACACAAAGCATGAATTTTTAAAAGAACGTTCCTCTTTTGCAGACGTTGCCAGAAGCAAAGCTGCTGAGACTGAGATCAGATCTACGACAGCTGTAACATGCGTCATAAAATATGAGGAAATTCATAGTTTAAGCTTCCAGTCGTCTCAGTAACCGGAAGATAGAATCCTTGTCTTTTTAGAAACCTGTTGAACAAAGGCATTCCTTTCTTGAAAAGACTTGACTTTAAGAATGACAGTTTAAAGGGAAAGTCAAGCTAAAAATAAAATTTTATAATCATTATGTCATATTATTTTCTTTGTTCCATGAAACACGAAAGAAAATGTTTTACAGAATGTCCTAGCTGCACTTTTCCATGCAGTGAAAGTGGAAATGAATGCTTCGAAGCTTTACGAATCTTTTGTTTCGAATCAGTGGTTCGGAGCGTGTATCAAACAATCTCAAACTGCCAAAGTCACGTGATTTCAGTTAACAAGGCTTCGTTACGTCTTAAGTGTTTCGAAATTGTAATGGTTCACGTGACTTTGGCAGTGCTCTGAACCACTGATTCGAAACAAAAGATTCGTAAGGCTTCGAAGCTTCACGAAGCAATGTTTTGTAATTGCCCATCACTAGATATTGTTGAATAAAGTTGTTATTTTGTTTTTTTGGAGCACAAAAAGTATTCTCGTCGCTTTATAACATTAAGGTTGAACCACTGTAGTCACATGAACTGTTTTAAATATGTTTTTAGTACCTTTCTGGGTGTTTGAAAGTGTAAATTAACACTGTCAATGCAGGCCTCACTGAGCCATCGGATTTTGTCAAAAATATCTTCATTTGTGCTCCGAAGATGAACGAAGGTCTTACGAGTGTGGAACGACATGAGGGTTCATTTTTGGGTGAACCAACCCTTTAAGATATGTGTACGTTCAGATGTACAGAAGGTGTAAAAAAAAAAAAATGTTATTTTTTTACTTGATGACATTTACTGAAAGTCAACTTTATCTAAAATATTAGTATAAAAATTGTTAAAACCATATAAACGACATGAATATACATGTCTAGATTTTTTGTTTCATGATCATGAACAGTCTTATTTCTCATTAATTCATACATCATCTTTAAAACAATCTAATTATCCTTCTGATAAGCTCAATTGTAGAGCATGACAATACCTGCTAAAGATCTCCGAGATGCCGTGTTTCCTCTGGCTGAGAGTCAGATCTGCGGCAGCAACACTCAACACATCAGGGATGTTGTCTGGGGCGCTCTGACGACGGCTGATTTCATAAGTGTTCCTGGAATTCAGACTCACGTCCATGAACCTTAAGTCATCAGGTACATCTGATGTGGAAAAGGTCTCGTCATCATCTGGACTGAGAGGAGCAGAGTCAGTGTTGAAGAAAGAGCTAGAGGAAAATGTCCTGAGAGAGTGTTTTAGAGTTGACGGACTGGCTGACGAGCACAGCTCTCCTTCTTCGCCATGCGTTGTCTTGAAAACTGAATCCTGGGTATTTGAACATCTGTCCTCAGCTCCATCTTGAGGTGGTAGAGTTATTTCTGAGTGTGACTGGTTTATCAGAGATGTAGAAGAAACGGCACCGCCTTTGGAGTCTGCCGAAAGTTCACCGTTTCCCATCATATGGTCTTCTTTAGAATTCAAGTAGCTTCCTGTAGGATTAGATGACTTAGGAAAGTCGCCTTCAGTCCCTTCATGTGCATTGAGGCTTGCATGTCCATTTGGGAGCTTAGTGCCACATGGCTGGGTATTGGTCTGATGCTGTACTTTATCACATGACTCTGGCACCTCATGGTCCTGGCTTCTCTGCGATTGGTTTTTCTCTGTCTGCGATGTACCAGAATGGGAGAACATGCCTTGAATTATGTTCTCCTGCCTGTCTGTAGCATCTGAGATGCGGGGAGGTGGTCCGCCTTCCTCAGCACCCCTGCCTCCAGAGGAAGATGACTCCACCATCAGCTTCACAGGTGAATCTACTGAATGCCCACTATGCTCGGAGACGATGACACTGCACTTCTGGACCACACTGGGTGGATAACCTAAAATAAATATGAATTGGTGCTTTCAAAATATACACAGTAAAATACTGGTTCAAGTCCTGCCAAGCAGTCTACCAAGCAGACAGAATTTTAGGATACATGTTTGGAACATTCGATACAGTGTTTTTGGGCATCATAGAAAGTTTAACATTACATTAAATATGCATTTGGAACATCTGATCAAGTATTTTTGAACATCATCAGTGTGTTCGGAACATTTGATTCACTATTTTGGGGCATCAAACTAGAATTCCATTTGGAACATCCAATTCAGTTTTGTTGAACATCATAATCATGTTTAAAAAGTTCAATTTCATTTGATTCATTTCATTTGAATATTTCAAAATGTTGGCAATGTTCTATTCAGCATTTTTGATATCATATCGACGTTGGTAACATTTGGTTCGAGAATTCGATTCAGCAGAATCAAGTTTAGAATGTTCAATTCTGTATTTTTGTTGCATAATTCAATTTGGAACATTGTATTGGTACATCAGATTCAGATTTTTTTTAGAACATCTAACAGCTCGGAATGTGTGAATTCAGCGTCGCTGAACATCATAATAATGTTTAGAAAGTTTGATTCAGTATTTTGGGGCATGATAAAGCATTTCGTTTGAGCATTCGAATCAGTATTTTCAGGCATTGTTGGACTTGAATGTTCAATTCAGATTTTTTTTGAACATCAAAATGTTGGGAATATTCTATTCAGCATTCTGAGTATCATAACCGCGTTTGTAACGTTTGTTTCAGCAGAATCGAGTTTGGAATGTTCGATTCAGTATTTTGTTGCATCATAATTCCATTTGGAACATTGTATTGCTACATCCGATTGATTTTTTTGAACATCATAACAGTTTGGAATGTGTGAATTCAGCCTTGTTGAACATCATAATCATGTTTAGAATGCTCGATATAGTATTTTGCGTCATGATAGAACGTTCCATCCGTGCATTCGATTCAGCATAATCGCGATTGTAACGTCTGATTCGAAGATTCGATTCAGCTTAACGTTAGCTAAGCATCAGAATCAAGTTTTGTTCAATATTTTGTGGCATGACAGGCGCGTCTGGATAAAAACTCAATTCAGAACATGTAAGAAGCCCATACGTGCTGTCTAGGTAGACAGCTCAGTAATGTTTTAAGACACAGCCACTACTGCATTACTGTCAAAACGCACAATATTACAGCAAGAGACTGAACATACATACCCATCGGCCGCAGCCCAATTCCTGATGGTAGCACGAATGACCTCTACAGTAGACCCTTTTAAACCAGCCAATGAGGAATATTTTATCTCAGTTCGCTCTCATATAAATGAAATATATCTGTACTGGTCCATCCTCAGTCTTTTCCATCTCATTCAAAATCCTCTTGTGGATTGACAGCCAAAGCGCTGCAGCTCAGTGTCGGACTCCGCACTTCTTTCCCCATGACACCTATTTAGACTATCCTCCGTCATATTACCAGGGTAAATATTAATAGTATGCAAATAACGTAAGTTAATAGACATGCCCGTTAAAACATAAAAGCTTTCCTGACTCAGACCGGTAGATGTCCGTATCCTGACCGTGATCCGAGGCCATCTTGAAATTCCAGTGACGTCATTTGATGATTTAGTAACAGGAGACTCCACGCGCCCCCTGCTGAACATTCAATAACACGCATTTAGATGACGCAGCCTACATAAACATTATACTGTTCACTGTACACAGTATACACACACAGAGAAATAATGATTGCACAGCTACATAATTATTTGTTGATCCCACATCAAATTGCGCTCATCAACTTTAAATTGCACACAACTGTCAACAGAAGGCTGAAATTAGTCATTTTTCAGTCACCAAAAAACATTTAGGGAAGACTGGGATAATTGTAACCCTTTTTTACTCCAGACACAGATTGTCTGTAACATTAAAATCCTGCATGCAAAAACACAAAATAAATCATGAAACAGCACAACTGTAAAAGATAAAATACATAAATATCAAACAATTATTTTGGCTATAACAAATATCATAATTAATATTTTTATGTTTGAATTATGCAAGTCCAATTTAGTTTTTCTCAATCACTTTGGCTCAATTCTCGAATAAGATTTTTTTTCTCAAAACAATAAGTTCAGATCACTGAATAGTTAGTTTCTTGTTCACATCAGATTTGAGTTTCTTATTGATTTAAGCAAATTGCATGTGTTTTGGCACATGTGTGCAAAAGAGTACAATAGTCTACAATATGCACAATAACTAAATGCACATGGCTTGTTGATCAAAACTGATGAGCTGATTCTCAGTGAACTTGTCAAACTCTTCACAACTTCTAAACATTCTTTCATCGTGTGAGGCATCACAAGCAAAATGATCCATTCAGTTATCAAAATCTGTCAGACATTCAATAAATTCATGACATGGAATGTTTGTAATGTCTGCTATATTGGCAAATGGCCTGCCATTGTAATGAAATAGGAATCACAATCTTACCAATCAACCAATCAGGTTTGGAAGCAGGCTGGAGTTTGCACAATCACTGCCATTTGTGAACATTTGTGGACGTCTAAATCCATAAACAGCAACAGCAGTTTATTTTTGTAGAAATGTATTAAACATATTAAACTGAAAATACACAGATGCTTGTTGTGGAAGAGCAAGATATGTAAGAATGTGTGGTGTTAGGGGAAGACATAATAGGATATGTAAAAATGAACAAGCAACTGTGAATATTCTATATTCTACAAATATAGTGTAGAAAACAGACACAATAAGTAGGTTTTGAAGCATGAATGAAAAGTTTTGGGTGAGTAACTACATTTTGCAGACATGTGATAGAGACTTACAGTTTAGAGACTGTTAAGACTGATTCGAAAAATGTTCCAAAGAGATTGAGAAAAACTGTAAAACATTTAAAAGCGAGCAAATGGGTAACTGGACATTTAGCTCAAAACATTATGGCTGGCTGGCTGGCTGGCACGATAGAACGATAGATAGATAGATAGATAGATAGATAGATAGATAGATTATATTGGCAAAAGTATTGGGACTCCCCTCCAAATCATTGAATTCAGGTGTCCCAATCACTTCCATGGCCACAGGTGTATAAAATCAAGCACCTAGGCATGCAGACTGCTTCTACAAGTGGTAGGCCACGTAAAATCACAGAGCGGAGTCAGCGCATGCTGAGGCGCACAGTGCGCAGAAGTCGCCAACTTTCTGCAGAGTCAATAGCTACAGACCTCCAAACTTCATGTGGCCTTCAGATTAGCTTAAGAACAGTGTGTAGAGAGCTTCATGGAATGGGTTTCCATGGCTGAGCAGCTGCATCCAAGCCTTACATCACCAAGTGCAATGCAAAGCGTCGGATGCAGTGGTGTAAAGCATGCCGTCACTGGACTCTAGAGCAGTGGAGACGTGTTCTCTGGAGTGACAAATCTCGCTTCTCTGTCTGGCAATCCGATGAACGAGTCTGGGTTTGGCGGTTGCCAGGAGAACGGTACTTGCCTGACTTCATTGTGTAAAATGTAAAGTTTGGTGGAGGGGGGATTATGGTGTGGGGTTGGGCTTGGCCCCTTAGTTCCAGTGAAAGGAACTCTTAATAAGTCCAAGACATACCAAGACATTTTGGACAATTTCATGCTCCCAACTTTGTGGGAACAGTTTGAGGATGGCGCCTTCCTGTTCCAACATGACTGCGCACCAAGTGCACAAAGCAAGATCCATAAAGACATGGATGAGCGAGTTTGGTGTGGAGGAACTTGACTGGCCTGCACAGAGTCCTGACCCAAAACTTTTGGCAATATAGTGTAGATAGATAGATAGATAGATAGATAGATAGATAGGCGGACGGACGGACGGACGGATGGACAGACAGACAGACAGATAGATAGATAGATAGATAGATAGATAGATAGATAGATAGATGAAATGTCAGAGGGAATTCTGGGAATGTCAATTTAGGGCTAACACAATAAATTAGTAAAAAAATTTTCTTCCAAAAAATGTATATTTAACAGTATTTTACTTATTTTTTTGCTTAAACTTACTAATAACCAATTTACAGTTTTTTCCTGTAGCATTTTTACAGTTTTTTTTTTTTTTTTTTTTTTTTTACAGTTACAAACAATTTACAGTTTTACAGCGTACGGTCAGAGAGCCCGTGTTTCCATGTGGAGGTGGAGCTGCTTTCTATCTTATTTATCTCCAACTCAGTGAACGAACTCAGTTATGTCGTACCCTACTGAACCGACCCCTTCTGTCTCTCTCTCTCTCTGTGGCACTGCATATAGCATCAAACTCAATTTTTTTTCCAGAAGCGAGAGTGCATCGTTCCCTTTTATACGCACTATTCAGAGGGAACGCGATGTCAATTTGCAGAAAGAAGATACCGAGAGCTTTTGAAAAAGAGCTTCAGCGGGAAACAGAGAAACTGGTGAGGTGAGGAGCCACCTGAATATGATATATTTGATTTGGGTCCAGAGAAAGCCCCATGGAGAGCGATGGTGCTGAAAGGGACAGCTCCGGCGTGGGTGTCCGCGCGCTGACGGGCTGCGCTCTCTGCGCGCTCATTCTCTCCACACTGCTGGGGAACACGCTCGTGTGCGCCGCCGTCATTAAATTCAGACACCTCAGATCCAAAGTCACTAATTTTTTCGTCATATCCCTGGCGGTTTCGGATCTCTTCGTGGCTGTTCTGGTCATGCCGTGGAAGGCTGTCTCTGAGGTGGCCGGCTGCTGGCTCTTCGGGAGCTTCTGCGACACTTGGATAGCTTTTGATATCATGTGCTCAACGGCGTCTATACTCAACTTGTGCATCATCAGTTTGGACAGATACTGGGCCATCTCGAGCCCCTTCCGTTATGAGCGTAAAATGACCCAAAGGGTGGCGTTTGTAATGATCGGGATGGCGTGGACACTTTCTGTCCTGATCTCTTTCATCCCTGTCAGAATGAACTGGCACAGGGCTGTGGATCATAACGCGCCTTTAAACCTCACCGTTTATTCGGAGGACTGCACTGCGACTTTAAACCGGACGTATGCTATAGCATCTTCACTCATAAGCTTCTACATCCCTGTTATCATCATGATAGGAACATATACACGGATCTATCGGATCGCACAAACGCAGATCCGAAGGATCTCCAGTTTGGAAAGGGCAGCCGGACACATGCAGAACAACCACGACTGCGCGAGCGAACAGTCGCTGAAAAGCACGTTTAAGAAAGAAACTAAGGTGTTAAAAACACTTTCCATCATCGTGGGGGTGTTTGTGTTCTGCTGGCTGCCCTTTTTCGTCCTCAACTGCATCGTGCCATTCTGTGACCTGGACACTCTCGGAGACTCTCTGTGCGTGAGCAGCACCACTTTCAACATCTTCGTGTGGTTCGGATGGGCCAATTCATCGCTCAACCCGGTCATCTACGCGTTCAACGCGGATTTCCGCAAAGCTTTAGCACTATTCTGGGTTGCAACCGACTCTGCGCGTCTTCTGCGGTGGAGACGGTGAACTTCACCAACGAGCTGGTGTCCTACCATCACGACACCACTCTGCTCCACAAGGACGCGCAGGGTGTTTCCAGCCCTCAGCGCCTGGTTCTGGTCCCCGGTCACATGGACTTACCTTTCGACAAGGTCTCGATCGCGTCCGATTCGTCTCGTATCCAAAGGAACGTGCTGCTGCCTGCGCTAGAGCAGCAGGAGGGAGAGATGGAGATTTCCCTGGACATGATGCCCTTCACCTCCACACTCACTGCACTGAGCGACTGCTGTGGGATTCCGGGTCAAATCGAGGAGTGTTGAGTCTGACCTCATTTCACACGAACCTATTTATAGCATCATAAAAAATATAACCTCATTTTATTTTTTTCGTGCACTCATGAAAATACTTAGGGCTAAATAAGAGATATATGCATATGGATTGCATATAAAATTCCGATCATTTTAGATGAGAACAAACTAATACACTTAATGTAATGCATATTTGTCAATCATACATAAATGAAACAGTTTATTAGCTATTTGCATCTAATTGATTTTATTTGAATAATCGTGTTTTCAAAATGCATGTATTCAAACATAAACAGAAGTATCAGAATAAATATGTTTATTGTGAAACCATTTTTTTTTTTTTTTTCCAGTTAAAAAGTATGAACGTTTCAAATATGGCTGTAGCTGTGTGTGGAATAAGCACTATTTAATTAGTTTAATGTCCCCCTGAAATCAAAATTTAAGTTTTTTAGCTTTTAGTATGAATATGTTAGACTTAATGTTATGAATAAGCTGGTGTGTTCCAAAACAATGAAAAAATTTGCATTTTGGAGATATAAGCATTCAAAACTTACAGTCTCTCACTTCCACTAAAATGGAGCATGGATTTTCATGACATCACCACACACTTCAGATTCTCATCAGATCTTCTGTCCAATCAAATGCTCTCTAGAATCTAAAGTGTCCCGCCCCCTACATTATAAATAGATGCTGTAGCTGCGGCTGAAATCAGTCATTTGTTCACACATTTACTATTTTCTACATGGTGAGTGGCACATAGTGCACTGTATAGGGGATAGGGAACAATTAAGACAGTGTAAATATGCTTTCCATTGAGGCGAATGAAGTCTGGTTTCACGTTAGTGTCACGCGAACCGCAGCGCGAGCAGTCTGTTCCGATCCAGAGACATGAAAGCGCAGAGTGGATTATATCCGTGAGTCGGCACAGACTACAAAACATTTTGGACACATTTGAATTCTGCACAGAATACTATATTTTAAAGCGATATGGAGGAGATTATGAGGAGAAACAGTTAGAGATTAGAAGGAACTGAAGTTTTACGAGCTCATTGGCTCTGGCTGAGCTGTGATATGAACGAAACGCTACTGGCTATTTTAAAAAGGGGGAGGAGCTGTTCCATATGTCCTGCCCTGTCTTCCTGTTTCAGTTGAAATTTCCCGCCGGAACACGCTCCCTCAGCCGGACTAAGTGGCAAAAGAGCCTGCTACATGACTGGATTTAATAGGGGAAACTGCAAGTAAAACAAACGATTATTAGTTTAAACTAAAGGTTGGACGCAGTATAGTCAAAGTCCCTTTAAGACAAGTCATTTCACTCGGCGGCCATCTTTGAAACGCCTCTCGGGCATCCTGGGCATCATGCAGCTCTTTGAATGGGGAAACATCAAATTCTCCAAAGCTGTTTGCCAAGCTTTCGATTAAATTTCATATTTGAAATCACCAATTAAATCTGACAACAACTGTCTCATAAATTTTTTTTTTCCAAACGCTCAAATCATGACAAAAAAAACAGTATTTAGGCTGGATCAATGCGCGTCTCTTGTGCCTCATTTCTGAGGCGCGCGTCTGACTGTTTCTATAGAAACCGGTGCTTCTAACGGCCGCTGCAGTGACGCGATGACTTTACAGGTCGGCGATTGGCTCTTATTTTGAAGGCGGGACTTATTCCGCCATATTGAGCGTTACACTTTCTCCCATTCAAAACAATACGAGTGACATGTCTTGTGTTATTCTATAGTCTTTGGAATAGTGTTCCTTAAAACTTGGAATATTGACATGCAGCCAGGAATCGTGTTTCCTGACAATTACATATGTGCCTGATTTCAACGCCAGGGAAATACATAAAGCAAATTTGCCTGTGAACGCTTTATATAAATACACTATAGGTAGGTCTAAATCCGGGTTATCACTTATATCAATGTTATATATATCGTCCAGCCCTAGTTTTTGTCAGCATTTATTTAAAAACATCCAATTATGCAAAATATTAAGATGGTAAATATTTAATTTATGAGTTGTAAATACAATATATAACAATACAATATACAGAGTATGATTTTACCTCAAAATTCAACATATTGACACAAAATGATAACTGCAAATCCAGGTTTCGCGAGTCCAGTTGTTTCTGTGAATTGCAGCGATCCATTTGCTTCTCTTTTCTGTAGCTTTCGGCATTCTGTAAAAATGTACCTCAGATTTCTTGTCAAATCAATTTGTACAGTCAATCGCAAAGCTCTTTCCCATTTTTAATATGTTTTGTGTGTTTTCAATCAATCAATGGGTGTAACCGCAGTCACAACGGCCAGCGGTGACGTCGCGTGCATACCCTCTATAATGCTGCGCGTTAAAGGCACTTCAGTGGGCCTTTAAATGTATGAAATTGTATAACTATAACCATATGGTTACTAAACAGTTTATTAACACTATATTGCTGAAATTTTACCCGTTTTATATGTATGACTGACAAATATGCACCACATTACTTATTAGTTTATGTTAAAACTGTGTAATCCGAATGGATGGGTATTTTATATGCAATTCAAATATATATTTTAAATTTAGGCCTAAATATTTTGTTTGAGCCCTCATCAATTTCAGCACTCCTAAATCTGTCAAAAAAGGGTGAAATTTCCTTTAGAGTAAAACACTTTATTTTATTAAAGTAATATCATTAATCTCATTTCAAAGCTCAAAGAAATTGAAAGCTGGGGTCAAAAAGGGTGAGAAATGCAAAATGATAATTTTATAAGAAATAATATTATCAACAGTTTGAATGAAGAGTTGAATGAAAAAAAAAGAAGAATGTGAGAATCAACATGATTTTTCAAAATCCACATTCTGAAATCGGTTTAGATCACAAAATCTAATCTTGGTTTTGATCTCGATCAAATCGTCAATTTGTGTTGTTTAAACATTTTTTAGTAAGATTGGGATTCCTTTGATAAAAAAATTCAGGATTATCCTGATCCCAACAGAAGGGTGGATTTCAGGAACAAAAATTTAATAAAACTGGCCAAAACATACAACATTTGTATCATGTAATATACACACATTTATATTTTTATTTTGCTCTTGATTAGTTTAACTGTTAAAGTAATAAAGTAGAAATAGACATTAGGCTACCTAGAGTAAAGTGAAAAAAAAAAAAAAAAGAGATTTCGGCACAATAACATAATCCCCCAATTTCAAACAAAAATAATATATTTACGTTTAAGTGTTTTTTTTTTAAATCACTTAAAAACTACTGGTACAATCATCAGAGATGAACCAGTCAAAAATCGTTTCTAACAGTAGCATCCCTTTTTGCAAATATTTGTTTGTTTTTGTTGTGGATCACATGAGGGGCTACGGAAACTCTAAAGAGACATGGTGATGGGGGAAAAAATATGAGATGGGAGGAAAATGAATTTTAATGCTTTTGCGTTCTCTCGTCAAGGTTTTGTTTTCTCCCAAGGAACTTTGCATTCACTCTCAAAACTCAAGTTATTTGCAAATGAACGCAATGTTTCTTGGGGGAACACAAAACTTTTGCGAGAGAACGCAAAAGCATTCAAATATATAATTTTTCTCCGATTTAAATATTTTTTCCCTCACCATGTCCCTTTAGTGCTTCCGTAGGGGTCCGATTGCTTAAAGGAAACTGCAAATAGAAGGGGATGTTTGATTGTTTATGTTGTTTTCTTTCTCTTCAAATAAAACACTTAAAATGACCCACATTGACTCTTTTACCTATTGTTTTTTTCATAGCTAGCAGCCAACATTGTGAATGTAACCCCATTTGGAAAACTGGTAATCCAGATTTGGTCATCCGGAAAAGTGTGTATCTGGATCAGGGTGATCCAGTCCTGTTTTGCTTTGAAAAACTGGCACAAAAGTAAGATGGGTTACCTGATCCTGGATAGCAAAACATGGGTTTTTCCACTCACCAGAAAATACATTTCTGCTATATTAAAGGACTTATGCAGAAAAAAGCTTGGAGTGGGTCTCTGTTGTGTTTAGATGCAAATCTGGAGAGGCTTGTTAAAGATAATTGCTCATTTAATTACCACAGCTATTAAGAGATGAAGTATGCTGTAATAGGAGCCACTTGGGAGCAAAAAAAGAAGATAAAGGAAATTTCAAGCCTCTAATCAATGAAACCTGCAAAGGCGAATGCAAACACACACACACACACACACACACACGCACACACACGCACATGCGCACGCACAAGTAATCTTCATGGAAACTTTAAGGGCACAATGCCCTGTCTTGAACTTAGACAAAAAGCTATTAGTTCAGTGAATTATTCACGGTGCAGTACCATTTTTTTTCTCAAGGTAATGACTGCATGTGACGAAGAAGGATTTGAGAACAAGCACAAGGAGAAATAAAAAGCTGGAACAAAAGTAATTGGTTGCTAAATTTACCTTCACACAGTGTAAGTGAACTGTCTATTTGCTGACAGTGCGTTTCGACCATCTCTTACAGTAAACCTTGAAAATACGAGTAAATACAATGTGAGTGGTCACTCCACAGTCCTTCAGGGCACATTATTTACTTCACATCTAAAAAGTGGTAATTGTTTTATTGATTTCTATAAGTCTAATACATGTATGCAGTTTGATTCCAGACATTGAAATGACACCACACACGCACATGCACGTGTAACCCCTCCTGTTCGAACCGCCTGCTCTAAGTGGGACTCAAACCCCGTCACCTAAAGACCGCAGTCTCTAGCGTCAGTCACTAGAGCACCTCTTGAGATCAGGGGAGTGAGGTTTACACAAACAGCTCTTACTAGCCTATGTCCGTTACACACACACACACACACACACACACACACACACAAACCGCTTTAAAATAACATCTGTTTTGATGTGCACTTCAAGCTGTCTTAAGTGATTTTCTGTAAGACAAACCTGCCACAGAACTTTAGTGTGTCAGCACATACAGCTTTGAAAGCTGTTGTTTGTCCATATGGCAGAAGATATGTCGGCTTCTTTTGGGATGGAATAGGAATAGCTTGAAAGCCTCTGAAATTGCTGTGAACAGCAAAGAAAAGAATTTCGACACAATTTATTTGAAGAAAAGTCTTCTTTTGATTAAAAATCAGGTAAGTATTAAAGCAATGATGGTGGTATTTAAAAGGGGACTTACCTCATACGCAAAATGCGTTTTCAAAAAAAAAAAACATTATTAGATTATAATATTATTAAAAAGGTAGCATTTTACAATAAGGTTTCATTTAACACAAGTTAACAACATTAGTTAGCATGAACTATGAAAAATACTTTTAGCATTTCTTAATCTTAGTTAATGTTAATTTGAACATTCACTACATTATTAAAATAAAAAAATAGCATCATGGGCCAGTTATAAGTAATCTGATCAGATTTCGGCTATCAAATTGGATCAAATCTTGAAAATGGGTTATTCAGAAGGAAAAAAAAGGATTCTGAAATCAGACTAGATCACAAAATCCAATCATGGTTATGATATGGATAAAATCATCAGTTTGTGTTGTTCAAAACTTTTTAGTACGATTGGGATACCTTTGATCCAAAAAATCTGGATTATCCCATCAGAAGGGTGATTTCAGGAACAAAAATGTAATAAAATTTTAAAACTGGTCAAAAAATACAACATTTTTATCATTTTATACATACACATTTTTTATTTTGCTCTTGATTAGTTTAATTGTTAAAGTAATAAATCAGAAGTAGACATTAGGCTAAATATTTAGCCTTTCTACAGCAACCTAATGTAAAGTAAAAAAGAGATTTTGGTGCCATAAAATAATCCCCAAACAGCTGTAAATATCAAACAAAAATATATTTAATGTAAAGTGTTTTTTATCACTGTTTGTAAACTACTTCATAAGAGATGAACCAGTCAAAAGTCCTTTGAATGCGAATGCAAAGTTTCTTGGGTGAACGCTATGAAGAACGCAAAAGCATTGAACTATTTTTTTCCCCCCATCTCATATTCCTTCTATCACCATGTCCCTTTAGAGGCTCTGTAGAGCCCTAGTAATCCAGATTTTCATAATCTGAAAAAGTGTGTATCTGGATCAGGGTGATACAATCAAATTTTGCTTTGAAAAACCAGCCGGAAAGTAAGATGCATTACCTGATCCTGGATAGCAAAACATGGGATTTTCAAATCCAGATCATTCTGATCCAGATTAAACTTTATGAACAACTGGCCCCTGTTAATATTTAATGGAACTGAGCTAGCATGAACTAAAACCAAACAGTTTTATTTTTTATTAACTTTAATAAAGTAACAACTGTATTGTACTGTTAATGCATTAACTTGTGTTAATGGGACCTATTTGTAAAGTGCTACTGTTCAAATTAATTGCAGATTCTAAAATCCCCCTTCTAAAATACTACAGTATTCATATTATAGTAAACAAAAACTATATAATTCATTGAAAAGAATGACTTTAAAATGCACAAACAAGTTCTTTGAAACTGCAGTGCACTGTTTGTGTAAGAATTTTAGGCAACTGAATGGGAGGAAGTAAAGTCAGAGCCCTCTCATCACTCCAACAGCACTGGGTGTGTAATGGATTTGGAAGTGCATGAGCCCCAGTACAGGGGCAAAATTGGAGTTGAAAAGCCCTTGTGAGCGTTGATGCATCTGCTGTCTACAGGCACTTCATATTTACCCAGCACCCTCAAAGTTATTATTCTTAAGAATGGTGTAAACACAATATATAACAGAATATAAAAGCTTATTAAAACCTCATAACACTATAGAGCTCTTTGCCAAATGAGGACGTGCTCAGGGAATTTCAGTAACAGATGCATTCATATTATTCCATCCAGACTCAATGGAAAACACCCCACGGCATGAATCATAGGAAAAAATAAATATTTATGCAGTTATGCAGACATTCACAGTTCCTTTATTCAGAATGTATCGGTTAGGCTGATTTGTTTCATTATAACATCCCTCATGGTGAATTTAGGAATTGTAGCTGAAGAACTATTCATTTTTTTTTACCAATATTTAAAGTGTCTTTTGTACAGTATGTAGCAAATTCAAGTGACATTGTCAGGACAATGCGGCAAGGACATACAGAATAGTTTGATATCTTCAGCAAGTTTGTAAAGTTTTTTTTTTTTCTTCTTCTGGAGAATGGTGTTGAACATCAACAATCCAATGTGCAACTTTTATGTGGCTTGGCTGAATGTGACCTGAGGAAACAAACAAACAAACACACACACACACACACACACACACACACACACACACACACACACACACACACACAAAGAACTGTTGTATATATTTATTTATATTTTAACTAGTTACTTATTAGCATGCATATTACTAGAATATTAGCTGCTTATTAGTAATTAATAAGCACATATTAATGCCTTATTCTGCATGACCTTATTCTACATTCTTAATCCTACCCAATACCTAAACTTAACAACTAACTTACTAACTATTAATAAGCAGTAAATTAGGAGTTTATTGAGGGAAAAGTCATAGTTAATAGTGAATACATGTTCCCTATACTAAAGTGTTACCCACTGCTTTTGTAAGTTTGACTGAATTGTACAATTGTGATTACTTCCTATTGTCATTTATAATGGCTATTGTTAATTTAAATATTGTTTCAATAAATATTATATTTTATATAAATAATATGTTGTATTTGCTATTGAGAAAAAATCCATTAGTGTGTAATAATGGCGGCAAACTTTACGAGTGAATGAGTCAGTCGCAAGAGACTTTTAAATTGAAAGGACTTTTGTAACAAAGGACGTTGTTTAGCGTTATTATGGAAAATTCCCTTAACTGTAAAAAGGACAAATACAAAGATCGCTTTCCTCAGTGGACATTCAAAGGGATTTTTATAATGGATATAATGTTATGGACATGATAAGAATGATTGTTATATCAGACACAGGTAATGCTCGCTCAGGCGATCTCTCTCTCAATAATACTGCACAAAATATGGTGGATTTGCTTGGCCAAATTGACAGTCGCTTCAAGTGGAGTGACACAAATGGTGAAAAGGTACGAGTGCTGTTATCACTAGAATATCGCACGGCTGTCAGCCAATCAGATTCGAGAACCAGAAAGAACAGTTGTATATATACAGTCAAACCAAAAATTAAACCAGACATTTTTGATATTTTTTTACTAGTGGGTGCAGGACACTATAGTTCATTTATGTAAGTGAGGATAGCATAATAAAAGTAAACTGTGACATATTATACCCAAAAATTCTTCATACAGTGGACTACCAGTAAAACTGCTAAAAATTTGGGACCAAAAATTATTTAGACACTTTGACCTGACCATGTTTTGCTTAAGTGTTATCTGACATAATTAAGATTATTTTCTGACACAGTTTAACTCTGAGATCTTGTCATATTTTATTACCATTTTTTTTTAAACTATAGTGAATAAACTGAATTAATGAATAAATGTATAAGGTGTCTGAATAAATTTTGGTTTGACTGTATATATATATATATATATATATATATATATATATAGTATGTCTACAATATATGTAGGAAGTGTTATGACACTTTCAAATTTGTTGATGTGTTACATAAGAGCAATTTGGTACAAACAGTTCTTAATAACTTACATGGTTCAAGATGATCTAACCCAAATTTGGTGAAGATCAGTGAAAAAATGTAGGAAGAGTTTAAGGGAGTAGGAAGTATGTAGTATTTTGAAATATTTTGTTGTGTTTTCAACAAAACCAAACAAAACAGAATGTCAAGTGGAGATAAAAATAAAAAAAAATCCTTGAAATAAACACTCCATTTTGTTTCTGGGTCATTATGTTCAAGTAATATGTACAATTATAATTGTTGGTGCTGCTAGAGGGTTTGGAATATGGAAACGCTCCCCAGTCAGTGTTCTAAACATCTGCCCTACAAATGCAAAATATGCTTTTGTGCTTGAGCAAGTGCAGACTCATTTGAAGCAATACTTATTCATTCCATGTGTGCTTTCATAAAATATGACCAGCATTGAAATATAATTCTGTTAAACAAACATATAATGAAAAAACCTTCTCCTTTTCCTGTATATCAGAATGTCTGCAGTCAAAAGTGCAGTGAAGTGTGCTGTACCTTTAAACACCTGTGCATGTGTGACTTATTTACCCAAAACATGACATCTCCCCGAATAAATGTCAGAAGATATGCAAATGAAAGGGTAAATCAAAGGTAAGGTCAATGGCTGATGTGTGATGTATATGTTAGATTTTAACACTGCAGTAAGAAACGTTTACAAAAGTCACTGCAAATGAATGCAGCAAATTGAGCACCAAGAATATGTTTAAAATTCATTCCCACACTGTACAGAAGGCTATTTATTAAAAATGCCACTTCGTCCTCTTAAAGGTCAAGAAGACCTGGAGCTGTATGCACAGTGCAGAAATCACAGAGAATCTCAAGAACATGTTCACATCATATTTCAAAACAATATATATATATATTGTTTTCTATTTTACTATATATTTTACAATTCTATTTTACTATATATATATATATATATATATATATATATAATAAAATAGAATTGTTGGTTTAACTTAAAGTAAGTTGCCTTAAAATTTTGAGTTCAAATTTGAGTAAATACAATAAAGGCGATTGGTTTACTCAACAGAAACTCAAAATAGTATGTTATCTGAACTACATTAATTATTGAAGTTGATTTGACAAAAGAAAAAATGTGATAAATCATGAAAATAATTTTTTACAGTGTATATGTATATATATATATATTAGAAAATAAACACTATTTTAATGTTTCTAAAGATAAAGATGTTTTGCATTATTTTTCAGCATGCATCACTGCCCCAATGCAAAATGTGTTCTCATTACTGTAAAATAAAAAAAACATTATTTAAATTTTGAAGCATTTGTACATAATGATAGTATTCGTTGTACTGCCTTTTTATTTTTTTAAATAAGGTGACCCTGTTTTCATGCTATTCACCCACGCGCAAACAATCTGATGCTGAACCCTTCCTTTCACAAGAGTAATACTGTATACTAAACACATCTGATGCACACTGGGATGTATTTTGATTTTGATCAGGTCAGGCTCTGTCTTTCTTTCTCTGTCCCCACTGCATTTATTCTCATGCAAATGAACCTCAGGTGCTGCTACCTGAATTCTAATCATCGTTTGATTCAAGTGTATTATTGGAGTTTCTATCAAAAGTTTCTTTCAGACTTGGGAATGACACAGGATGACTTCATCATCTCGTCCTGTGATGAATCTCGGTGAAGAATATCTATTGTTTACTGAAGACATTAATCTTACAGCTGCGGTTCTGTGGTGTTCCTGAAATTTATTATTTATTGTGAGTTTGAGCAAATTATTGTTACTGAAGTTAATACCAATGCATGGATTTGATTAGTGCCTGGTGCTAAATCTTAAATATTCATTTTACATGATAAAATTACTATGAGACAAAGAAGATTTTCTATAAAAATGTTAAAGGGATAGTTCACCCTAAAATGAAAATTAAGTCATCGTTTACTCATCCTGGTGTTGTTCTAATGCCGTATGGCTTTCTTTTTTGGACCACAAAAGAAGAATTTTTAAAAATGTTCCCGCTTGCGCTCGTCCATATAATGCCAGTCAATAGCGACTAGCATCAAGCTTTTAAAAAAAAGATGCAAAAGTATCGCAGATTGATCCCATGGGACACGTGCCGTATGTTCCAAATGTTTTCTGGGGGTATACAATAGGGTTTGGTGAAAAACAAACCAAAATTTTATGTATTATTTAACAAAAATCCTGACCTTGTCCAAAAAGAAGGGCATACGGCATTAGAACAACACCAGGGTGAGTAAATGATGACTTTTTTTTAACTTTAAACCCTGGTTATACTTCGTTTTTTATGCATACGCACTTGACGTACACAGGCGTTCGATGCACAGTTTTGAGCAATCTCTCGCCACGGGTTACAACCCATGTAAATATCTTTGTATTCTTTCATGCTAGAGTTGTACAAATGAGGGTACTTTCTAACCTCTTTGCACAATCTCTCGTCTATATACAGTGGGTACGGAAAGTATTCAGACCCCCTTACATTTTTCACTCTTTGTTATATTGCAGCCATTTGCTAAAATCATTTAAGTTCATTTTTTTTCCCTCATTAATGTACACGCAGCACCCCATATTGACAGAAAAACACAGAGTTGTTGACATTTTTGCAGATTTATTAAAAAAGAAAAACTGAAATATCACATGGTCCTAAGTATTCAGATCCTTTGCTCAGTATTTAGTAGAAGCACCCTTTTGATCTAATACAGCCATGAGTCTTTTTTGGGAAAGATGCAACAAGTTTTTCACACCTGGATTTGGGGATCCTCTGCCATTCCTCCTTGCAGATCCTCTCCAGTTCTGTCAGGTTGGATGGTAAACGTTGGTGGACAGCCATTTTTAGATGCTCAATTGGGTTTAAGTCAGGGCTCTGGCTGGGCCATTCAAGAACAGTCACGGAGTTGTTGTGAAGCCACTCCTTTGTTATTTTAGCCGTGTGCTTAGGGTCATTGTCTTGTTGGAAGGTAAACCTTCGGCCCAGTCTGAGGTCCTGAGCACTCTGGAGAAGGTTTTCGTCCAGGATATCCCTGTACTTGGCCGCATTCATCTTTCCCTCGATTGCAACCAGTCGTCCTGTCCCTGCAGCTGAAAAACACCCCCACAGCATGATGCTGCCACCACCATGCTTCACTGTTGGGACTGTATTGGACAGGTGATGAGCAGTGCCTGGTTTTCTCCACACATACCACTTAGAATTAAGGCCAAAAAGTTCTATCTTGGTCTCATCAGACCAGAGAATCTTATTTCTCACCATCTTGGAGTCCTCCATGCGGGCTTTCATGTGTCTTGCACTGAGGAGAGGCTTCCGTCGGGCCACTCTGCCATAAAGCCCCGACTGGTGGAGGGCTGCAGTGATGGTTGACTTTCTACAACTTTCTCCCATCTCCCGACTGCATCTCTGGAGCTCAGCCACAGTGATCTTTGGGTTCTTCTTTACCTCTCTCACCAAGGCTCTTCTCCCCCGATAGCTCAGTTTGGCCGGACGGCCAGCTCTAGGAAGGGTTCTGGTCGTCCCAAACGTCTTCCATTTAAGGATTATGGAGGCCACTGTGCTCTTAGGAACCTTAAGTGCAGCAGAAATTTTTTTGTAACCTTGGCCAGATCTGTGCCTTGCCACAATTCTGTCTCTGAGCTCTTCAGGCCGTTCCTTTGACCTCATGATTCTCATTTGCTCTGACATGCACTGTGAGCTGTAAGGTCTTATATAGACAGGTGTGTGGCTTTCCTAATCAAGTCCAATCAGTATAATCAAACACAGCTGGACTCAAATGAAGGTGTAGAACCATCTCAAGGATGATCAGAAGAAATGGACAGCACCTGAGTTAAATATATGAGTGTCACAGCAAAGGGTCTGAATACTTAGGACCATGTGATATTTCAGTTTTTCTTTTTTAATAAATCTGCAAAAATGTCAACAATTCTGTGTTTTTCTGTCAATATGGGGTGCTGTGTGTACATTAATGAGGAAAAAAAATGAACTTAAATGATTTTAGCAAATGGCTGCAATATAACAAAGAGTGAAAAAATTAAAGGGGGTCTGAATACTTTCCGTACCCACTGTAAGTATATAGTAATTTGGAATATATATATATATATATATATATATATACACACACACACACACACACACACACACTCTTGACAGCCACCACTATGACTTGAAATTTAAAAAGTGTTGAAAATTCCCTTTTATGTTCCACAGAAGAAAAAAAAAAACAGCATACAGGTTTGGAACAACATGAGCATGAGGTTTAATAAATAATAGTCTATAATGCAAAACATTGTTTTATTATTTACTGTTGTGGCGTGTCACTGACAGAAACCTGCACGTTAATCCATATAACATAAGGTTTTCAAGACAGCAGCAGAGTTCCCTCGTCTCACCAGTAACAGTCAGAGGATTTTATACTTTTATTTCGCTCCTACATTTGCATGTCAACGGGACTTACCCAGAAGCAGTTCACAGAAAGGCGACTCCGGATCCGTTGGGAAGACTGATAACGGTGATGAAACGACACTCACAGATGCTTGCTGATCCCTTGTGGGCCACACGGCAACCCACATCCCAATTAGTTACATCCTCCTACCCAACATCCCTAGAAAAAATGTGATTATATAAGAGTAAAAAACAACATAACAAAACATGAGATGGAAGGGAGGAATTTTAACTTATTGGACCTGTGCTGCAGATTTGAGAAGTTAGATGATGTGTCACAGCATGCATCGAGTCACAGAGAGTACCAGGGTGAATCTCAAGAACACATTCAAATCATATTAAAAATAAATAAAAATAAAGATCTTATATGTTTGTCCATGGACGCTCCATTTCATTTGCATTTTTTTAAGTGACCGCAGACAGGAAGAATGTAAGTCCATTTCACACAATAAATACTTTAATTAAATATTTGGGATTCATATGTTATCTAGGGTGGACACTGCTCAATCCATCTGCACGCAACACAATCAGTAAAATTTAAGTTTATTAATGTGCTTTTCCACTGTAATTTTCCCCCCTAAATATAAACCTGTGCCAACTAGACAGACGCCTTTGACTGTTGCATCGTTTCTGTTTTCAGTGTCTTGTTTTTTTACGTCAGCACTTTAAAGTCAGCATGAAATTATTATTTTTTTTCCCCAAACGCACCCTTTTCACATTTCTGGGGTTTTCAGAAGTGGAATTTGTCAGAATACTTCTATAGCGGTGAATGGGAGATGACAACAAATATAATTTTTGTATTCCCATTTGCTCCAATAGCAAAAGAAAAAAATTCATGATAGAGTTTCCACAAATTTACAAAAGAGGAAATATACAGAGATAGTCAGAAGAGAGAAAGATGTAACATTTTCTGTCACTCCCTCAGCCATTGTATTAGAAACACCCTTGCAGCAGTGTTTTTTTTTTTTTTTTTTTTTTGTCATTTACTGCCAAGGTAATATAGCAAAGTATAGCGTTATAAATGTGTATTAAATTTTAAAAAGAAAAAGAAAAACTTTACTAGATTTGCGATGTTGATAACTGTGGAAATGCATCATCACAGTCTGAAAATGGTCCATTGATCTTATTGTGAACAATTCATCCATGTTTTTTCACCATGAAATCAAAATTGACAGTTTTTTAATGGAGTATTGGAGTATTCATTATAAATGATTTTTCCGTGCACATCATTATTTTTTATAAATTCATGTGCCCTCGTAATCTTTAACCAAAATAACTTCCCCTCCCACTTGCAGCGACATCTCTGCGACCTGTCACTCACATTAGATTGACCAATAGCAAAAAACAACCGTCCAATCAATTCCTGATGGACAAAATCAAGTCCCTCCCTATATTCTTGTTCGAGAAGCCGTTTCACTTGGATATACGTCACAACAAGGAAGAAAAGACTATCGCAGTGTCCGTTTCATGCCGACTTTAATCAAAATTCATATCTGGACCTTCAGACTTCTCTGATCATTTAGTCCACTTAAACCCTTGTCTGACAACAGAGATTACCGTATACTAACTTGAGAATCATTTTCACTGATATATTTCAGCAGTCATGTCATGTGCATTTTCTATCTGCTGTTTAGAATCAGAACTATCAAGGCCACGAATAAATTAATCTAATTGGTCAAAAGGGTTTGCAAAAAGGTCTGAAACTGATGATTCATCAGAATGGTTCACTTATGTTTGAGCTTCTGTTTTCCATATTGAGAGGTCTATATACAGGTATGTGCGCTGATCAATGTTTAGGCTTTATGTGAATAAAACCTTAAATTAAATCTGTTCATAATATAAAGAGTTTGTGTCTCTTCAGAAGACTTGGATTAAAGTGCTTGATTCAAATTGATTACGTTTACAATTTCTTTAAGAACATTTTGAAGCGTTAAAGTCAACGGGATAAGAAAATTCCCGTTTTCTCTTTGAATTAAGTTTCTTTTCCTCAATTTTGATACATTTTTTAGAAAACAAGACTTAAAATCTGAAGTCATTTTGCTTCTCAAGTAAATGTATTTTGATTTTAGAAGGTTTAGATCTAGGTTTAGTTCTTCTCATATTGACTTTAGTTGCCCACCTACATATCCAACTGCCCTGCACCCTGGGACAGCATCTAGTAACTCGAATAAACCAAACCTTTACTCCTTGATTCTTCAGAGCAAAACAAACATGAATTGAACTGTAAGTATATCTAGAGTACTGTATGTTTCAGGCCTAATATTTCTTTGGATCGCCAGTGTGTTCAGATCACCCAAACAAGTGTTTTATTTGTTTTACTAAGTGTTTCCTAGTCAAAAAGCTACGTTTCCTCAGCTCAGCACACAGAGCCCAGATGGGAGTAAATATTGTGATAAGGAAAGAATGTGTCAATTGCAAGGAACAAATTAACTTGTGAATGAAGCTTGCAGACTCATCACCAAACAAAAGAAAGCTCAGGACTGAGAGAAGAAGATAAATACAGAGACAGAGAGAGATGTGACTTCAATAGCCTTCTTTGTATTCATATTGCTATCTGAAGGGGTGAGGACACTAGAGGATGTCATTTGTCTGTGTAACTACCACTCTAATAGCTATAGATCAAAAGCGTAGGCTGATTGTCTGACTAGCATATGCATATATGCACACTGATTACTCCTATAAAGAAATAAATCAAGCTTGCAATATTACATATTTATTTCAGTGAACTGAATAAGTTTCCATTAGCAGTAGAGACGAATCCATCCATCAACAGTCTGAATCTGGTGTGCTGTCAGAAGCATTCGACTGGAATGACAAAGACAGAGAAACACACACACACAAACACACACCTGGAGGTCACGTATGAAATGGCAACGTTCTGCTTCATGGTTCGCCATTCAGTCGAATCACTCTCTATAGTGCATGATGGGAAGGGACAGTAAAAGAATTTCATTGAAGGATCCTCAGTGCCATGTTCATCTTTTTCTTCTGGGCAAATCAATAGACACTTTACAACATATGTTGCCTAGAAAAGAAAAATACATTTTAGTTGCATGAAGCCAGGTCAGTCATCTATCTTGGTTAGCTAGCTTTGGAAAACAAAGGTTTTTATCTGACATTGTGAGAGAAAAAGATATATACAGTATATTATATAGGCCTACACACACACACGTACACACACACACACACACACACACACACACAACCAATTAAAAAATTTGGAATCATTAAGATTTTTTAAAGAAATATGTTATACACAAAAAGGCTGCATTTATTTGATCACAAATACAGTAAAAACATTAATATTGTGAAATATTTTTACAATTTAAAATAGCCGTTTTCTATTTTAATGTATTTTAAAATGTTATTTATTCCTCTGATGGCAAAGATAAAATTTCAGCATCAATACTCCAGTCTTTTTTGGCTTCTCGGTTATTATAAATCATTATATGTATAATTATAATATAATAATGTATAATTAATATAATATAATATAATATAATTAATGTATAATTAATAATATATTAATTATTAATAAGGGTTCTTCTTATTATTATTGTTATGCACTATAAACCCGAATAAGTTGGCAAAACTCAAAAAATTTGAGGTAATCAGTTACACCAATTTTTTAAGTTAAGAAATTCAAAGTTTAAGTAAATAGAACTGGCAGATTTCAATTTCGTACTGATGCACTGACATCTTAATATATATTTTTAGCAGTGTAAATTTAGCTAGCTATAACTAGATAATTCAGCAAATGCTAATTGGTAACATAATGCTCTGATAACATGAGCATAGCATACCAATTGCTGAAAGTGTATGGCAATATAAAACATTTATGAAATACCTGTTCTCAAACTAAGCCCATGTTCCACTCTTTCCATGCTGGTAACCCCCCAAAAACCCCACATAACAGAAACTCTTTTAAATTGGGATAGCAAAGCATTAAACACCACTAAATACCCCACTTAACACTAATCTTGCACAAAAAAGCATTATATAACACTTGATTTTAGCATTTATTCTCCCTTTCGAGTGTCTTTGTAAAGCATACAGGGAAATAGAAATCCCAGCCCAATTTCAGGTAAATTTAAGTTTGTCTAAATTAAAAGAGTTCATAAAACTCAAAACAACGAACAATTCAGATTACTTAAAATGTGTCAGTTTTGTGAACTCAGAAGAAAAAGAAAGTTCTAAATACTAAATGTTAATCTTTAATTTGTTTAATTTGAGTTTGCCCTACTCAAACCAATTAATTATTTTGAGCGTTAGGGTTTACAATGTTTAAAACAGTTTTTTGCTGAATAAAAGTATTAATTTCTTTCTCTTTTTTTTTTGTTTTGCCCCAAACTTTTGAATGGTTGAGAGTATCACGGTTTCCACAAAAACAATTCAGCATCAAAAACTGTTTTCAACATTGATAATAATAAGAAATGTTTCTTGAGCAGCAAATCTGACAATGAAGACTGGAGTAATGATGCTGAAAACTCAGCTTTGCATCACAGGAATACATTTTAAAATACACATATTATTAAATTGTAATAATATTTCTCAATATTACTGTTTTTAGTGCATTTTTGATTAAATAAATGCAGCCTCGGCGAGCATTAAATACCTCTAGTTTCAGTATTTTAGGAGCAATAAAGAATGTGTTTTCAGCAGCAGTAGCACCACTGGCACATTTCAGGCTTACTTACTGTCCTGACAGATGGACAGCTTGGCAGCACTGTTATTCTGTTATATGTCCTTGAGTGAATAACATGAGCATTGTGACAGTCAAGACACCTTCAGAAAACTTCTGGACTGAATACTGTTAACAGCCTGACACATGCCATTGCACACAATGTGCACACATTCAGTTATTAAAGTCCAAAATATTATGAGACAAACAAAAAGGTCAATGTAATAAATGTCACATTCCATAAACAAGTCATATCTTTGTTTGAATTGAGAACTATTAGATAATATCACATATAATAATAACAACAATAAAATCATTTTCTAATATAATTTTAATGTAATTACCTAAAGCATAACATTTAACTGCCCCACCCTCTTTCTTACCACATCATTTTCACCATTAGAAAATAAATAATATTGCTTAAAATTGTGACTTCCAAGATGTCACATGATTTGGAGTCTTTAATTTTACACAAATTCGCCAATCACCAAGCTCAAATCATTAAACCCTGTTACTGAAGTTATTGGGTGAAAATAAAAATAAAAATCTTTCATTTATGGGATATAATTAAACAAAAAAAACAAAAAAAACAATTTGGTCCCAAACTTGCTAATCTCAAGTAAAAGCTTAATTTAAGGTACGTTTGCAACCCGGTTACTAACAACACTGTAATAGTTCTATTTACTTATTTTTATTAACTGTATAATATTTGTCTGTTTAATTCAGACATTTATTTGATTTTTATTTCATCAAACATTTGCAAATCACACAGCTGTCCATAGATGCTCCAAATTTGTGGTCGAAAATGAATAATAAAATTAAATAAATCAGCTCTCGTGACATTGATGATCAACATTTTCTGAGGGTATTGTCATTTATTTTATTTTAAGTTCCCTTATTTTGTACTATATTTGTGAAAAGTGTCAAATACAGCAAATGGTTGTTTATGTGTGCATTAATGGATAAATTCGCATGTTTGGAAAATTCATACTGTTCAGAACCCCATAAACAAAACATTTAGGCAGCATATATAAAGAAATCAAGAAAAGTCAGCTCTCCCAAGTGGTTGACAAATGTTAGTAATTTGGAGGTTGCCTTTCAGTATTATCTTTATGTGTTCGAGAGGTCTAAAGGGTTATTGATTCTTGCACATTGAGCTTTCTTTTACCATATTTGATGAGCTCTCTAAATACTGTATGTGTGCTGATTAATGTTTACATGTGAATAAAAGCCTCAATTAAATCAGTTCATCATACAATCATGTCTTTTCAGAAGACTGTCAGAAGACTTGGATTAAAAGGCTCAGTTCATATGGATTATGTTTACAATGTCTTTATTAACTATAATTTTTTATTAATTTATAATTTATTTATTATTAATTTATTTATTTTAAAAATTTATTAATTTTTGTTGGAATGGACTTTCTATGGATGGACAGAAATCTCTCAGGTTTTATTGAAAATTTCTTCATTTGTGTTTCAAAGATGAACGAAAGTCTCACAGGTTTGGTACGACATGAGGGTGAGTACTTAAATTATGACAGAATTTTCATTTTTGGGTAAACAATCCCTTCAAAAAACTTTTTTTTTTTTTAAATCAGAAATAACCTAGTTCTTTTGTTGTTTGATGTACAATTTACATCCTAAACTTTCTTAAATTGAACTCATACGTGTATCGTTGGCACTTATCGCAGACTTCGGCAATACTTTGAAGTAGTTTTGTTCTGCAGGGCCTGACAGAGTATCTCACGTGGATACGACACCAGTGACTCTCATGTGCTTCAGCCTTACATCTTTATCAAAACTGTTGCAGATATGACCCGAAGTTTGGGTGAGCAGTGAATGGAGACTTACTGAAATCCATGATTATAGCCATTGTGCCTTACAGTTAGTTCACCACACTTGGGAGTGCTTCAGTTAAGTGCAGACAAAGCTTCTTTGCTTTCAAGGGAGGGTTTTGTGTTTGACAGGCTGCTTCTTTCATTACTTTTTTCACGAAAACATCTCCAACACAAACGTAAATATTTTGTATGAATTTGAATGACATATTTTGTCATGTCAAATATATTGCCTATAAAATATCATACAAAGCGTCACAAAGAGGGTTTGAGCGGTCTTACCTGAATGTTTTGAGATATTGACTAAACTGCCATCTTTGTTTTATACTGAATGTAAATTTTTCAAGCAGCTAGCTTGCTAATAGATGCAGATATTCACCGGGATTAGCAACGTGTTTTTCCTGAGCTCAATGTTGGCTAGTTACTGCATTTGCAAAGCGCAATAGGCCTACTTACAGTTTAAAGCAAGGGATTTTAAACAGGTCCGATTTCCGTGATGTTACAGTCTGGAATGGAAGTTGATAGTCTTTTCTGGCTTCTCGGACAGAAAAAAAGCTTGCCGAACAAGAAAAGATGTAGGGCGGGACTTGATTGGTTGTGAGTGACAGGTGGGTTGTCATCAGAGAAGAGCTGTCGCATTTAATATTGTTATTTTATGTGTTGTGGGAAGGATTGTTATGTTTATGTGATCTGTTTAATCGATATTTCCTCTTTTATTTATTTATTTATTATTATTTTTCTCTTTCTCATTTCAAATGTCTCTTTTCTTTTGGCTTATTTCTCACTTCTGTACTCTATAAGTAAATGTTTAATAAAAGAAAAAAGAAAAAAAAAGAGGGAAGGGAAGCTATGATTAAAGATAACAGGGCACATGAATACTGCAATATTCTATAAAAAAAAAACAAGTTATGTTGTTTACTCATTTTTATCATGGGGGGAGAATTAAAAAAGTACCGTGGTAGCTAAAAACCCATTTATGTCATGATAAGTTTCTCTGCACTTCTGTTTCTACGTTGAAGCAGAAGGTTAGCTTGCAGTTAACCCATGCTTTGCACCAAAAAGGCAAACTCTGCCCCTGTAGTATATATTACCATGCTATAAGTATCTTTTTAAATGTCATGTAAATACCATTGTACATAAATATATTACCCCTGATACCATCATAGTCTCTCTGTAAGGTTTTGGCTTCTCAGTTTCACCCAAAGCAAAATAATGCCCCCTGTTGGCCATTTGTTAGTTTCACAAATGACTGCTGCATTGAGATGGAGGAACAGGTTCACTTTGTGTGATATCGACAGAAACAATACCAGAGATTGATAAAAAGCATCTCTTTATTTGATCCTACTGTTGTTGACGCTGTTGTCTGTAGGACAAAGTAACACATCATCAACATGACATTACAAGAGGAATAACTGACATGTTCATGCACAACAGGGTATAAATACTCCTGAACTACTGTGACAGAAAAGCAGCATCTTCATATCAAAACCCAGAAACTATTGGTTCAAGCACCTAATACGTTGCAGACTGAGAATGAAGCAAATATCAAGTTGTCTTGTTCAGCAGTTCAGCAATTAAACACAAGTTTTGCATCATCATGACACATTCTGTGAGTCTTTTTGAAAGTTAAATTCACACTTTTTTGGAGGGCAACAATGCAGACATTGCAAGATAATTTGATATTTGGATTAAGTCTCATCCTGTTCTGCCAAATAATCTTTATCTTGAAAACTGGATGCTTTTCAATTGGTCTGATGCCACCAAATAACCTTCAGAAAAATCCCTGTACTCACACTGTGTAAAACTGCAGGATAGTGGCAAACATTTACATCTCAGGCATAGATTTCTTATGATACAAACATCAATAAATTAATTAGTACAAAATATATACAATTGTCTTTGTAAAATAAATAAGTAAACTTTGGTTGGATAAGGATAAGAAAAGGAAATGCACCTTTTGTAACCAGTGTTAGTGACTGAACGGGTAAGGCCAGTTTGTCTGACATTTCATTAATAAATTGCTGTAAATGAGATAAAAGCAGACAGCTGTAGGAAGAGAATAACATTATACACTGTATAAAAAATTGCATGCAATAAACAAGCAGTTTCTCTCCTCTGAGATGGAAAGACGCGTGTGTTTCAGCTGCTGTGGGTTAATCTGAAGAACCGTCCGGTTTGATGATCTGGTACGTGATCAAATATTCTGGATAAGCCTTGGGATGCAAAATGACAAAAGCAGTGTTAGTTTCCCATGACAGAATGTGTGTGTGTGTGTGTGTGTGTGTATATATATATATATATATATATATATATGAAATTAAGAATAAAAAAAACAATAGCAATTAATTGTATTCAATTAGAAAGCATTAAATTGATAAAAATTGACATTTATAAGGAAACAAAGGATTTCTATTTTAAATAAATGCTGTTCATTTGAACTTTCTGTTCACCAAAGAATCCTATAAAATTGTATCATCATCATCAGTTTTTTAAGCAGAAATACTGCTTAAAGGGGGGGTATTAATGCTATTTCATGTATTCTGACTTATTTACACTGTTAAAGAGTTGGATTCTCATGCTAAACATTGCCAAAGTTTCAAAACACGAGTTGGACGTATGACGGAGTATTTCTGTTCCAAAAATTCTCTTCCAAATCCTCACAGGATTCAGACTTTTTTTTTTCGAGTATCAGCCTGAGTGACGCAAACGGGGGCGGAATTCCTTGTACGGGCACTTCTCCCGGAAGGGCGCGCGCGCACACGTCGACCAGAGCGAGAGAGCAAAAGCACGCCCATCAACGCGCGTTCGGGTTTACGGACGTCATCAGCAGCGCTGCACAGGTCACAGCAGGACTGCACGAAATCAACAATGTCATCAAAGAAGTGTGTTTTTGGTTGTGAGGGAAAGATAACCTTGCTTCCCAAAGAACCCAGTGGAGCTGAGAGATTTGTTCTCACGCATTACATTGATGCGCTCTCGATATTTGTCATTAAAATAACCATAGAAACTGATAGTTGCAATCACGTTTTTATTGGTTAAAATGAATGGAGAATATCTCTTGTTTTTCTGTGGCTGCTCGAGCCCTCAGGATTATGGTTTTATAAACAAGGCCCAGTTCTACGCTGGATTTACAGATTGTTTGAAACTGAAACAGATAGTTTGAAACTGAAAGATGGAGCGGTCACAGTGATAATGATCCCGGTCATGAGTCGGAACCGCAGGTGGTGAGTAAAACTGCATTAAATGTCTGTTTTGTTGACAGTAGGCGCCTAAGTGCATATAATGTAAACAACACGAACGTAGTGAATTCATAAATTCATTATTCATCATTCATATGCTATATTCATTATAGTGATTCAAAAGTTATCCATGGATAATGCGATGGTGTATTGTGTGTTTAAATACAGTTGTTTAGCTGACCATTGATAGCTTGCAGAAGATCGCTACGCAAAAAGCTGCGCGTACTCGTGACTCTAGCTCCGCTCACAGGACACGCCTCCAGGCGCTCGGCTGTTTTCGGAAATACTCGGTACAGCATATGTATCTTTTATAAATGTGATTAAACTAAAGACTTTTTGGAGATATGAAGGATGCTATACTACTCTATAGGTACTCAAAATTAACATGAGATGGCAGAAACTGTGTGTGATACCCCCCCTTTAAAAACTGTTTTCAACATTGATAATAATAAGAAATGTTTCTTGAGCAGCAAATCAACATATTAGAATGATTTCTGAAGGATCATGTGACACTGAATACTGGAGTAATGATGCTGAAAAATCAGCATTGACATCACAGGAATAAATTACATTTAAAATATATTCAAATAGAAAACAGGTATTTTAAATTGAAAAAAAATATACATTTCACAATATTACTGTTTTTACTGTATTTTTGATCAAATAAATGCAGCTTTGGTGATCAGAAGAAAAAAAATCTTACCAACTCAAACTTTTGAACGGAAGTGTATATATTGCCAAATAACAAAATTATGGGAAAATTTTGTTTATTTTTGTAAAATTACTTGCAACGTTATTTAGAATACTAGACTTTTACATTCTATGAAGAAATTGTGAATGGTACTTGCTTTATTCTAGGTATGAAACACTCACTTTCTCAATCCAGTAAACTGCAAAAAAATCTGGCCTACTCTTTTTATCTCATTAACCCATTAAAATGGGCTGAGAATGCCAATTCTGGAGCCTGTTGCTGTACTACCTGCTCTCCTCTGTAGATGACGTACTCAGCCAGAGCAAGACCGTTCACACTGGGCCGGCCAGTGACTGAGTGGTGGCCTGGTGGCGAGTGGGCCATCTTCATAGCGCTGAACTGAAGGAAGGACTTTCCCAAAGTCACACGGCAGAACAGAAGATGCCTGGGATGGGTAGACAGAGCCAAAATCAAGAGCATGAGAACTTTAGAAAGGAAATAGGAAATCAATTTCTTCTCAAGGTTTTGGAATAGAACACCGCAAGGCAACACTTTGCTGTAAAAACACTTAGATCTGCACATTGTGCTGGGAAACGTGAAGCCACTTAAATGAGAGCCCTGGCCTCCATGCGCTGTAACGGGATCTCATCTCACCTCTGACACACGTAACATGACCTGTCCTTGTGAAGAGGGCACCCTGTTCCTCCTCCTATTCCGTAAACATACTGGTTGCTTTTGGAAGAGTTTTCCGCAAAGTAGATCCCGGCCCCAAACATTCCCCCAATGTACGCATGCCTCTCATCGAAGCCCTTGTGAATGATGGCATTTACAAACGGTGAACCTGGGAAAGCAGAAGCATTTCTTCAAGATTCGATTGATCACAATTAGGCTGCTACTAACAATTATTTTGATAATCAATTAATCTGTCGATTATTTCTTCGAATAATCAAATGAGTAAAATCACAAATCCCCCCAAAAATTCTTTTAATTAAACATAAATTATTTTTAATCCATTATTTACAAAATTGTTATTCCACATCCTGCCCAAACAATGTGCAATTTGAAAGCAATGAAAACAAATAAAGTGAATGTATCTATATATGAGTTAAAAATTAAGTTAAAAATCACTAAAGTTTTTAACTGTTGTAAAGTGACATAACTGGCGGATGTTTTCAGTACAAAGTGGGCATATGAGATTAATCGTTAAGCAAATTCATGTTTGATTATTTTAATTATCAATTCTATCTGTTAGATGTTACAGCCCTAATGAGAATAACAGTGAATGAATGAGTCATTTAAACAAGGCCTTGGATGGACAGACAGATCACACACCATGGAACAGCATGCGTTCATTGGAATGGTTGTGGTTCTCCTCAGAAACCTCCTTCCTGCGATGGGTGTATCTCTCCCACAGCTTCTTGTTGCACACCTTCTGGATCTGGGACCAAAAAGAAAAGATTTCAGTGGCACTTTTTAATTTGATAACATTAGTTAATTAATGCATTAGGCGTGAACGACTTAACTAAACTCATGAACTAGCAACAAAAAATCATATTCTACACATATATTACATACACACATATATATCTACATATTAATCTAGGTTAAATAATCATTTATAAATATACAATTCTTCATTTTTAAATCATGTCTGTTAATAATATTAACTGATACTAATTCATATAACTTGAAATGTTATAAATCTATGTAGAAATTGACATTAACCTGGATAAATGTTGTAAAAGTATTTTCGTTAACATTTAATGTTAACGAAAAGAGAAAATGAAATGTTTTCTTTATTATACCAAGAGTTTCTTGTTAAAGTCTAAAGGTGCAGTCACAATTATTGTTGTTCTATCATAAAAACTCTCAGAGTTTTGTTTGGCATGGTAATGGATATGACAATGTTAATATGTTTGGTCTTGTTGGAATAGATCTGCTATGCTGCTGCAGTTCATTATTACTGATGCAGAGCAAGTACAGGACTTGTTACTGCCAATACATACATGATACGCTGCTGTGAACAAGTAAGACATGCTGCTGCTGTACAATAGCAAAAAAAAAAGATCTATACAGGTGGAGCTGGGGAAGGTGGAGGGTTTCTAAAAGAGCGCTGCAAACTGCTACAGCGGACGCTGTCCAAGTATTTGAAGGTTGAGCAGCAAGCTCTTTGGCTACTGACACAGCAGGAACCAATCAGCTGTGCGCTATAGGGAACAATGTGATTGCAAGCAGATTGAGTTAAAGGGTTAGTTCACCCAAAAATTAAAATTCTGTCATTTATTACTTACCCTCATGCCGTTCCACACCTGTAAGACCTTCGTTCATTTTCGGAACACAAATTAAGATATTTTTGTTGAAATCTGATGGCTCAGTGAGGCCTGTGTAACCAGCAATGACATTTCCTCTCTCAAGATCGATTATTGTACTAAAAACATATTTAAATCGGTTCATGTGAGTACAGTGGTTCAATATTAATATTATAAAGCGACGAGAATATTTTTGGTGCGCCAAAAAAACAAAATAACGACTGCTCATAACACTGCTTCATTAAGCTTCGGAGCGTTATGAATCTTTTGTGTCGAATCATGATTTGGATCGCGTGTCAAACCGCAAAACTGCTGAAATCACGTGACTTTGGCGCTTCGAACCACTGATTCGACACGCTGATTCATAACGCTCCAAAGCTTCATGAAGCAGTGTTTTGAAATCGGCCATCACTATATAAGTCGTTATTTTGTTTTTTTGCCGCACCAAAAATATTCTCGTCGCTTTATAATATTAATATTGAACCACTGTACTCACATGAACTGATTTAAATATGTTTTTAGTACATTAATGGATCTTGAGAGAGGAAATGTCATTGCTGGCTATGGAGGCCTCACTGAGCCATCGGATTTCAACAAAAATATCTTAATTTGCATTCCGAAGGTTAACGAAGGTCTTACGAGTGTGGAACGGCATGAGGGTGAGTAATAAATTACATTATTTTCATTTTTGGATGAACTAACCCCTTAAGGCCTTATCAGCCTGGACCATCTAGAGTTTCATGACAGAACTTTGTATTTCATCAAATTTTTGTGGGTGAAATTCAGCCATTTCAATAGGAATTCAGGCGATCTGGAATTTTGCATGAAGGAGAAACATTTCAAGTTTTTAACAGATTCGCTGTGTTGACCAACAGAAAGCTGCTTTGTTTGAAAGTGATTTTCTGTTTGAATATTGCTTCATGCATCGCCACACTATTGACAATGTAAAACGGACCTTTTTTGCCTGAAAATTTCCCCAAAATTTGTGATGTGACCGCACCTTTCCTCTTTGAACTGTAGTAAGACGAGTATCTTATCAAAGAACCAGAAAAAATGGTCAAGGGCATTGTAACGCCACAGTTTTTGGTATGGAACCAAATCTGTTTGACGTCAGAGTTCGATTCAGTTGGATATAAAAGTATTTGCTGTAATTTTCCTGAAGTGAACCATTAATGATGACATTACTACTTTTACTTCACATGAAAAAAAGAACAATTCAAGGTATATGACATTTTATTAATTTACATGATTTTTCCAGCCAAGGAAAAACAATTCTCTAACAATTCTGGGTTTAACATGACTGTTGGAAATCCTGAAAGTAATACAATGTGAAAAGACACCTGCAGAGGTAGGGGAGCGGTGTGGAAACAAAGCAACCAAAGTGTAAAACAGCCTAATATAAAAAAAGAAAACACTAACTATGAAGACATCCAAATCTCTTACCTTCACAATGTTGTATCTGTTGAAAATCCCACCCGCATGGCCGCCATCCCTGTGTTCCCTTATTGTGCTTTGCATCTATTCAGAGACACAAGAGAACAAAAGTAAACAAAGTACGTCCTTGATGTTTTAATAGTTATTCTACACATTCTGTCCAAGGGTACTTGTTTGTATGGTTTCATAAGCCACTTGAACATGTACATCTAATGGATTCTCCTAGTGCAACTTATGGATAAGTTGCAATTCTGTTAAATATCTCTAAGGGACAGAGGCAGATGCAGATCAAAGAGAGAGATGATAAACAAATGAACAAAATCAGTACAAAACTTCATAAAATTAGAAAATGTACCTCTTCCTCAACAGACTGAAACTCCTTGTCATCTGGAGACAGATCTATCAGTATTGTTCCACTGTTGGTCGTGTTCAGGGTCAAGTAAGGGTTTAAACCTGTGATGGTGATATAAATATTTCAGTGCAAATTAATCTGCAAAACAAAAGCTTCAGCTACAATCTTAAAGGGTCAGACGAGTAATCAAAGCAAAAAGGGGGAAAAAATAAATATTTAAATGAATGTTGGTGCTAATATGTTTTTAACATTATAACACTCTTTAACATTAAAAGCTGACTTCAGGATAAATAAATGTATGTATAATATGTATAATATTATGTATAATATAACACCATTAAAAAAAGCAGCTTGTCCTGAGAAAAAGATCCAACGTTAAGCAGAGTTCTTAGTGGAAACAGATCAAAGTGATCTTTAAACCCAATCTCTAATTAAGTATTCTCTCAAATGAACTGTTGTAGATGAAAGGAGAAAAGGCTCTTACTCTGAGGTCCACTAATAAGTCTCTCCACTCCTTTGATGATCTTATGTCTGTGGCCGTAAGCGTTGATACCGATCTCCTTCAGCTCCTTGTGTCCCATTTCCACCAGGACATCCAGAGTTATCTAACGGCACAAACCAAGCATGTGACTAACGAACTGTCACTCTAGAGTACCTCAACATTTCACACTGTTCTGAAGCTAAAACATGTATTTTGGGGGAAATTAAATAAAGATGAACAGATTACAAATATTTAAGTCTAAGCTTTTGCTATAGGTTGTACTGTACAGTAGTGAATTGGTTCATCCTACAAAGTTTATTGTCATTTTGGAAAGTGATTTATTCTACTGAATCAGTTCATCCTAAATAGTTCTCTCTCACATAAGTGACACTGAAAAGTCTGATTCATTCTAATGAACCAGTTCACTCAAAATGGTTCTGTATCACATATGTGACAGTGGAAAGTACAATTAATTTTAGTGAATCAGTTTATACTACATGGTTCTCTCTCACATATGTCACTTTGGAAAGTCTGATTCATTCTAGTGAATCAGCTCATCCCAAACAGTTCTCTCTCACCTAAGCAGCATTAGAAAGTCTGATTCATTCTAGTGAATCGATTCATCATAAACTGTTCTCTCTCACATATGTAACTTTGAAAAGTCAGCTTCATTCTAGTGAATCAGTTCATCCTAAATGGTTCTCTCTCACATATGTTGCATTGATTCATTCTAGTCTGATTCATTCTAATAAATTGGTTCATCATAACATTTTCTCTTTCCCATATTTTGCACTGTAAAGGCCAATTCATCCTAGTGAACTGGTTTATCCTAAACGGTACTCTCTCGCTTATGTCGCATTGGAAAGTCTGATTCATTCTAGTGAATCGGTTCATCCCAAACAATTCTCTCTCACCTAAGTGGTATTAGAAAGTCTGATTCATTCTAGTGAATTGATTCATCATAAACTCTTACATATGTAGCATTGAAAAGTCAGCTTCATTCTAGTGAATAAGTTCATCCTGTATGGTTCTCTCTCACTTATGTTGCTTTGGAAAGTCTGATTCATTCTAGTAAATTGGTTCATCGTAAAATTGTATCTCTCCCACATGTTGCACTGTAAAGGCCAATTAATTCTAGTGAGTCAGTTCATCCTACATGTCGCATTGGAAAGTCTGATTCATTCTAGTAAACCAGTTCATCCTTAAAACTCACCATGAGGTCTTGTTGTGAACTGTCTTAACTCAAACTACTGAGGTCTCGGCCTGGATTTGGACTCAGATGAGCTGGTTTTGACTACAACACTGTAATGAACATTGAAACAGAAGAAAGTACCTGCTCTCTGTCAAAGATCTCCAGCAAATGTTCCAAGCCCAGGTTATGAAGGAACTGGTTGATACTCAACTCTACAGCGAGACCTGAAAAACCAATGGGTTATTTAAAGAAAGATTTTAGTAGTCACCAGATGTTTGCTACAAGCAAGAATCTTGAATAAACCCACCCTCCTCTTTCGCCTCTATGCCTACGGCCCCTTCGGCTCCAGAAGACGGCAGAAGTGTGGTCATCTCGGGAAAGGTCCCAGACTGGCCGCCCATACCAGAGTTTGAAGACAGTGGCGTGGGACTCGACGGCACGACTCCCACAGATGTCGAGGCGCTGATAACCTGAGGCTTATAGCATGCCGGCAGTGCAGAGGGGGGCATGGCTGCCGTGAGGAGGGCTCGGACATCGTCCGCCTAGAGAGAGAGGCAGCGCGATGTCAGAAAGTCCAAAATTTTGTGAGACAAACAAGACTGCAGGTCTCCCACACTGATTCGCATTTTAGACACAAACTTATGTGAGTGTCAGTCAGATCTCAAGCATGTAGACCATGAGTTCAGGAACAAAAATGCAAATAAGAAAAAATTTGTATACAAGACCAGTGAAAACTAATTTCAGATAAGCAAGCTGTTGGCATGCACCGGGATGGTTCACACAAAAATGAAGATTTTGTCATCATTTACTCACCCCAGTGTTATTTTAATATCACTGATATACTATTTTCCCCTTTTATATCTTTTCTCCCCTTTCTGCGTCAACCTAAAAACTTCGACTTTTCGAAACGTTTTGAAGTATGAAAATAACTCCGTTAAGCCCTTGTGATATGCATATCACAATTTGTACATTTCAGAATATTGTGATATTTTGCTGTATTGTGCAGACCTAGGGTTTACCATGTAACACAAAGAGAAATATTAAAGTATAAATGTTTGTTTACTGGGCTGAATTTATTTTGGATTCATGGTCCACAATTTGTATTAATAATAATGTCTAATGTTAATTAATGTCTTTTAATTCTCTGCACTTTATATTTTATGTTGGGAATTTTTTTTAATGAAGCAAGTATTTTTATGAGAAAATATTGACCTTTTTTTTAATTAATGGCGAAAGATAGTTATTATTTTTTTGGTAAGTTAACCAAAGGATTAATTAACTAATCAGAAAATAATTGATAGATTTATCGGGGGAAAAAGTAATCATAAGACTGATTATTCAAAAATATATTGAAAAAAAAAAAAAAAAAAAAAACATTAGTTGCAGCCTTAAAGGATTAGTTCACTACAGAATTAAAACTTCCTGATAATTTACTCACCCCCATGTCATCCAAGATGTTTAGGTCTTTCTTTCTTCAGTCGAAAATAAAACATGGTTTTTGAGGAAAACGTTCCAGGATTTTTCTCCATGTGACGTATGCGGAAGTACCGCGGTATGGCCAAAAAATGTCCAACTTCAAAATCGTCCGACATTGTTGTTTTACTTTTTTTTTTTGTAAAGGCCGTTCGACTTAGTCTTTGCACGTTCGCTTTGTAAACACTTGCTCTGTACTTCCGTCTACGTTACGCGTAACCTTTCCAACATGATTATGCAATGCGTGGCGCATCGCAGAGCTAGTGTATGATGAGCATTTGTGGTTAAAAAGTATATAATTTTTATTTTTTTTTTAGAAAATGACTGATCGTTTTGCTAGATAATACCCTTATTCCTCAGCTGGGATCGTGTAGAGCCCTTTGAAGCTGCACTGGAACTGCAATTTGGACCTTCAAACCAGTTGAAGTCCACTATATGGAGAAAAATCCTCTTCAAAAACCTTAATTTCTTTTCGACTGAAAAAAGAAAGTCATAAACATCTTGGATGACATGGGGGTGAGTAAATTATCAGGAAATTTTAATTCTGAAGTGAACTAATCCTTTAAGGCTGATTTATATTTCTGTTTTGAACCTATGCCGTAGCTATGTCATAGGCTGTGTGTAGCACGCGTAGCCTGACACGCACCTCTCCAAAAATTTAACAATGCGTCGATTCTACACGGACCACAAGTGCTGTGATTTGTTTGCTAGAACCCCTCTCTCAGGTCAAAAAGAAAAATCGACGCAGACAATGATGCAGAAATATAAATGAAAACCGTACAGCATAAAGGCTACGTCGCAGAAGTATAAATCAGCCTTTAGTTTAAAGAATGTTCAGGCAGCTTGTTTCAAAACTTCTTTTATGTTCTACAGAAAAAAGGTTTGGAATGCCATGAGAGTGCACTAATGATGACAGAATTTTCATTATTGATTGATCTATCCCTTTAAATATCTTCCTCCAGGCATCAGACAGGCATATTTTCCCACTCCAGAGATTACTGCTTGTGCAAATGTGAAGTATTTTCAGGCAATGTTGTATGGAATGATCAGTAAGCCTCCTCAAGCACTGAATAAACGTACCAACCATATAAAACAGACATAATTTTTATGACATAATTAACAAAGAGATAATTCTCCCTGGCCTGATTAAAAGAAGTTTGGCTTGAGAAGGCTTAACCATATCAGAGGTGCAGAAAATGAACAGAATGGTAGATTGGCGTATGGCGACAAGGAGAAAGATCTTCTTTCCCCAATGTGGCTTGTCCAATAAGCACACACAAAGAGTGAATACCGTCACAAGGTCCAGCGGCGACTGGCCTTCCTGGTTGCGGAGCGTGGGGTCAGCCCCGTGCGCTAGAAGTAGCGTGCACAACTGGGTCCTGCCTTTCTGCGCCGCCTCGTGCAAAGGGGTGAACGCCCACTTATCTGTGGCATTGACGCATGCGTTGTACTTGATGAGCAAAGCGGCCACATCCACATGCTGCAATGAAACACATGGAGCAGTTGTGCTCTCGGGTTGGTGTCTCTTTCACTTCCTGGCGAAAATCGCTGCATGAATATGACTACTGTATGCATGGCTGCCAAATGGCACTGCACATTTTTGACTTCCCCAACAGGTTATTATGAAATATGAGGAGGTGAACACAACACCTGCACAACTAAAATAAAACCTAAAAAAAAAAACTGTCGTTCCAAAGCTGTATGACTGACCGTTTTGTGGTGCCAATTTCGAAAATGCTGAAGCAAAATGAGAAGAGGAGAAGACTGTCAGTGAAATTTCAATCGGTTCCTCACACATAACTTGGAATATAGCGCACAGGTCTTAAAGA
The DNA here is from genome assembly GCF_019924925.1 of Ctenopharyngodon idella. Taxonomy (NCBI): domain Eukaryota; kingdom Metazoa; phylum Chordata; class Actinopteri; order Cypriniformes; family Xenocyprididae; genus Ctenopharyngodon; species Ctenopharyngodon idella. The sequence continues at coordinate 4,711,024 of NC_067231.1, forward strand.
TTACTTTTATGGTGCTTCTTTGTCATTTTTGGAACAAAAAACTGTAAACATTTTTTTAAAAGTCCCTTTCTGAGTTCTATGGAGGAAAGAAAGTCATACAGGTTTGGAAAGACATAATGATGAAAAATGGTGACAGAATGTTGATTTTTGAGTGAACTATTCATTTAAGAAATGTGCAATTTAAGATTGCAGGTATCTGGGAAATGGGAAAAGGTTGATTTTTACAGAAACAAACCAAAAATGTTCAGTTGACTTCCACACTACAGACTTTTGTGATAGAGTGCTGCAATGATGACATATTTTTGTAAGCCAACCCGGAGGTTTACATCACACTGGTTCCCTCGACAAAAACCCAACAGAATTTTTCCTTTGTCTTTTGAACTATTGCAAAAAATAAGCTCTGTGATCAACAAAAGTTTATGATACATGTTTTGTCCATCAAGATAATTATCACAAATGATCAAAACTTTTATGAATTTTGAAGCCTAAATGTAATTGCCAGAAATAAAAAGCTAACCTTAGGCCATAAATGAACTACACCACGGTCACTCGACTTCAACGTCACCACCACCATTAAGCTTCCAACATCTCTTTCAGTTTTTATTAAACAAAAAATCATTTTCCCTGAAAGTGTGAGTTAGAATAGTTTGCAAGAGTGCGATTATAAACAGAACGAGGCTGTGAAATCGACTAGTGAGTAGATGAGTTTACCTGTTCGGCTGATGATGTTTAAAGGATTAGTTCACTTCTGAATGAAAATGTCCTGATAATTTGCTCACCCCCATGTCATCCAAGATGTTTATGTCTTTCTTTCTTCAGTTGAAAAGAAATTAAGGTTCTTGAGGAAAACATTCCAGGATTTTCTCCATATAGTGGACGGGTTGAAGGTCCAAACTGCAGTTTCAGTGCAGCTTCAAAGGGCTCTACATGATCCCAGCCGAGGAATAAGGGTTTTATCGAGTGAAACGATCGGTCATTTTAAAAAAAAAAAAAAAACATTTTCATACTTTTTAACCGCAAATGCTCGTTTTGCACTAGCTCTGTGATGCGCCACAAATTAAGTTAAAAGGTCACGCGTGATAAAGGCGGAAGTACCGCGGTAGGGCAAAAAACTTCATCTAATTTTCTCCTCCAACTTCAAAATCATCCGACATTGTTGTTTTACCTTTTTTTGTAAAGGGCGTTTGGCTTAATCTTTGCTTTGTAGACACTGGATCGGTACTTCCGCCTACATCACGCGTACATGCTGATCGCAGAACTAGTGCAAGATGAGCATTTGTGGTTAAAAAGTATATAATTTTTTTTTTTTTTTTTAGAAAACGACTGATCGTTTTGCTAGACAAGACCCTTATTCCTCGGCTGGGATCGTGTAGAGCCCTTTGAAGCTGCACTGGAACTGACATTTGGACCTTCAACCCATTGTACCCCACTGAAGTCCACTATATGGAGAAAAATCCTGGAATGTTTTCCTCAAAAACCTTAATTTCTTTTCAACTGAAGAAAGAAAAACATAAACATCTTGGCTGTCATGGGGGTGAGTAAATGATCAGGAAATTTTCATTCAGAAGTGAACTAATCCTTTTAATGTTCACGACAACCTATTTTCGTCTTTTTCAAGACATGTAAAAGCTTTAAAAAAAAACATGAGTGGGGTATTACTGGTGTGTTTTATGTCGAAGAATAAAACGTGAATATATCTTGAGCTTGTGTTCACCACAGAAATTATTTTAAGTATTTAAACAAAAACCCATTCAAAAAACCCACTGACTTCAGGATGAACCGGAAGTGCTAAAATGCTAACCTGTTTCCAGGTTTAGGCCTACAGAAATACGTCATCCCTGCAGCACTCTATTTAATGAAAGGAGTAACATGTATACAAATTTGTATTATCAAATGAACAAAAATAATAAACTGTTAATAAACATTCAGAAACCAGAGGGGCATGTTGAAAGTTTTTCTTCATACCAATAAAGACCAAAAGCTTGGAACAAGACTACATTTTTATATATATAAATAACACATGAGAATCTGAATCAAAACATATGACCTAACAATAATTAAGCAATATTTTATTATTATTAATATACTAAATAATAGATTATTAGATAAATTCATGTATGTGTAAAGCATTATACAACTATGAAGTAGTTCCAGGTTTGTTCCACGTCTTTGCCAAATTATTTCGGTTATTTTTGAAATAACTTACAGCCTTCAACAGCAAAAGAACCAAAACCCACAAAGACTCTGACCAAGCAAACAAATACGACAAATGTTGGAATAAAAATGACAAACAATTTCCATGTTTGAACAATGTCTTGAGGTAACTGTGGTATAAGTAGAATAAATGAAAAACAATGAAAACCAGGGGTGTAACTTGCTTTCCATAGTGGCCGCAATACCACCTCGGGTGTGCATTGTTTTTCAAACATTCCATAGCCCATCGTCAATTATTCCCTATGCAACTGACATTTCAGACAATTTTTTTTAATCACAATTTTTGCTTTCAATTACTGCAACAGTTTGGATACAATGTAAACGCTAATTGCTGAACACAGAACTGCAAAATATCAACACTGCCTGACCAATCAAGCAGAGTAGAACTGTTGTATAAAATACATTAACAATGCCCAATTTTGCTTATTTTAAATAAATAATTAAATTATAAATTATTTATTTATAAAAAGAAAAAGATTGTTTTTAGAAAAGAGCCACAATGAAATACAACACAAACCACTACGAAAAAAATGCATCAAATTTTCACATTTTGGTCATGAAAACAATTAATTTTTTTCCTCACATCTTTTTTTGGAAACAATAAGGTTCCAGTTATTAATATTAGTTAACTATACTAATTAACATGAACTGACATTGAAATATACTTCTTATTAATCTCAGACTCTCAGCTGATGTTAATTTTAACATTTATGATACATTATTAAAATCAAAAGTTGTATCTGTTAAAATTATTTAATGGAACTGAGCTAACATGAACTAACAATGAACAGTTGTATTTTTATTAACTAACGTTAACAAAGATGAATAAATACTGTAACAATGGCTCATTATTAGTTATGTTAACTAATGGAACCTTATTGTAAAGTGTTACCCTTTTTTGAGTAGGGGTTGTTGTATGTACAGTATGTAGCTGATCATGTTAATTGACATGTACTGGAGCAGTACTCACCCCGTAAGATGCAGCATTGTGTAGAGGAATGAGACCACCTTTATCCTGAGAGTTCACCTCTGCCCCGTGTTGAAGCAGATATTCAGCCACTTCCAGATTATTATAGCCAGCTAATCATACACATAAAACAAACACCACCAACATGAAAATATACTTTTTCAATTTTTTCATATTTCAGATATTTTATTTATTCATTTAAGCACATGAACCCTAAGACACAACATGTTTTGTAGAGTTTTGTACTGGGTAATATAAGGCAATTACATGAGTTAAGGTTAGGTTTAAGGGTAGGTTTAGGGTTACTACCTAGTTATTACAATATTATAATAAACACATAGTGTGTAGATGGTGAACAGGACTGTAAAATACAGTGCTACTAGTTTTGCAGTTTTGAAAGCATCACTTCATAGACTAAGTCAACTTTTTAATGACTATTTGCACTTAACCCAGCGATAAACTGATTCTAAATGCAAATGTAGCAGGCGTTACAAAGCTAGAGTGTTTAAAAAGGTCTCCAGGTTCTGGTTTTGCCTTTAAATCAACTGTGCATCCTAGATTTCAAACGCCGTTTCTTATTGGCCACTATGTGATGTTCACTATGTGCTGTAAGCATAATTAGTGTTTTGATTTGAGAAAATGCAATGCTCAGTACGCTTGGTAATCTAGTAAGTCTTTGCAGACTGTATTTTTTATCTTTATTATGTTTTTAACATTTTCTTTGTGTATAAATCTGTATTTTAGTGTTTTTTTAACAGATTACTTGTATATTAAAGGGTTAGTTCACCTAAAAATGAAAATTCTGTCATCATTTACTCACCCTCATGTCGTTCCAAACTTTCAGAGACTTTCATTCATCTTGGGAACACAAATGAAGATATTTTTAATGAAATCTGAGAGATTTCTTTCCCTCCATCGACAGCTTTGCAACTACCACTTTGACACTTTGAAAAGTTCATAAAGAGATCGTAAAACTAATCCATATGAATTGAGCGGTTTAGTCTAAATTTTCTGATGAGACTCGATCACTTTATATGATGAACAGATTTAATTTAGGCTTTTATTCACATAAAAATTCATCAACACAAACATCAGATTGGTAAACAGAAGCTCAAGCATGTTTGATGAACCAATGAGGCTCATTCTCGTGTGTTACGCAGGTTCAGTTGAGCTTCTGTTTATGTTTACTGATCAGTGTTTATGTGAAAAAAGCCTAAATTCAATCTGTTCATCATATAAAGCGATCGTGTCTCTTCAGAAAATTAGGATTAAACCACTCAATTCATGTGGATTAGTTTTACGATCTCATTATGAACTTTTTGAAGTGTCAAAGTGGTAGTTGTGTAGCTGAGGGAGAGAAATCTCTCAGACTTCATCAAAAATATCTTAATTTGTGTTCAGAAGATGAACAAAAGTCTTGACATGAGGGTGAGTAATTATTGACAGAATTTTCATTTTTGGGTGAACTAACCCTTTAAGTTGACTTTTTTCAAATTGATACATTTCTAATTATTTTAAAATATTTTAGTAAATATTATATATAATATTTGTTTTATTGCAGAAATGTTGTGCATGTTATTTACGATACATATTTAATGTTTACATCGGCCACCCTGCTGTCTAAGATATCTGTATCAGCATCTGCCATTATAAAAACCCTTATTGGTCGAGCACTAGAAGAGACACGTTCATGTCAAGAGTGAAACTTATGTAAAGTATTATCTGAAAGCATCACACTCTGACCCACACCTACCTGCGAGGTGCAGCGGGGTGGAGTGACGTCCCTGCGTGTCTCGACAGTTCACATTGTCTGGAGTGCAGAGCTTTTTAACGCGAGCTAGGCAGCCTTTCTTAGAGGCATCCAGCAGTGCTGCGTCACCCCTGAGCAGATCCTGAATGTCTGTGTCTTCATCCTTCACCAAGTCCAGAGGGGTGTTTCCATCACGATTCTTCTTGGTCGGGTCGGCACCATGCTGTGTCAAGGAATTACTTTGTAAACACAGTGCTTCCTCTACCACTTTGCTGCCATTGATAATAGAAAGTATTTCAATTCAAAGACTGAGCAATTGATTTCAATCTGAGCTCTTCAATACCTGAAGCAGCAGTTTGCAGATCTCATATTTGCCCTTGGCGGCCGCCTCATGCAGTGGGGTGAACTTCCACAGGTCAGCCACGTTAACCACAGCACCATGAATGACGAGGAGCTCAGCGACCTCATAATGCCCATAGGAACAGGCGTTGTGCAAGGGGACCAGGCCACTATGTAGCACAAAACAGAGACATAAGCGGAAGTCGTCATAGTTGGGTAAACTGCTATAGTGGTGAACAGGAAATGACAATAAATATGATAGCAAAAAAAAAAAAAAAAACGATGATAGCATTTCCACAACTTTCCAAAAGAGGGAAAAATATTGAGATTGATTGCAGCAGTCAGAAGAGAGAATGATGTGAAATTTGTCGTCAATCCCTCAGCCGTTGTATTAGAAACACCCTTGCAGGAGTGTTATTTCAAAACATTTTATGTCTCTTTATATTTGATGTATTTTTTTTAAATTATTTTAATGCTGCAACATTGTAGAGTACAAAAACAATCTGTAAAATGACAATAAAGAGCTTGACTTGACCTGAACTTTAATAAGTTGCCATAAAAATTGAGTTAGACGTTAATTCATTCAGACATAATTTTGACTGATTTATCACAGAGGACCTATTATGCCCTTTTTCAAAGTCTTGATTTTGTTTTTGGGGTCTACTAGAATATGTTCTCATGCTTTAATGTTCAAAAAACACTTTATTTTTTCACATATTTGACATTTTTTGCAGCTTGTCTCATCCTAGTCTGTCAGTAACGCTCTGTTTAGTACCTGTCTCTTTGAAGCCCCTCCTTCCGAAAAGCTCAATGTGTTCTGATTGGTCGGCTGGATCAGTGTGTTGTGATTGGTCAACTGCTTCGAGCGTGTTTCAGAAATGTCATGCCCCTTACACTAACCTCATTAGATCCGGGGTGGAAAAAACAGCGTCTCTTGGACATGGCGACAGCACACTACTAACGCAACTCAACCAGGCCTCGCTCCGCCACCCCCAACTCTTTTTGCATATGCCTTGGGTGGGAATTATTTAAATGAGGAATATTGTGACATGTTCGTTCCCGGAGGAATACTCAAGACTATAATCATGGAGTTTCAGGAAGAGTTCAGAAACAGTGCGCACAGATAGAGAATAACTACGTTTGGAGTGACTTTGTGCTTTGTAACTTTGCAGACCTTTTTCAAGCAACATTACACACTGAAATAGTTGAAAATTAAAGTATAATAGGTCCTCCTTAAAATAACCAAATCAAGATAATGCAGCAAGTGAAATAGTAATTATTTCATAGTAAACAGACTTATCGCATTACATTCAGACTCCAAGCTCATAGTGAATCCTGGAAAAATATCTTTTTTTTTTTTTTTTTTTTTGCTGTGGTGCTGCAGTCAGCAGAGTTCAATCCATAAATGCTTGAAATTCTCTGTTCTGTTGACTCCACATTTTTGACATCTCACCCCTTGTCTTTAGCGTGCACATCGGCTCCGTGCTGCAGCAGATACTCCACCACAGCTACACGGTTGTACCCCGCCGCAAAGTGCAGGGGTGTGGACTGCCTTCCCTCGACGTCTCTACAGTTCACGTTCTGAAGAGTACAGAGCTTCTACACATGGGGAAGGTAAAAAAAAAAAAACACGTCAGTCCAAACATTGGAATCTGGTATAATCATCTTCATTAAAATTTCACAACTACATGGAGAACAAAAATTGATCAGTTCACACTGTTTGGTGTATTTTTTAGTCCTCACCTTCACTACTTCCAGATCTCCTGATTTGGAGGCTTCTAACAGCTGCCTGTCTGTATCTGAGTTGCCTGTAAATGCTCCTTCTAGGAATAAAAAAAAAATCACAATAACAATAAGCAAGGTAAAAAAAGAGAATGTTTTTATGTTTATGTGCTTTGTGTTTATTTTAAAGTGCCCTGATTATGTTTTGGAGGTCTCCTACAATAGGTTTACATGCATTCAAGGTAAAAAAACACTTCAGTTTTCTTAGAATATACATTGCAGCATCACCTCTTTTCTCAGTGTCTGAAACGGTTTGATAAAGAATTTAGTTTCTCTAAATGCCTCCTTTCCGTGAGCCTGCTCTGCTCTGATTAGTCAGATGGCCCAGTCTGTTGTGATTGGTCCACCGCTTACATCACGTGTCAGAAACGAAACGCCTATTACCATATATGAATTCCAGCTCAGTAGGCTGGTATTATGCAAATTTATAACAAACCTACATCGGTTTGTGAAGGAAGTAAAACTGGAGTTACTAACGACTCGTTTCAGGCAGTTCAGAATCGGTTCTTTCTTTCGGGAGGCAATAACTCCATTTGTCATGCACTTTGATCTTTGCAGACCTTTACATTCACAAACAGACATATTACACACTACATGAACAGCAATATCCCAAAAAGCATAATAGGGGCACTTTAAAGGATTATTTTATCCAAAAAAAAATTTTTTTTATCGTTCTCATTCCAATATGACTTTATACCATTGTAAACAAAACAGAAATTCATGTTGATCTTTTCCATACAACAAATGTATAATGATTGAAACAACATTCTGCTAAATTTCTCTTTTTGTGTTCCACAGAAGAAAGTCATGAGGGTGAGTAAATAGTGACTTTGAACTTAAGCATCACCTTGCAGTATCTCCTGAATGCTTTCATTGGCGAGCTGGGAGGGTGAGAAGCCCTGTAGGGAGGTGATGAGCGGGTCACATCCAGCACTCAGGAGCATGCGACAGGTCTGCAGATGGCCGCAGTGAGCCGCGCGGTGCAACGCTGTCTGACCCAGGTTATCTACCGCATTCACCTGCACATCACAACAACACGTTGACGGGAAACCATAGACTACCAATGCATTACTGTGAACACGGCTTTTGTTTGTTTTTACAAACTGAGGGACATATCAAAATAATTTGATGTATTTCAGATTGAAACAAGATATTCAGGATATTCAACAAGACAAAACATGTAGGAGGCGAGACTTGGGAAGTCACTGGATTGTGTATTGATGAAATCTGTATTAGAAAAATTCATTTTGATTTCATGTTCAATCACAAGTTAAGTAAAATTTATTTGTATTGCGCTTTTCACAATACACATTATTTCAAAGCAGCTTTACCAAAAATCTGGATGTTGATTTTTATAATATCTTAATATCTTCATGCCTTATAGTCTCATTTAGCAGATTAGAGCTGGGATAAAATATAGTTTACATTTTATGACGATACAAGCAATCAAGCAGTTGAGATTTGCCTTATATATATATATATATATATATATATATTTAGGGTTAGTATACTGTATGCATGTGGATAAAGTTGGACATACATGAGTATACTGTATGTATGCAAATAAAGTTGGATATAATATATATACAATTTTATATAGAGAGCTCTGCGATAACACAGTTTATATTTTGCGATGATATAAACAATCACGCAGCCGAGATTTGCTATATAGTATATATTGCTTTACGGCAGTGTACTGTATGTATGCAGGTAATGTAGGATGTACTATATATTATCTTTTAATAAATTGCTGGGCAATAATATAGTTTACATTTTTTGATGATATAACAATTAAGGAGTTTAGATTTGCAATATAGTAGAGTATAGTACTATATAGTACAATGTAAATGTGTGTGTACTGTATGTATCTGGGTAAGGTTGGATATACTTGTAGTTGTTGAATCATTCGTTATTAATTGTTAATTTGTTGCTTCATTTGAGTTCTAAATTCGTTAGGTGTTGAATCACATATTTATGTATTTATTATTCCTGATGGCATAACTAAAGGTTGACAGAATAACTGTGATGCTAAAAACATCTGTTGTGCTCATGTATAACTGTGTATGTTTTACGGCAGCTGTAAGATCTCACTTACTTTCGCCTCATGTTTCACCAACACCTCAATGATGTCATTGTGGGACTTCTCAGCAGCAAGATGCAGAGGTGTGAGAAAGCTGTGTGAAACATAGAGATCCAGAAGCCATTACAGGATATGACACACAATCATTAAGACACCCTTTGCAAATACAAACAACGTGACTGACTCACTCTTTATTCTTCTCGTTGACGTTGGCTCCTTTTCTGAGCAGCAATTCACAGATCTGTTTTCTTTTGGGATAAGGTGACGTGGAGGCACAATGCTGTCAAAGACAATCACAGAAACCTCTTTTATTCACTTGTTTAGATGGTTTGTGGTTAATTGTAGCATTCACAGGTGTGTGCATATCAGCTATGTTTTTAACTTTTTAAATCGTGGCTCATCCAATAGGATTTAAGAGTTGGAAATATGCTTTTAGTTATTTTTTGAGCCTTTTAAATAAATTGTGATTATAAATAAGAAAATATTTTTTGCTTAAATTTCAGAAAAAAATACTGTTTGGGGACAGTATGATTTTTTTTTTTACTTTCATTACTTTTATAATACTTTTATAAGTGACAGTTAAGACATATAACGTTACAAAATATTTATATTTTAAATAAATGCTGTTCTTTTGCACTTTTTATTTAATTAAAGAATCCTAAAAAAAAAAAATATTATGGTTTCCACCAAATTATGAATCAGCACAACTGTTTTAAGCATTGATAATAATCAAAAATGTTTCTTGAGCAGCAAATCATCATATTAGAATGATTTCTGAAGGATCATGTGACACTGAAGACTGAAGTAATGATGCTGAAAAATCAGCTTTGATCACAGGAATAAATTACATTTTAAAATACGTTCGAATAGAAGACAGTTCTTTTAAACTGTAATAATATTTTACAATATTACTGTTTTTACTGTATTTATGGTTAACTAAATGCAAGCTAAGCATAAGAGATTTCTTTCGAAAACAAAAAAAAAATCTTACCTTGAAAATGTCATGATAAAATAAAAATTAAAAAAATTATATAAATATAAGAAAGAGAAAGAGAGCCTTACTAGAGCTGTCTCTTGAGTTAGAGGATGTTTGAAGTTGATGGTCTCAAGGGAAAGATGTTTTTTAAAGCGGGCCATGTCCGCCTCACGTGCCGCCTGCAGCAAAGCATGACCTCTGAACTCATCTGCAACAGAGAGCGACACCCCGTTGGTCAATTAGGTACCAAACAAAATGCGAGCTGATCTTAGTAGCAGTCACATGCTTACACGCCAGACGCTCTTTCAGCAGGGTGGTCGGGGCCAGGTCCATCGCACTCTTGTTGTGGCAGTTGAGGAAGGTGGGGTCGGCCCCGTAGCTGAGCAGGAGAGAACAGACCTCCACTCTGTTTTTTGAGGCTGCCTCGTGCAAAGGTGTGAACTGCCACAGGTCCATAGCGTTGACGCAGGCTCCATGCTGCAGAAAAATGAACAGATGGAGTGTAGTTATCACTTCAACTAAAATTAAAGAACTTAGAACAAGAAAGCAGACAAGAAACGTGTGAATACCTTTACGAGCAACTCGGCTACCTCATAGTGACCGTATGAACAAGCATTATGAAGTGGCACCAGATCACTATAAACACAAGGTCAAGTGTAAGATAGTGTAGATAATGAAAGATTTGTTTCTGACTACAGTTTTTATCAATGTTTTGGGTTTAAAGTTAAGTATATGAATTTGACACATTCCTTTGCAAAAACAAATTGCAAAAACAAACAAAAAATGTGTTTACAGCAAAGTCTAGGGGACGAAATATACTGTTCCGAAAGTATAGCCACAATTTACATGTTAAAGCTGCAGTCCGTAAATTTGCCTCTTTGTCGCCATCTCTGTTTGAAACCTGCAATTGCGGTTGTGCTTCGGCATGGCTCCTCAGTGCGGATGAATCTAATGTTTGCTGTCAGTCACCACACCGGTGTGGATACTGTACTTTGGATTCACAGATTCTATGTCTTGGAAGTATGACCAAAATAAGAATTTTCACCGGAAAATGTCATCTGAACAAGTAAGTAAAATGTCTGCCACTTTTGTTTTGACCAACTGAGAAAAAAACATTACAATAAATCGCGCTGCCAATGGTGATTAAATCTAACAATCGCTTAGCTCATAACACATCAAACTGCAAATTATTATTATTGTTATACTTTGTTCTCAAATTGTTAATGTTAACAACAACAGCATTGCGTGACTATGTGTATTTAGTGTGTATTAGCGTTACCTGTAGATTTCAATTTCTGTAGCCACTCCGCAGACCGAAGTCTTTTGCTTTTGACTACGGGTGAATCTCCAGTTGTCACTGATGATTGTCATTTGGACCATTCTGGATTACAATCCACCATCAAAATGATAAGTTTAATTATTGCAGCTGCTGTGAGAAAAGGCTATAAATTATCCATTACCAGCAGCTTTCTTACATGCCATATAGCCTACTAGCTGGGACTCCTTCATGTAAACAGACGTGACGTAATGACGCAAAGATGAATGGCTACATGATTGAATTTCCCGCAGAAACCTACCAGTACCGTTCTTATTAGACAACATTATTACAAGCTTACTGTTGTGAATCGGGCTAAGGTAAGGAGATAGTTTTGAACACTGGCTGGTTATGTACTTGCTCAAAAATTGATTTTGGATAATTTTTAACCAAAAAAAGTTACAGACTGCAGCTTTAATGCGAGACTAGTGTTATAGAATTGAATATTAAAGGGTTTGATCAAAAATAAAAATTCCATCATCATTTACTCACTCTCATGTCGTTCCAAACCTGTCAGACTTTCGTTCATCTTCGGAACACAAATGAAGATATTATTAATGAAATCTGAGCGATTTCTGTCCCTCTGTTGACAGCTGAAATTTTGATGCTTCAAAAAGTTCATAAAGAGTTCGTAAAACTAATCCATATTAATTGAGTGGTTACTCCAAATTTTCTGATGAGACTCGTTTGCTTTTATGAACAGTTTGAATTTAGGCTTTTATTCATATATAAACATTGATCAGCGAACATAAAACAAGAAGCTCAACCGAATCCGCTTGATGCGCGAGAACAAATCTCTTCCGGAAGCTCAAACGTGCTGCATAACACACAAGAATGAATCTCATTGGTTCTTGTATATCAAACGAACATGCTTGAGCTTCCGTTTACCACAACTGATGTGTGCGTTGATGAATGTTTCTAAGCCTAAATTCAATCTGTTCATCATATAAAGCAATCAAGTCTCTTATGAAAATTTGGACTAAATCACTCAATTCATATGGATTAGTTTTACGATCACTTTATGAACTTTTTGAAGTGTCAAAGTGGTAGTTGCGTAGCTGTCAATGGAGGGACAGAAATCTCTCGGATTTCATTAAAAATATCTTAATTTGTGTTCTGACGATGAACGAAAGTCTTACAGGTTTGGAACGACATGAGGGTGAGTAAATGATGACAGAATTTTCATTTTTGGGTGAACTATCCCTTTAAATTTCTCTGTTCAAAGTTACATCCAATTTTTCAACTAGTGATGCACCAATATTAAAATTCTGGATGATATCGGTAGGCTGATAATTTTTGCATGTTATGACCAATATCTAAATAAATGAATATATATTAATATTTATATGTAGTAACATTGTATTTATATGTAGTAATAATCATGACAACTCTTAATCATGTCAAATCATACTCTGTGAGCATTTAAGATTTACTGCTGCTGCATGAATAGGCATACATAAATCCCATAGCAGATCTAGGCAGGTGGTGCTGGGGGAGGTGGAGGGTTTCAGAGGAGCTCTGATGGCGTGCAGCAGAACACTGAACCAGACTATTTACATGTTGAGCAAGCAATCTCATTGGCTGCAGAATCAGTAGAGGCCATTATGGTACTGATATATTGTGCATCTCTGTAAAAGTGGTAAATCCAGCAAAAATAGACTGGAATTATGCCTGTGGAGCATCTTTACCCACAGACGTCCATTTTAAATGCATTACTGTAAACAAAAGTTTTATTTGTTTTTTTAAAACAGAAGGGGATCTATTTCTGTGCTAACTGACAGCATAGAGCTTAACTTATACAGCACTTCAAGTCACACTGGAGACAGACATCGCACCCTTTGTCTTTAGCGTGCACGTCGGCTCCATGCTGCAACAACAGCTGTACTGTCTTCACACGATTATATCCTGCAGCCAGATGCAGAGGGGTGGACTGCAACCAACAAACAATCCATTCAGAAACACATATGCAAAGTATTCATTTAAATTAAGATGCATGTAGAACCTGGACCTATTACACATGAAATGTCTGGCTACCTTATGTGTTTTATTTGAGTGGCTCAGCAATATCGAAAACATTTGAGGATGGTTTTACATAAACAATCCCACTGTCAAACAGATATTAAGGCAACATTAGCTAATATAATTTAATAAATCACCTTCCTTCCATCACTAGCGTGACAGTTCACATTTAATGGTGTGAGGAGGCTCATCAGTTTTTCTTCACTTCCACTTCTGTATAAAAGCATTGAGCGGCAAGTCAATTAAAAGAACAATGTGAGTCACGACAGCAATTTAGCTTAGCAATATTAGTCTCTTCTCAGGCCTCTTGAACAATATTGAGCTTAAATTGTTATTACCTTGCGCTCTCGAGGAGTTCGTCCTTTCTATATTCACCTAGAATTAAGAAAGAATGAAGTGTATTAACATAAATGGAAATCTCATTTGAGACCAAATGAAAAGCGAAGCCACCAGGAGAACATGTCAGCCTTGAGTAAATTGGCAATTACCAGACAGTCTTATAAACAAATGGAGGAAAAACAAATGGAAATTGTGAGAATAATGCTACCTTCAAGTGCTATCGGAATTATTTTAAGTAGGGATGCACCGATACTGATACTAGTATTGGTATCGGGCCCGATACCAAGCTCATGCACTTGTACTCGTACTCGTAAAATTACCCCCGATACCAAAGACCGATACCTCACGTGACATAACTGACAGAATTTTCCGTACACAGAGACACTGACGGTGGCAGCAGAAACAATGTCAGCCTCAGAGGTGTGGAAATACTTCAAAATTAATGATGACACACACATTGCGAACTGCATGCTTTCAATCACAATTCGTTATCGATTAGTGAAGGGGGATAGGCGGAATCACGCTGAATGACACAGACCAGAAGCGCGCGCTCTCTCTCTCTCTCGCACGAGCTCTCTCTCTTTCTTGCGCGCGATCAGTTCTCCTCGCGCCTGAATGGTCAAATGCACACATAGCTGTCAAAATGTCCATCGTGTGGAGTATCTCACGTAAATACAGTCGGTTATGGCTTAAGTGGACGTTAAAATTTGGGTGAAAACAGGATGTGTCAGTATCCATGGATTCGGTCTTAAAGGGACCGTAGCCTATATTTGTCATTAATGTCAATAAAACAACAAAAGATGTTAAATAAATGTATACATGGTAAATAAACCTACTGTATCTGAAAAACAAGTTTATTTAATTTCTTTAAATAAAATCTCTATAGTATTTGTTGTATTGTTTGTAATTTGTTTGTAAATTTCTTTTTATATATATTGGTAATTATGCCCTTTGAAGGTTATTGGACACTGAAATTTTTGTTCTTTAAGTTTGTGACAAGCACATAAAAATTATAACTTTTTTCATTAGAGTAATAATAAAGAAGCTGTCCTACATTCATTAGTCTCACCGTGTTGTGCTTGGAAAACTGCAACATCACCAAAAAAAAAAAAAAAAAGAGAGCGAGAGAGAGAGAAATTAATAAATGTATAGGCATCGGTATCGGCGAGTACTAGAAAAAAAGTATTGGTACTCGTACTCGGTCCTTAAAAAATGGTATCGGTGCATCCCTAATTTTAGGCATTTAACACTGGGAAGCTTGGGGATAATTTTGATACCCAATTTCTCGAGCATCAAGTCTTCCTCTCTGATTACAGAGCTCACTCACCGGTCAGTACAGCTTTGGTGGAGGCTTCAGCCAGGTCAAGCGCTGTCCTTCCATCAGTGTTTCGGATCGTTGGCTCAGCACCATGTTGCAGTAAAACTACCAATGACAAACAGTTGCATTATACATTCAACATGCAAATGAGATCCATGTTAGATGCACTTTTATCATCAAAACAAGTTATTATGAATGTATGGAAATTACACTGCAAACTTTATTACTAGAAGGCCCAAGAGGCACCATGTTTTACCAATGCAGACATCGATCTTGCCCTTGATGGCAGCCTCGTGGAGTGGGGTGTAATTCCAGTTGTCTCTGGAGTTGGCATCGGCCCCGTGTTGCAGAAGCAGGTTGACGACCTCGGCGTGACCAAAAGAACAGGCGTTGTGCAGCGAGATGAGACCACCATCATCGCAGGCGTGCACGTCAGCACCGTTCTGGAGGAGGTAGTCCACCACATCTCTACGTCCAAAACCTGCCACAGAAAAGCGGGCCGTCACAGGACCAACACTTACATTACACTGCAATGCTAGGATTTTTAGGGAACTTCTTCAATTTCAATCAATAAAAACAATTAATACAATTTTTGACTGTCCATTTAACAAATAATGACAATGGAACATACACCGATTAGGCATAACATTATGACCACCTTTCTAACATTATGTTGGTCCCCCTTTTGCTGCCAAAACAGCCTGACCTGTTGAGGCATGGACTCCACTAGACTCCTGAAGGTGTGCTGTGGTATCTGGCACCAAGATGTTAGCAGCAGATCCTTTAAGTCCTGTAAGTTGCGAGGTGGAGCCTCCATGGATCGGACTTGTTTGTTCAGCACATCCCACAGATGCTTGATTGGTTTGAGATCTGGGGAATTTGGAGGCCAAGTCAACACCTCAAACTCGTTGTTGTGCTCCTCAAACCATTCCTGAACCATTTTTGCTTTGTGGCAGGGCGCATTATCCTGCTGAAAGAGGCCACAGGCTCCAGGGAATACCGTTTCCATGAAAGGGTGTACATGGTCTTAGGTAGGTGGTACATGTCAAAGTAACATCCACATGGATGGCAGGACCCAAGGTTCCCAAGCAGAACATTGCCCAAAGCATCACACTGCCTCCGCCAGCTTGCCTTCTTCCCATAGTGCATCCTGGTGCCATGTGTTCCCCAGGTAAGCGACGCACACGCACCCGGCCATCCACGTGATGTAAAAGAAAACATGATTCATCAGACCAAGCCACCTTCTTCCATTGCTCCGTGGTCTAGTTCTGATGCTCACGTGCCCACTGTTGGTGCTTTCGGTGGTGGAAAGGGGTCAGCATGGGCACCCTGACTGGTCTGCGGCTATGCAGCCCCATACACAACAAACTGCGATACACTGTGTATTCTGACACCTTTCTATCAGAACCAGCATTAACTTCTTGAGCAATTTGAGCTAGAGTAGCTCGTCTGTTGGATCGGACCACACGGGCCAGCCTTCGCTCCCCACGTTCATCAATGAGCATTGGCCGCCCATGACCCTGTCGCCGGTTCACCACTGTTCCTTCCTTGGAGCACTTTAGATAGATACTGACCACTGCAGACCGGGAACACCCCACAAGAGCTGCAGTTTTGGAGATGCTCTGACCCAGTTGTCTAGCCATCACAATTTGGCCCTCAATTCCTTACGCTTGCCCATTTTTCCTGCTTCTAACACATCAACTTTGAGGACAAAATGTTCACTTGCTGCCTAATATATCCCACCCACTAACAGGTGCCGTGATGAAGAGATAATCAGTGTTATTCACTTCACCTGTCAGTGGTCATAATGTTATGCCTGATCTGTGTATTTGTGTTGATAATATGTCCAATAGAATAATTACAATTACAGTTATCATAATTATGGGATGTAAGATTTATCTTTATGATAGATGACTCAAAATTTTTTTCCTTTATAATCAACAAAACAGTAGTCAATTTTTCACGTTAGTCATAATAATGTTACTGAATACATAACATGTACACATTTCTGTATAATAAGAGAGCCATAGTCCATTTTATTATTTTGATTTTAAATTAATAATTTAATTTATTTATTAAACATTCTATTTTTTAATAATTAATAAATTAATAAAATTAAATACTTAAATTATTAATTGAAAATAATTAATAATTTTAGTTTTTCATTTTATTAATTATTATGACAAAACATTTGCTTATCATTTTTTTAATTTAAATTCCCCTGCACTTAAACTATAAAAGTTACATGTAAACTATATATAAACCATATAAGTATTTAGGCAACACTTTACAATAAGGTTCCATTTGTTAACTTCAGTTAACTACATTAGTTAACATGAACAGTGAAAACTAACAATGAACTAATGTTAGAAAAGATGAATAAATACTGTAACAAATGTATCGCTCATTGTTAGTTAACCAGTAATGGCCCCTTATTGTAATGTAGTTTAGTGTAAATATAACAGTCTCTGTGATGCATTTTAATGTGAATATAATAAATTTCAATGACAATAACGATAGCAATATGTGATTTCAAAGTGTTCCAGAAATAACTAGTAGCCAACTTAATTATACATTTACACTAACATCAACAAAAAATGTAATTCATTAATCTCAAAAACGCTATATATGATCAAAAATAGGCTAAGAAGCTTTTGTCTTTTGTAGTTGATTAATTATTAATGATATGCAAATCCAATTGTATTTGGGATGTAGTACAAATTGTACAGTAATAAAAGATATTATTGACGATGATACAAATAGCATAGAATCATAGTACAGAACATTAAATAAATTAATAGAATATAATGTAAGAAATAGAAAACAGAATCTTATTTTAGAAAGTAAAATGAATAGAATAGAATAGGAGCCCCAGTCGCACTCACCCGCAGCGAAGTGCAGCGGGGTGGATTTCCTGCCCGCCGTGTCCCTGCTGTTCACATTCTCCGGGCACACAAGCTTCTTCACCCGCTCCAGGTCTCCGCTCCTGCAGGCCTCGAACAACTCCCTGCTCGGCTCGGCAGACCCGGAGCTCTCCATGAGCCCCGAGAAGCGCCGGACCGACATGGACAAGCTAGAGGCAGATAGTGGGAAATGTGGAATACACACTATTCCAAAGGCTCGACATGAAGGCCGGAAAGAGGCGCAGATCTCCACCGTTAAAACCTTTCTATAACATCTATTAGAAGAGAATAAATTATTCAGCTCGGGTGTCTTTGGTTGTTAATGTACAGAGCTGTCAAAATACGTCTGTGTCTCAAAATCACAGAAATGTAAGAAACGGATAGATTGTCAATTCACAAGAACGCGAGTCTTGAAATAGGCGGGGCTTTGTGGTCCGGAACTTGTCTCAGAATAATGACAGAGTGCAACCATAAACATAATAAATCTATTTATATGTGTATGAGTGCAACAGTGCACCCCTTATTTTTTTCAGCGGCCTTCGTTCTTGGGAAATACTTGGAAAAATACACTCCCATTAAATTTTCCCTTTAAGATTTCGAAAAAAAACCTACAAACCTTGATTTGAAGCAAAATGTATTTGAAAATCAGATAAAAAAGACAAAGGTAGGCTACAAGATTAATGAAAGAACTACAATCCCATGAAGCACTGTGAAAGACAATCGAAATGAAAATGACAGTTATAAAATTATTGACTTAAAGTTTGAGAGCTTATAAAAAGATTTTTATTCTCTGTACTTCAGTGGAGTGAGTGGGCGCTGAAGAGTTTTGTTTCTATTCTCTGATTGGTGGAGATTTTTTGCAGAATTATGGGTAATGTAGTTTTTTCCACCAGGAATCTGGTTGTTAAACATGATTATTAAAAAAAAAAACTAAAGTTAAAACTACTTAGTGTATTTTCAAATGAATTCCGCTTAAAGTTTGTCAGTGTTATTATTAAATGATTGTCCAGTCCGCTGCTGAAAGAGCACACAAACGGCGTTATCACAGTGTTACTTTTCTCAGAGCTGTTCACGACGGACAGAACACAGTCGTTTGAGATCACTATATTTGACTAAACACAAACAACTTTCAGAGATTTTAATGCAGCTCAATGTTGTATCTGAGCCGACAGGCGCCCCCTGGAGGAAGCTAAGCTGACTCGTCGCGTATAGGTAATGCCCAAAATATGTCTAGGAAAGCAGCTCACTTGGTTTTACAGTGTAGGTATCTTGTTACGCAATGACAAACAAACTATAGGCTACTATAGATATCAGTTAACCCCATATAGTACTATATAACGCGGTTAACTACATGAACATGAAAAATATGTCATAAATAATTAATAACTTCCATAATAACGAATGCGATCGATGTGAATATAATGCTCTACCTGCACTTAACATTTTGTAGAAACTCGGTGCTGCCACCTTCAGTGCAGTGCATGTTTTGTTTTGTTTCCATAAGATTGTTGAATATTTGGCAACAGCAGCTTTAAAATTAAGTATAAATCCGATAAAGAATAATTTTTGAATATTTAATCACAGAATTAAATAAATTTATTTTTTCCAACAATATATATGAGTAGATATTATAAAAAGAATAAGAAAAAAGTCTAATATTACTCACTTTAATATGCTTAATACAAAACATTGCATTTATTTAATGTTTTACACCATAAGCATTTATATTTATAACATTTATTTATGTAACATTTATAAAGCAAATTTCATAGTATTTAATTAAAAAATTATCCCATCAAATGTTATAGTCTTTTGCATAAAATTAACATTGAAATTCAACATTTAAAATGGAGGCGGTGCAGGAGGAGGTGGTGGAACAAATTTTCCTCCAGTATTAGGAGGAGGCGGAGGAGGTGGTGGTGGCATGGAGGCATTTTGGGGAGGTGGAGGTGGTGGTGGAGGTAGCGAAGACCCAGTGTAGGCAGAGCTAGGAGGAGGTGGAGGAGGAGGTGGAACAGTCGTTTTGCCCTGAAGAGGAGGTGGAGGAGGTGGAATAGGCACATTGCCTGGAGGAGGGGGTGGTGGCGGAGGTGGAACAGCCATGTTACCTGGGGGAGGAGGAGGTGGTGGAGGATTTGCTGATGACATTGAGGTATTTTGACCAGGTGGAGGTGGTGGAGGGGGAACCAAAGAGCCTCCATACACAGAATTAGGTGGAGGTGGAGAGGGAGGAGGGGGTGGGGGTGGAGCGTCTCCCATCTCATCATCTGGGAGAGGTGGAGGAGGCAGCATGGACAGGTCGGGATAGGCATATGGAGGTAGAGACGGGGAGCGGTCAGACTTGAGTGAAGGAGACGGTGAAGCTGGAGTGAGATCAGGACGAGCCGCGAAGCTAGAACCCACCCAGTCAGGCACTGATGGAGGAGGAACTGCGATACCCACAAAAGACCTGAAACCACAGCAAATACATCAGATGTTCTGAAGACAATGGAAAAAACTGAGTTCATTGAAAAAGCCATTTTATTACATAGCCTACCAGTTGAAGGTGCTGGTCAGCTGTGTGCCAAGTTGTTGGGAAGAGTCCTCGTTGTCTGCTTCGGTTTTTGGCTCTTCCTTCGATGTCACAGATCAGAATAATAATTTTAAAAAATATTAATAAATCATCAATAGGGGTTTTAGGCCAAAAATATTGTGCAAATGATTAAATAAAATATTAAAATATTTTAAATTCTATTACAAATATATGATGAAAAACATTAAAAACACATTCCCAAATAGTTTTGTTTCTACTTATTTTAGTTGCATTACACTATTTAAAAAATAGAAATAAAAATAGAATAAATCTAAATGCAGTTAAAACCCCTTTTAAAGAGGTAAGTACATTGAAATATGATTTTAGAAATTAAAAAATATATTTTTCAAAAATCAATAAAAACTATATATTACATACACCACCTTTCAAACGTTTGGGATTGCTGATTTCTGTAATGTTACTGAAAGAAGTCTCTTATGCTCAACAAGGCTACATTTGTTTGATTAAAAATACAGTAAAAACAGTAATATTGTGAAATATTATTACAATTTAAAATAACTGATTTCTATTTTAATATATTTTAAAACACAATTTATTTCTGTGATGCAAAGCTGAATTTTCAGCATCATTACTCCAGTCTTCAGTGTCACATGATCCTTCAGAAATCATTCTTATATGATGAAATGGTTCTCAAAGGGATAGTTCACCCAAAAATGAAAATTCAATTTCTTTGTTCTGCTGAACACAAAGGAAGATATTTGGAAGAATGTTTGTAACCAAGCAGATCTCGCCCCCTTGACTACCACAGTAGGAAAAAAAAATACTATGGTAGTAAATGGGGGGCGAGATCTGTTTGGTTACAAACATTCTTCTAATTATCTTCCTTTGTGTTCAGCAGAACAAAGAAATTAATACAGGTTTGGAACAACTTGAGGGGGAGTAAATGATGACAGAATTTTCATTTTTGGGTGAACCATCCCTTTAAGAAACATTTCTTTTTATCATTGTTAAAACTTTTGTTGAAACTGTGTACATTTTCCCCCCTCAATTCTTTGATGAATAGAAAGTGCAAATGAACAGCATTAAAATATGCCAAATTTTTTTTTTTTTTTGTAATTGAATCACAACCAGCAGTGTAAGTTAAAAAGCATTAAGTTTATATATATGTATTTGCTCACAATTTTGCTGCCTTCCCAGTGGCTGTGGCCCAGTTTGTCCAGGCGGGTGTAAGATATGGGAACACGTCTGTACACACGAAACGGCTCCAGTCCTCCTGCTGGAGGAACCATCTTCTGTGTCCGGGGAACTTTCGACTGTTTGGTCAGCACTCCGATCTCTCTCCGGGCAATTTTCTCCTTGTACATGCTAACTGTCTGAATGTGAATACTGACATTAAGAGGCTATTTTGTCTTTTAATCAGGAGCAAACACTATAGTGTTTAATATTTCTAGCATTGTCCTGACTTGCCCTTAGTAATGACTGGCATTGTATTTCATGAGATTCTGGTGCTTTCTGTTAAGTGATAACCGGAGCTCACCAGAGTCAGCATGTTGACGGAGGACTCCATCTGTTTTAGCTGAACCGTCTGCGCATCTAAAAGCTTCAGCAAAGACGTGGCCAGATTGTTTATCTGGTATGTGACACTGGCCAGGGCCTGCGTGGTGAGAGCTTTGGACTCTTCAATGACACTTCTTGTGTCCTGCACCTAAAGGTAAATAATCATTTTCAATATTCAAATGCTTAAAAGTTTTTATAAACAACAGCAGATTGAAAGAATTTTATAGTTTGAATATATTACAGAACAGTGTGTTGTGTCTGAAAAATGCTAACTTTGCAGACAGTATATATAGAGGTATAAAGTATCAAGGCATGTCTAAATAAATATAATAAATACACACTATACTGTACAAACGTTTGGAGCACCCTCAAACGAAAGCAAAAGCACCCTCAGTTGATGCTGTAATAATATCATATTGATGAAACAGATTTGGCAAGCGCTCCAGTGCGTATTTGTGTTTTCGCTGTGTAGAACGTCAAATGTTTCTATTTACAACGTGTTTTTGCAGTGGTGAACAATGTAGCCAATCACAGGCATGTTTGATGATCTCTTGAATGCAAGGGATCATCAAATAAAGGGATAGTTCCCCAAAAAACTGAAAATTCTGTCATTAATTACTCACTCTCATGTCGTTCCAAACCTGTAAGACTTTCATTCGTCTTCCGAACACAAATGAAGATCTTTGTGATGAAATTTGAGAGCTTTCTGTCCCTCTGTATACAGCTACACAACTGACACTTGACTCATAAAAAGATTGTAAAACTAATCCATATCAATTAAATAGTTTAATCCAAATTTTCTGAAGAGACTCGATCGCTTTATATGATGAACAGACTGAATGTAGGCTTTTATTCACATATAAACATTCATCAACGCACACATCAGTTGTGGTAAACTGAAGCTCAAGCATGTTTGATTGACACATATGAGAACCAATCAGGTTCATTCTAGTGTGTTGAGCTTCTGCAAGAAACAATGAGGTTTGTTCTCGAGCGTCTAGCAGGTTCGGTTGCTGATTAGTGTTTATACAGTATGTGAGTAAAAGCCTAAATTCAATCTGTTTGTCATAAAGCGATTGAGCCTCTTCAAAAAATGTGGACTAAACCGCTCAATTCATATGGATTAGTTTTACGATCTCTTTACGAACTTTTTGTAGAGTCAAAGTGTCAGTTGTGTAGCTGTCTATAGAGGGACAGAAAGCTCTCAGATTTCATCAAAAAGATCTTCATTTGTGTTCCGAAGATGAATGAAAGTCTTATGGGTGTGGAACGACACGAGGGTGAGTAATTAATGACAGAATTTAAATTTTTGGGTCAACTAACCCTTTAATATTAAAGAACTGCAAATGAAATTACAACCCGAATTTCGGAAAAGTTGGGACGTTTTTTAAATTTGAATAAAATGAAAACTAAAAGACTTTCAAATCAGATGAGCCAATATTTTATTCACAATAGAACATAGATAAGATAACAAATGTTTAAACTGAGAAATTTTACAATTTTATGCACAAAATGAGCTTTTTTCAAATTTGATGCCTGCTACAGGTCTCAAAAAAGTTGGCGGGGGGCAACAAATGGCTGAAAAAGCAAGAAATTTTGAAAAGATTCAGCTGGGAGAACATCTAGCAACTAATTAAGTTAATTGATATCAGGTCTGTGACATGATTAGCTATAAAAGGGATGTCTTAGAGAGGCAGAGTCTCTCAGAAGTAAAATGGGCAGAGCTGTGAAAGAATGCATAAAAAGATTGTGGAATACTTTAAAAACAATTTTCCTCAACGTCAAATTTCAAAAGCTTTGCAAATCTCATAATCTACAATGCATAACATCATCAAAAGATTCAGAGAAACTGGAGAAATCTCTGTGCGTAAGGGACAAGGCCGAAGACCTTTATTGGATGCCTGTGGTCTTCGGGCTCTCAGACGACACTGCATCACTTATCGGCAAGATTGTATCAATGACATTACTAAATGAGCCCAAGAATACTTCCAGAAACCACTGTCGGTAAACACAATCCGCCGTGCCATCTGCAGATGCCAACTAAAGCTCTATCATGCAAAAAAGGAAGCCATATGTGAACACGGTCCAGAAGCGCCGTCGTGTCCTGTGGGCCAAGGCTCATTTAAAATGGACTGTTTCAAAGTGGAAAAGTGTTCTATGGTCAGACGAGTCAAAATTTGACATTCTTGTTGGAAATCACGGACGCCGTGTCCTCCGGGCTAAAGAGGAGGGAGACCTTCCGGTGTGTTATCAGCGTTCAGTTCAAAAGCCAGCATCTCTGATGGTATGGGGGTGCATAAGTGCATACGGTATGGGCAGCTTGCATGTTTTGGAAGGCACTATGAATGCTGAAAGGTATATAAAGGTTTTAGAGCAACATTAAATGAAAAATATGTCAAAGACAACCACGAATTCTTCAGCAGCTGGAAACCTATATCAGGCAAAAATAGAACCAAATTCCAGCACCAAAACTCCAGAAACTCATAACCTCAATGCCCAGACATCTTCAAACTGTCTTGAAAAGAAGATGAGATGCTACACCATGGTAAACATGCCCCCGTCCCAACTATTTTGAGACCTGTACCAGGCATCAAATTTGAAATGAGCTCATTTTGTGTATAAAATTTCTCAGTTTAAACATTTGTTATCTTATCTATGTTCTACTGTGAATAAAATATTGGCTCATGTGATTTGAAAGTCTTCTGGTTCTCATTAAAAAAAAAAAAAAAAAAAAAAACGTCCCAACTTTTCCGGAATTCTGGTTGTATATGAATATTTTGCAAACATGCTGCTGCCAATATAACAGACCTCCAGGATACAGAGATGGATTCCTAGATAAACATGTTAAGAACAGTTTTCATGGAGTTCTAGGAATACATACCACAGCCTTGTTTAGGCATGTATGCCCTCAATACAAACAGCACAAAGCTGAAGACTGGAAAAGAGTCCAGCCTGAAGAAAGGTGTTTTCAGTTATTCATGTGAATAATTAATAGAGATGGAGCTTTGAAATGTATTCCACTTTTAGTGTGATACTTGTATATTTTGCAAATAATAATAAAATAAAGTTATTAAATCTACTCAAAACCCTTACAAGAAGTGACATTCACATACATTATAAAAAATACTAGACTACTTACCAGTGAGTGTAGTGTAAATAGGCCTATTTCAGTGCCGTACAGCATTTTTATATCAGTACATACTATATATATTTTAGGCCTAATGTAAACTTAAGATCACATAATATCAAGTAAAATCTCTAAAATACTCTATTTATGAGAATGTAGATTGAAAAAACAAACAAATAAAATCTTATTAATGCAATTTGAAGTATAGAAAAACAATAAAACAATTGGCTCACACTGAAGTATTTGTTCTGGCAGTAATCGGCCACCCTGTGCAGATTGCTGTGGTTGTCTAGAAGAGCTTTTCTTGCCATCGGAGCCTCTTGAAGGATTTTGTCTATGCATTCTTTACAGTTGTTGTCTCTCATTGTGCAGAGCTTCAGTATAATGTATGCTGCTGGTTGTGGCTCCTCTCCACTGACTCTGGTAAGACAAAACTAAGGTGAACTAGTAAGCGACTGAAGTGAAGATGACAGGCACAAACATGTTGGGAGAGTAGGTGTGTTTGTAAAGCAGTTCTGTAAAGCACACTTTCAGATCTCACAATAATCTTTAGTGCAGACCGTTTTTACAGGATATGATGAACTTTCTGTCTGTCTGTCTGTCTGTCTATCTATCTATCTATCTATCTATCTGTCTGTCTGTCTGTCTGTCTGTCTGTCTGCCTATCTAGCTACAGTATCTCACAGAAGTGAGTACACCCTTCACATTTTTGTAAATATTTTTGTAATTTATATCTTTTCATGTGACAACACTGAAGAAATGACACTTTGCTACAATGTAAAGTAGTGAGTGTACAGCTTGTATAACAGTGTAAATTTGCTGTCCACTCAAAATAACTCAACACACAGCCATTAATGTCTAAACCACTGGCCACAAAAGTGAGTACACCCCTAAGTAAAAATGTCCAAATTGGGCCCAATTAGCCATTTTCTCTCCCCGGTGTCATGTGACTTGTTAGTGTTACAAGGTCTCAGGTGTGAATGGGGAGCAGGTGTGTTAAATTTGGTGTTATCGCTCTCACTCTCTCATACTGGTCACTGGAAGTTCAACATGGCACCTCATGGCAAAGAACTCTCTGAGGATCTGAAAAAAAGAATTGTTGCTCTACATATAGATGGCGTAGGCTATAAGAAGATTGCCAAGACCCTGAAACTGAGCTGCAGCACGGTGGCCAAGACCATACAGCGGTTTAACAGGACAGGTTCCACTCAGAACAGGCCTTGCCATGGTCGACCAAAGAAGTTGAGTGCACGTGCTCAGCGTCATATCCAGAGGTTGTGCTTGGGAAATAGACGTATGAGTGCTGCCAGCATTGCTGCAGAAGTTGAAGGGGTGGGGGGTCAGCCTGTCAGTGCTCAGACCATACGCTGCACACTGCATCAAATTGGTCTGCATGGCTGTCATCCCAGAAGGAAGCCTCTTCTAAAGATGATGCACAAAAAAGCCCGCAAACAGTTTGCTGAAGACAAGCAGACTAAGGACATGAATTACTGGAACCATGTCCTGTGGTCTGATGAGACCAAGATAAACTTATTTGGTTCAGATGGTTTCAAGCGTGTGTGGCGGCAACCAGGTGAGGAGTATAAAGACAAGTGTGTCTTGCCTACAGTCAAGCATGGTGGTGGGACTGTCATGGTCTGGGGCTGCATGAGTGCTGCTGGCACTGGGGAGCTACAGTTCATTGAGGGAACCATGAATGCTAACATGTACTGTGACATACTGAAGCAGAGCATGATCCCTTCCCTTCTGAGACTGGGCCGCAGGGCAGTATTCCAACATGATAACGACCCCAAACACACCTCCAAGACGACCACTGCCTTGCTACAGAAGCTGAGGGTAAAGGTAATGGACTGGCCAAGCATGTCTCCAGACCTACACCCTATTGAGCATCTGTGGGACATCCTCAAACGAAAGGTGGAGGAGCGCAAGGTCTCTAACATCCACCAGCTCCGTGATGTCGTCATGGAGGAGTGAAGAGGACTCCAGTGGCAACCTGTGAAGCTCTGGTGAACTCCATACCCAAGAGGGTTAAGGCAGTGCTGGAAAATAATGGTGGCCACACAAAATATTGACACTTTGGGCCCAATTTGGACATTTTCACTTAGGGGTGTACTCACTTTTGTGGCCAGCGGTTTAGACATTAATGGCTGTGTGTTGAGTTATTTTGAGGGGACAGCAAATTTACACTGTTATACAAGCTGTACACTCACTACTTTACATTGTAGCAAAGTGTCATTTCTTCAGTGTTGTCACATGAAAAGATATAATAAAGTATTTACAAAAATGTGAGGGGTGTACTCACTTCTGTGAGATACTCTATCTATCTATCTGTCTATCTATCTATCTATCTATCTATCTATCTATCTATCTATGTGTCTGTCTGTCTGTCTGCCTATCTATCTATCTATCTATCTATCTATCTATCTATCTATGTGTCTGTCTGTCTGTCTGCCTATCTATCTATCTATCTATCTATCTATCTATCTATCTATCTATCTGTCTGTCTGTCTATTTTTACTATGCTTTTTACTTTTGTCCTTTTCAGAGCTTGGCAGCCCCAGGTAACTGTATGCTTTTACTGTATAGGAAAGAACAATCTCAACATTCTTCAGTAAATGATGACAAAATTTAATTATTTTACTCTATCCCTTTACAGTTTTTCTCAGTTGCTTTGGCACATTTCTCGAATCATCCTTAAAATTTGCAAAACAGTATGTTCATTTCTCGAAACAATTTGTACAAACAGCACAACATATTGGATTACCTGCAAAAGCCTGTAACCTGCTCAAAATCCTTAGTTCATCTCTCAAAAGCAAGTATTTATGTCAATGAACATATCAGTGCCATCAGAATGACAAGTCCTTGTGTCATTGTTCTCGAACAAGATAGTCAAAATGCTTAGCCATGTTGTCAATATAACAGTGATGAATATTTCAGATGTAAACTATGGCTACAGTTTTTATGACAGTGATTGAAACTGCACAAGACTGCACTTTGTCTGTATGGCATATATCAATTTTAACAGTACAAATGGACACATTACTGTATATGGGAGATTGCAAAAGACTGGACAGGATTCACAGTTTTGTATTTACTGTTGGTCTGTCAACAAATTAGTGTAAAATGTCCTTGTGATAAATGAAAAAAACAAGACTATATACATACATTGTATATATGTATTCATGTGTATGTGTGTGATATAGTATGTATCTGTATAGTTAATTTAGCCTACTATACTGTAAGTGTAAAGCAAGTGTAATAAGTGTAAAAATGCTACTGTAATATTAAGATTATAGCATGCATACCATATTAGAGTGCAGTGCACATTGCTGAAATACATATGTCTGTTATGTCTATGAAATACTTGAATGATTGAGGAAAAGGTTTTTCTCCAAACATTCAGCTGCACCTTTAGACCCGCATAAGCCATTGTAAGGTCATGATTGAGAACATTGTTTACAATAGTGGTCCTTACTTTGCTTTATCTACCTCTTCCTCTGTTTTGCTTCCCTTACCCTTCTACCACACATCCTTACTCCTCTTCTTCTTTTCAGCTGTTGACCCTTTTTGTTTCCATGATGTTCTTCCATTATCAGAAATTGTAACTCTTGTGTTGTACTCTGCCTATATATGCTTTCCAGTTGAAGATTCATAACATGCGTCTTTGAGCTGTTTTAGAGAACTGGTCAGGTCATTGGTTGATCTAATGCTTTACATTCCCCTGAATACATTAGTGAAATTCAGGATTCGCCTGAAAAATTCATCAATTCAGGACACATTTACAAAAGTCTAATAGAAATGTATAGATAATATACTTGTATATACACATTGTGATAACTAGGTCAACCATATTGCATTTAATGACTTGTGTGATGAACTAATTACTAGATGTTTTGAGGGGTAAGACGATTCAACAGAGAACCATAAAATACATTTTGAGCAACATGATATTAGCAATTAATAATGTAGGAAATAGCAGACAGTTATACATAATTGCCTGAATGTACTAAAGCATTTGCAATTTGTTCAAAAGAATGAGAAACTGCTTTTATGATGTGCACAAGTGACTAGATGATGTGATGGTTGAACAAGTAGTTTTGAGAATTTCAGTTCTGATCTGAGAAATGTGCCAAAAGCGACTGAGAAAAACTGTAAAAGAGAGAGACAAAAATATAATGAATGTCTTGGTGTGGCCACAAGAGGCCACAATACAGCTATCAAAGTGTATTAGGTCCTTTATTTGAGCTCAGTTAGTGTGGAAATCACTATTTCCCTTCTTTCACATGTTAGTGTATTAAAATGCATTTGGGTCTGTTAATAGCTAGTTTGTTCAGAAACCAAATAATAAATATTTAACCATGCTATTAAACAGTGACCTATTCCATAACCATAAAAATCTGGTAATTCCTCAGTAAGCGGCCCTTTCTTGCTGATACAACACAGATAAAACAACTGCCGATCAGATACTTTTAAAGTTATTATATTGCTGTTAATGCCCTGTCATTGTGAGCTGTTTAATGATGCCTCTGATAGGAACGGCTATTGCTATTATGAACTGAGGTCTAACAGATTACCCACCATATTTTGCCCGTGATTGATACTTCATGAGCAAAGTCTGTGTGCAGCTGGGGTTATATGATAATTGGTTATCATTATTGCTTATCTGCATGCCAGTTACGTGCATCACGTTTTTACCACAAGGGCAAATATTGCCATTTTCTATTATGCATGCAAAGCACTTTCATCCAGAATAAAGAGCATATCAGCCTCCTGTCTGCATATTAACTATATACAAAATCATATATTTATATATTATATATTAGATCTTTGTGAATAATATCATTAGTGCTGTTTCTTCCAGGAGAGGGAAAATCCTTTCCACAGGAAGACTGTCCAGCATATAGAGTTATTGGGAGAGTTCAATGAAAAAAAGAAATCCATCCTGAAACAATATTGCCTTTGTTTGGGAAAAGCCCTTCAAGGGTGCTGAAAAATGATCCGTCTGACCTTTAAATGTAATTACTTTTGGTCCTTTTTGGTCCAATTTTGATCTTTCTTCAGTGATAGACATTCAAAAAATGGCCATGAATTCTAACACCATTTTTTTTTTTTTTTGCAAGCAACATATAATCGTAAATATTTCATCTTATATTAAATTAAATATTGGAGGCTCTTAAACGTTTATTGTTCTCTTGCTGTTCAGGATAGTCACTATTGAAAGGGTTGTGTGTTCTCGTGGTGCCTCAGTCAATCACTGTCGTCATTATGTAATTTTCCAGTTGTTTAGTCACATGGCATTTACAGCTCAAGTGATTGGCTCAAAAAGGTTTCAAATCACATACTTTCAGTAGGTCCTCCTCTCCCAGCCGAACATATGCAATTGTGATGAATGGGAATGCTAACGGATAGCGCTCTCTAGATATTAGGCCTCCCTAAAACTGGTCACACTCTGTTTTGATATGGTCATATCAGCTTTTAAAAGGGAGAAGAAAACATTTCCCATAGCTATTACTGTTGACGTCAAAGGCGTCGACCAAACAAGGGTATTTTGGAGAAAATTCATCTGTCATTTGGTTATATGGCTAATGCTAATACAATATTCTTTCAAAGAACGCTCTTTCAGAGTTATCTGGTATTTAATAATGTTTTCAAAACAAAAAAATTTATTTCGTTCATGGAATATCTTGTCCTGAAATGTTTTAGATGGTCGTTCATTTAAAGTTTTTTAAATGTTATATTTGGTACTTTTGAATGTTCTCTTAACATTTGCATAACCAAGAAAAATGTTTGTTTTAAAGGAGACTTACTATGCAAAATTCATTTTTCATGACATTTGAACACGTGTCTGCAGTGTGCACAACAACCCTATAATGGTGAAAATTCACCCATGGCTTATTTATATTCCACATAAATTATAAACAGCGTCTCAAAATGAGTCGATCGCATTTCCTATACATTGTGACATCACAATGTAACAGGCCCCACCCATGACTGCTGACGGAATCTGCCCTGTTAGCTTAGCTCCTCCCCTGAGTGAGCTGTACACCAGGGCTCGTCAACTGGCGGCCCACGGGCCAAATCCGGCCCGCCAATCATCTTCATCCGGTCTGCGGCACCTCAATCTCCCTCCTCTTTTCCTGGTGGTGCGGCTAAATTTGGACAGATACGTGGCCGCAGTGGCGGCTGCAGCTGTACGGCTACATACGCACTGTTCGTACCATGCACGCTCCTCCTACTGACCTGAGAAACGTTTTCCGTGCGAATATTTCAGCAGTTATTATGCGTGTCCCGTATTTCTGTCAACTTTCTTTTCCGTGAATTGGCCAAACGCGCTTGCATAACGATCTGAAATGATTTGGATTCATTCGGACCGCTCTGTCACTGAATCATCTGTAGTTGTTTCTTGGTCAGTAACAACAAATACAGAACAAATAGCGCTGTTTTCATGTGTTTCAATAGTTTACTTTGAACTACGCAGCACGGCCCAGTGGATAACGGAACGAAAGCTTACAGTAGCTGTGCGTTTATTCCCGGTCACCATTATTAAACAGCGTTGCGACATCAAGTGAGATTAGCTTTTCAAATCGACACACACCTCTCGGTTAGAAACCTCAAATCACTCGATGATTAAACTAGTTTTAAATCGGATGAAACAGCCAACATTCCCAACAAGACTGATGAGGAAAACATGAGAAATGTGCCATGAATGAAGATAGAAGACTTTTAAATCCCAAAATCACCACCCTTACAAACATTTACCGTAAATGAACTGTAGTAAATTACCAAGGTTTGTGGAAATGTGGAATATTTATATTGAAAACTATGTTATAGCCATTTATATTGCATTACATTGCATATTTATTAGGTGGGTAGGGGAATATATAATTCATGTCTTTGTTAAGGTGTAGTTTGTACCTGTGTTTAGGCATTTTTATAGGCCTATATAACATTTCATAATATAATATCATTTGACAGTGGTAGTGAGTAGCCATGTATGGTTTTACCTGTGGTTACCAAGTCTCACTGTGAGAATATTTTCATTTAAGCCTAATAATTAATAAAATAATTTTTACCAATAAGTTAGGCTTACAACCAGGGTTAGGTGCTTCTACTTCAGTGTTATTCACCTATCATTTACCTCTGATTTTAGGGATAAGTTATGGGTAGTTTTAGGTTTAGGGGTAGGGATAGGGTTAAGACAAAATTTTTGGACAGGAATGTTGTTCCAGGATCAACAAAACATGTTCAAATATGTTCAATATAATCATGGAGACTGTTGTGCTCGTGCCTTGCATCTTTACAGCATCTTTCACAGTGTTCTAAAAATGCAGCACTCAAGTTAAAAGAAGTTTAACTTTTAAAAAAACGCATCTCGACACCTTGTGTTACAAGACGCGGACAGTGGAAAACGCAAGGTGTCGATTGTGAATGGCCTCGAATGGGAGAAAAAAAAAAAGCAAGGTCCGTCTAGCGCGTTTACATAGAAAATAATGGAAAAGCAGCGCAGTGGAATGCAAAACCGCATTCTGAGGAAACTGCCCTATGCTGTTTCTCCTGTTTTGTTGTTGCTGGAGCATCCAAGGCACGAGCTGTAAAATGCTGCCATTACCATAATTTCGAGATGACAACAGGTGATCTATTCAGGGCTGTTCATGTCGTCGGACTGGGAATTTTGCGTTCTTATGGCAAAACTATCAACAAACTACATGAATCTGCACCAGTCAGGTGGTACAAGGTCACATGGTACAAGTAGGATTTGTTTGTTACAATCATCATCCATCAAAACTACATTAGCGACACTGGTTTTCTTTATCCAACTGAGAGAGTTTGTGTATTTTATATGTTCATAAAGGGGTTGGGTGTTTTGAGCCACCGTTCAGTCTATATTTCACACAGCGCAATGAGAAATGGCTTGGGCTGCTCCGAAACAATCACAGAATATGTACGAGAGAGGTAGTGTTTGCTAATTTTTTTATTTAATATATTATTAATAAAATTAATGAATTATATTAATATATTTAAATAAATTTTAAGTTATCTTGCTGCCCCCCCTGGAGGATCACTGAGTGGGCCGCGGCCCCCAGGTTGAGAACTAATGGCATAAACGCACCTAAAGCACAGCCCCCTTCTGGATAGGGGGCGGGGAGCAGCAGCTCATTTGCATTTAAAGAAACACACACGAAAACAGTGTGTCTTTGCTTCCACCCAATAAGGGGCATTTTGGGCATGGTATAATAAATGAACTGTGGGGTATTTTGAGCTGAAACCTCACAAACACATTCTGGGGACACCTGAGACATAATTGGCCCCCTTTAAATGTTCAAAGAACATTTAGAAGTAATGTTTTTATAACTTAATAGGAACGTTAGCAAAACATTCTTAGAACATACTGTATTTTTGTTAGCTGGGTGTTATGTTAGTGGGATTGCTATACAACTGAAACTAGTTGAGAACCGCTCTCATAAATAGGTTTGTAGTTACATGTTGATCGATGCAAATGAGAAACAGGGCTGCACATTAAAGACATATCATTGCAATCCCTCCTACTGGCTTAATATACATTTGGTGGATATACTGAATCACATTTCTCGTAATGTCAGTGAGAACCCTGCTGTTTTATGAGTTTAACATACTAGAAAACACTGGTGCACAGAGCCAACAACTGCTCTGAGATGACTTCATTTAACAGGAATATGTACAGCGGGAATTCGTGCCAGCCCCAGGGTTTCCAAAAACACTCGGGGAAGAAGAAATGAGCATTTATGTTTTCACTCAAGAGAGCTGCACGAGAGTCTGAACAAGCTGTTACTGAAGCTTCTATATGGCCAGTTCACTGAAATGAACGTAACACGTCTTAAACAAACCTCAGCCTTCCCTTTATACCTGGATTCACATGGATATACACATTCTTGATTGTTAGTAATTATTTACATAACCAGGAGACTCCCATGCAAGAAAAAAAATCATATCTTGTTCTCTACATTGTTTGTCCAGACAATAACAAGACTAAATGGAGAGCAGTCGAAGAGTTTTGATACTGTATATATCCTACTTCTCAAATGTTTTTGCTTAGAAAAAACCCTAATCTCACATGTAACTATGGAAACTTGTTTCCGCCATGGAAATAATAAATAAAAAAGCAATTGTGACTTTTTATCTTACAATACAAAAAAATATTTTTCTCATAATTGTCAGTTTATATCTCACAATTCTGACTTTTTTCTTGCAATTGCATGTTTATATCTTGCAATTTTGTCTTTATTTCTCGCAATTTCAAGTTTATAACTGCAATTCTGAATTTTTTCTCAGAATTGTGAGATATAAACTCGCAATTACGTACTCACATTTAAAAAGGTAATTGTGACTTTTTCTTGCTATTGCTAGTTTATATTTCACAATTCTGGGTTTATAACTCACAATTCTGACTTTTTTCTCAGTATTATTGTGAAAAAAACTCGCAATTACGAGAAAGAAAGTTAGAATTGTGAAATACCTTTTTATTTTCTATTCTGTGGTGGAAACAAGCTTCTATATGTATCCACATGTATCAAAGAGATATCTTTTGTCAAAAGATCTGCGAAGATACCAAAATCTGCAGTCAAAATACAGATTTGACTGTATGACAACAATTGTCTCATTTCTGTCTAGTTTTAATGTCTCCTAATCAATCTGAGGAAGTAGACACTTAACTGAGATCACGAAGTCTCTTGAGTTATGAAGAAGAACTTTGAGTGATAAAATCATCTGGGCTGTGCCAATAAGAACTAAAGAGCATCAAGGGAGACTTTTGAAGGAGATAGTGAAACACAAACTGAAGAAATCAGCCAGAGATGTTTTTTTATAAAGCTGATCAGATGAACCCTGCGTGGGTTTTCCCCGGCTCAGTCAAAGCTAGCTCTTCCCTTATCTCTGCAGATTGGATGTTGTGAGCAATCACAGCTCTGACACACTCCACAGAGTTCCATTACAGCAACAGAATTGAATTACCAGCAGAAGACAATGTGAGCTGGAGATGTGTTTGTGGACAGGGCTTCTGTGTAAAGTTCATTCATTTCACATGCTCATGTACCTGCAACTTTAGCTTTATTTCAAAGTCAGGCAGATGATCAACAGATTTATTGCATAAAATAAGTTTTTCTTTATTTATTTAAGGACATGAAGTTAAAGTCAACATGAAATGCAGTTTGCAACCCATTTTACTTTCTTAAAGGGACAGTTCACCCAAAAATGAAAATACTGTCATGTTGTTCCAAACCCATTAGACATTTGATCATCTTCAGAAACACAAATTAAGATATTTGTCTCACAATTTTGGTCTGTCCATTGAAAGTCCACACAACCAAAACTTTCATGCATCAAAAAGTGGACTTTCAGGGGATGGACAAAAAATACGAGAAAAAATCTTCATTTTTGTTCCAAAGATGAACAAAAGTCAATTTTTAAAGTCAACTAATAAGATGTATTTCTGAGTAAAACATGATATTCAACAAAAAAAAAAAAAACTACTTTTATTCCTAATTTATCATCCATTTTATAATAGTTTTATTTTGCTATGATTATTATTCATTTAATTTATTTATTTTTCATTTATCATAAATTTTACAGTAGTTTTGTTTAATTTTTATTTTGAATACTTTTATTACTGTCAGCTATTTTTTTTTCTTCTCTTTATGCACTGGTTATGGAAGCTTGTTTCTGCCACTGAATAAAAAACAAAAAAAGGTATAATTGCGCAATTCTGACTTTTTTTCTCAGAATTGCGTGATATAAACTCGCAATTGCGAGCTATAAAGTCAGAATTGTGAGGTATAAAGTCGGAATTGCATGATATAAACTTGCAATTCTGAAAAAAAAAAAGTAGTTTTTTCCCCCTCAGAACTGGACTTTATAACTCGCCATTGCAAGTTTGTATCTCACAATCGCGAACAATTGTTTTTTTTGTGAATTGAAACGCGCAATTGCGATTTTATATGTCGCAATTATGACTTCTTTTCTCAGAATTGCGAGATATAAACTCGCAATTGTGAGAAAGAAAGTCAGAATTGTGAAATAAAAAGTTGGCATTACCTTTTTTTATTTTTTATTTTTTTGTGGCGGAAACAAGCTTCCATAAGTGGTAATATTGTAGGCCTACATGATATGGAATTGTGTTGGTATTAAATGAAAGTTAACTAGATTGTGAAAAGTCAGCGTTACTGTTTGTCAGAGTTTTGTTCAGTTTTGTCATTTTTAAGTTTCCTTAGTTTTCCTGTGTGTCTGATTATTCATTCTGTTCGCTGGTTGTCTAATTAATTGGCCTATTAGTTCCTTGTTTGGTTTAGTTTTAGTAATCCTGTGTTTCCTGAGTTCCTTTGTCCTGTCTACATTAATGTTAAAGATTTTTTCCTCATTCCTTCATCTTCGTGCGCTACTAATATATAAGCACCTGTGACACTGTTAGGTTTATGTTTGTATTTTCTTGTTTTGTGTTTTTTCCTGTGCCCTTTGTTCCCGCTTCTCATTTGTTGTCATAGTTACTGATTTGGTTTTGAGTGTTTCAGTCACTCCTTATTGGTTCTCGTTTGCATTGGTTGGCGGTTTTCCTGTGTTTCAACTATTTATTCTTCAGCGATCTCCTGTTATTTTATTTAAATAAAGATGATTTTTGTTTGATTTTCCAAGTCTTCTTTGTGTGTGTTAGCTACCACACCATAACAATAACATACCACAATGTGGACTGATGAATTGTGCACAATAAGACCAGGATGGTGTATTAATGAAGTATATTATAGTTTTTTTATGCTCACCAAAGCTGCATTTATTTGATAAAAAATACAGCAAAAATAGTAATATTCTGAAATATTATTGCAATTTAAATAACTGTTTTTTATTTAAATATATTTTAAAATTTAATTTATTCCTGTGATGCAAAGCTGAATTTTCAGCATCATTACTCCAGTCTTCAGTGTCACATGATCCTTCAGAAATCATTCTAAAATGCTGATTTGTTGCTCAAGAAACATTTCTGATTATTATCAATGTTGAAATGTTGACAATATCAATGCTGCGTAATATTTTTGTGATTTTTTATTTTTTTTATACTTTCTTTCAGGATTATTTTATAAGTACAAAGTTCAAACAGCATTTTAGAAAGTCTTTCATAATGTCAAAGCCGAAGGTGTTTCTAAACTTTACACTGTACAACATTATCAGATTTTCAAATGAGATTAGGATTATGTCTGTAGCACGAAGGGCTCGTAAACTTTTATTTTAATATATAAATATAACAACATCTTGACATCCAATAGCCCTTTTGTTGGCACTCTAGTGCTGGATTGTGTGGCAGCAGAGCCTCAGAAAACATGACCGAAAACTCATTAGACGGTCACTTGTCATCATCAGCCGAAGAAAACAACAACAACAACAACAAAAAACAAAACAAAAACAGGCTGCTGTCTGTAAAAACAAAAAGAAAGAATATTTGCAATGAATATATGGTGTGAGTATGCCTATACCCCCAGTAATGCATTTAAAATAGAGCATTAAGGGGAAAACAATGGGAGAAAACTGACAATTGAGCCCCATACTGCTCCCATAGAGCTATAAAAAACATTTTGTCTTCAAATGTACAATGAGGATGTTTTTGCACAAGAACTTGGGAGGAAATCCCTGTTTCCCTAATGAGGTTTAAATTGCAGGGTTGTGGTGTTTTTCTGCAACAATGTTGTTCATTTGTACTGCCTGTGTATTTTACTGCTTTGCAATAGTAACAGTAGATTTTGATAACCAGAACCGTGTTTTAATCTTCATGGCTTTTTTTAGTTTGGTTACAAGCTTACGTCATGTTCCAGTTTTAACATGTGACAGCAGACTCTAAACAACCATATCACATGGATAACAGAATGGCAACTGTATCTCCTCTTAAAAAATATACAAGGCCAGACTCTGTTTTATGATCTTTTGAGAAAGACTTTGCATTGTTGTGTGTGTTTATATAGGGCTGTTAAAATGAAGTTTTAATTTTAATTGAATAGTGATATGTTCATTAACTAGTCAAACGATCGCAGTTATCTGCAAGTATTTATCTCCCTCAATATAGAAAATTCAGATATTTAATTCATAGTGGGAGATGAACTCATTGAATAGACATTACAAAAATATCCAAATTAAAAAAAAAAAAGTAATTTATTTACATAAATTTATTTTTAATTACATTATTATTATTATTATTCCCACTCAATAATACCCATTAAACTTAATATGTAATAACTGTTTTTGCTTCTAAGATTTTTAACCTTCTGATTTTATGCTATAGACACTTGTCAGATATTTTATTCATATTATTTCAGACTTCACTGTCATTGGCAACTTTCTACACTGATTAGGTCTTCAGTGAGATGATACATTGATTTATTATATAATTACTAGTAAATCAATATACAGCAAGTATATGAGGGTGTCAGAGGTCATTTAACTATATCAGTCTCACCTTTGAATTTGATAGTTTATCAGCAGTTGCAGTTAACAGCACTGTGTTTTTGGCCAATAAGACACCTGCAGTATCAGAAATACCTGCTGTCAGCATGTTAAGAACAATTTATGTCATGTGTTGGCACATGATATGAAGGCTATATCAGCACATTCATTAAAAGTTATTTCCCTAGACTGTGTTAGGCAGAAATGCACGTTTAGAATGTTCAAGAATCGAAAGAACAATATATCCTGAGAAACCATTCACAGAAAAACCTCTTGTGCTGTTTAGATTTTAATTTTTGCTTAATGGCAACTTTTTACCCTGAAACTTTGACATCCTCCAAAACCAAAATTAATTAATTGAGTTAAACAAAATGAATACAGTTAAAATGTTACACTCAAATACGTGTGATGGTTGGTAACTGATGTAAGATCAGTTATTGGTGGAAAATGGGCAGATCAAGCTGTGATTTGTCATGTATAAATATTAAAAATGAGAGGAAATAGCGATAGCTAGCAATATAAATTAGAGGAAATATAGACTTTGTAATAAGAATATCTGTCTATCCAAAAAATTAAAAAACAAACAAACAAAAAAAAAAAAAAACGATTTATTTAATTTCAACATTTTTACTCAACGCATTAAATCCCATGCAAAGCATGCTTGGAACTACAGTTTCAGTTATGTCAAAGTCAAAAATCATTTCTGAGTACTTGATTGGTTAACATTTGCCTTACATACAGTCTTAAAGGGTTAGTTCACCCAAAAATGAAAATAATGTCATTTATTACTCACCCTCATGCCGTTCCACACCCGTAACACCTTCGTTAATCTTCGGAACGCAAATTAAGATATTTTTGTTGAAATCCGATGGCTCAGTGAGGCCTGCAAAGCCAGCAATGACATTTCCTCTCTCAAGATCCATTAATGTAAAGGATCTTTACTGGCATCTATGATTTCATGAAGAAACTTTAACATCCATGGAATCTTTCCATTCCACAAAAGGTTCCTTATAGTGGAAAAAGGTTTAGATTATTAAAATGTTCTTCACACTAAGAAAAAATGGTTATTTTAAGAACCATTGACTGAAAGGTTCTTTGGTGAACCAAAAGTGTTCATCTCTGCGAAAAAAAAAAAAAAAAAAAAAAAACTTTTGGAACTTTTCAAAACTTTTCAAATTCAGTAGAATATTAAACATTAAACATCTGGAAACTGCAGGAATAGCAGTAGAGTAAACATTTGCCATTATTTTAGTTCCATAAATCTAGTAGATTGTACATTTGAGAGAATTACATCAATTAAAAGCAAAGAAATCTTTAGTTTAGAGAAGAAACACATTTTTTTGTGTAGATCACAAAAAATATATTTGGCTAAACCAGACAATTCTCATTCTTTAAGTCTACCATGCAGAAGCAGAATATATAAACACATGCATCCTGATTTAAAAAATCTCCACAATGCCATACAATCATAAATAATTTTGCCAGATTGAGAATGCTTTTGCATTTTTCTATTCAACCTCTATTCTACCTTTTCTCTTTTGTAATGTCTCTCAGCCATTACTCTTTCTACAGTCTTTCTTAGAATCTCCCTCTTGCTCACTCTCTCTCCTCCCCCATCATGAGTGGACACGCCCCCTACTGCTGATTGGCTACAGGTGTGTTGTACTGTTCAGACTGATCCATTTTCAACAGGGTTTCTCAGAAATTGCTTACTGCACCTTTAAACGTTCACTTTATTTCAATACATTATTTGCCATTTCTTTTAATTATTTCTGAAATTTGCTATCATTTTTTTTGAGTGAAAATTGTTTCAAAATAAATCCTACACCATTTGTTTTCAGTGCAGTTTGAGTAAATCAGTGAACAACCACCTTTTTGTGACTGAAATGACCTAATTGTAAGAAAACACTAAACACTCAAAAGGGCAACTGTTGTTTTCCACTTAAACAAGCTGACAGAACAGAGTGAGTGTGTATTAGGAAGGCTCAGATTCGCCGTGTGTAATCGTTACGACCTGCGTTCTTGTATTTGGTATGTGTTGTTTGTTTTCTTTTCCTTCTTGTTCTGTCAGTGTTCTAATAGGTTGTCCAATGATGGTGTACACTCTCTCTATTGGCGGTTCAGAAGAGGCGTGGTCTTTATAAGGAGGCTGCCGGCGTTCAATAGAGAGCTCATTCCTGGTTCGGCCATGTTTGGGTTGAGAGCTCCTGGATCCCTCCTCCGGCGATGATCAAACTTGTTACTTCCAAGTGAAATTGTACCGATTGTACAGCCTGTTGATCATGTCCAACTGTTCCTAAAGTTATATTTCAAGAACGTGGAGCGTAGGGGTGTCCTGCCTATTTATTTTGGTAACTTGGTTTGTACTTTGTTTTTCGTTAGGGAGTTAGGGAAGGTATTTTATTATTATATTTACTTAGGTTATTTAATCCCTCCCTCTTTTCCTTTCCAGATTTGTTTTGTTTTTTATTTTGGCCTTTGGACACCCTGAAGAGATGCTCCCTTTCACTTGTTATATTTATTTTTATTTTTAATAAATTCAATCTTTTTCTTTAAGTAGTTTTGTGCATTTGTTTGATTATCGACTGGAGTGATTTTAAACTGGGATTCCACTACCACGACCCAGTTTCTTTATTATGCCCATTTGGAGTTTTTCGATTTCCCCTAGACGCGGGGCGTAATAATTGGGGGCTCGTCCGGGATCTTTTTCTGATTTGGAAATTCGTTCGATGCGAACTACGAAGTTTACGACTTAACTGGTGAGTACAATTTATATATTTCTGTATGTTTTGACTGGCAGTTTTTTCATTGGGTGGTGGGGAAGTGGTAGGTTGATACACATGGAATTTAGTATAGAAGCGTTTAAACAGGCTCCTTCACGTGAAGTCCTGGAGTCATGTCGGAAAACTGATTTGTTTTTGATCGCTGATTTTTATGATATTTCTCTGTCAAAAACTGCTAAGAAAAACGTAGTGCGAGATGTAGTTGATGCGGAATTAGTACAGCAAGGCATTTTACATCCTAGGCCTAATGTTGATGTTGGTATGAATGCTGGGGCAGGTGACGAAGTTAACATTGATGCTTCAGGGTCTGATCCTATGTTGCGTTCACTTAGTGGTGTGAACTCGGAGGATTTGAAATTAGCGATACAGTTAAAGCAGTCAGACCTGGAGATTAAACGTCAGGAGCACACTACTCAACTCTTACGTTTTAGGCAATGCGAATTGGAGACACAATCTGGCCGTGTTTCAGTAGGTTCAGTTAAGTCTCAAATTGCTGCACCTTCTA
The DNA here is from genome assembly GCF_019924925.1 of Ctenopharyngodon idella. NCBI lineage: Eukaryota > Metazoa > Chordata > Actinopteri > Cypriniformes > Xenocyprididae > Ctenopharyngodon > Ctenopharyngodon idella. The sequence goes on from NC_067231.1 coordinate 4,752,986, forward strand.
ATGTCGATACCCCTCCACCTTTTGTGCCTTTGTCTGGGACCTCTGGTAGGTTTGATGATTTTGATGTTAGTCGCCATCTTACCCTTGTACCTACATTTACGGATAATGAGGTGGACTCGTATTTTGGCGCTTTTGAACGTATAGCGGCGGCACTGCGTTGGCCGAGAGAGGTTTGGCCTCTCATGATACAGTGTAAATTAACATGGAAAAGCCCAGGAGGTCTGTTCCACTTTGTCTGTTAGGGACAGCTTGGATTATGATAAACTTAAAAGCGCTGTGTTAAAGGCTTACAAACTAGTGCCAGAAGCATATAGGCAAAAGTTTCGTTCTCATGTTAAAATTGCCAGTCAAACTTATGTGGAGTACTTTAACTTGCCAAGTGTCCTTGGCACAAGATATTTCGGACTTTCTAAAGGACCATGCTGTTTTCTTCATTTTTCACAGTTTTTGATTTCCTGGACTAAAAAGAAAAAACAAAAGCATCACTAGAGGTCATGCAGTGCAGATTTTTAGGAGCAGGCAGTCATTAGCTCAGTCAGTGAAGAACCTTGGACATGGTCATGACACTATAAGCTGCCCTAAGCCATCCTCTCAAAAAAAGCGCACAGCACATAAATTCCAGGAGGATGACATCGTTTTGTAAGACTTGATTTTCCTGCTAAGACAAAAACTGAGATCAAGCACCCTGCAATAAAGCAATAAAGCTTATCTGGAGAGAAGATCTCAAAGAAATAGCATAGGACAACACCTTGCCCTCACACATCTACAGGATGCAATAGCCCTCCCCCCAAAACACACACCCTCCTTCCTTTCCCCCTGACTCAAGTCACTGAAAGTTCTCCAAGAAGTATAATGTATCTGGTGTATCTATTGTTTATTCCTTTCATGTTTGGTATCATTTTAAATGTCTTGGTGCGATTGGTAAAATGGTCTCAATTTCACAGCAGTCACTGGTATTATGAAGAAGACTGAAAACTAAGGAGAATTCTGTCCTCCTTTTGGGTGGTGTCACTTGTGAAAACCCACTCCTCTCCCCCCAAAACAGGTGTTGGTGTAATAAAAATTTACAATCCTTTTGTTCTGGTCTTGGTATATAAGGTAAAGTGCAAAGCAGTCAGGGGGGATTTTCTGTAGCCAGAAGCCCCCACACAGTAATGGACAAGTGTCTTCAAACACTAATCCACCACTGTGTGCATGTGCATTTCAGTTGATGTTATGCATTTATTATTTCTGAATTGGCTTCTAATTGTCTAACTGTAATGTAATTGACATGATACATTTTTACTTGACAAATAAAATGTTATATTTGATTTACTCTGGATTCTTCTGAAATCATTATGACCAGTAGATTATGGAGTCCGTCATTTCCGTAAATCTGCGTCAGGGCAGGTCAAGCCAGAGAGCCCCATGAAAGGAGCATATTGGCACATCATGGGACTTTTTGAGTTTGTCTGTTATTGAATTAGCAAGTTGCAGTATCGTGACTAAGAAAACTGTATTTTTGTATGAACAAGCATGTGGCGGTTCGACTTAAATGCATTAGTAAAACTCTGCATCCTCTGACTAGTTCATAAACTGGCGAATTTATGTCCGTGAGAACGCAGTCGGCCGATGTGAATTTCTCTAAGCGATGATGAGACCGTAATGAACGAATAATTGAAATTATGAGATACCCAGAATAATCAAAAATCAAGATTAATACATAACCAATGATTAATTTCCAATTGGGAACAGAACCTAAGAGTAATAATCATTTAAAATTGGAGTCAGATTAAACGAGTGAAATTAAGTGAACTTCACAGATGCGCTGAAAAGGCATACACGCGTTAACCTTCGCCCAGGCCGTCGGATTCCGTTTTTGGGCCGATGCGGGGTTCCTTACAAAGTGGTGACATTCCCTCCGTGATCTCCCATATCCTGTTGGCGAGTGTCTTTTCAGCAGAAAATTGGGATTTGCAACAAGCAAGGTTTGATCTTCTTCTTTCTTCAGCTGTTGTGGTAAGTCCATTCTTATTTGCCTTTTAGAAGTGTTGAGGGAAAGATAGACGCATCCCATATAGACACATTTGTAGAATGGGTCGGCATACCCATATTAAGACCGAAGACCGGAGACCGAAATCCGGTGGGGCTGGAGAATTAGACAACCACATCTTATCAGGGACATGATAGCGGCAGCGTAGATGAGGAATGATATCCCTTGCTTTAACTTTGAAGATCTCCTTGTTTGCCTACGCAACAAGAGATTAACCTTAAATTGGAATAACATCATCCAAATTTTATTCTGGTATTCAACAGAGGGCTGTAAATTAAAACCTAAATTCTGAGGTAAAGAATGTCCACCTACATGTTTATTTGCTTTGCTGTAACAACGTTGCAACATTGAAAATAAGCAAATGGTCACGTTAACTTGTGAAAAATCTTGTGATTGGATAAACTAAAATAGAACAAGGAACAAAATCTCTCACTGTAATCCTTTGTGTGTGAAATGTAAAGCTGGACAAAACAGTAGTGAAACTAAAAATTTTCAAAAGAAAAGATTTGGTTGAAATTTTGTCTCAGCCCTGGAGAACTGCTGCCATGCAGAAGTCCTAGAGACTGCAATTGGGAAAATACACTAAATGTTAAAACTGATGTGCATAATGATAATTATGATGTCAATGAGAAGCTTGTAGCCGAGCCTGAGGGTTTCACCCATTTAGAGGACATGCTCAGCTTGTCTTTGTTTCATAAAAGAAATTAAGCCAAAGAATAAGATGAATTACATCACTATACTTTGAAATTGTTCAAGAGGTGCTAAGAAGGTTTACGACTGATGTCACAAATGGTGTAAACAGCACTGTTTAAGGCTCAGTCTTATAAAACATATTTTTTACCTTGGTCTTATTTAAAATGACTGCACTCTTGTATGTTGTTCAGTGTCTCAAAAGAAACTGAAAAAACAAACAGACCAAAAATTAATCTTTGTACTCTCAATCAGACCTTTCTTTTCATATCCAAATAGATTCTCAGAAGAATGTAATTGATTACATCTTATTCCAAAAATAAGAAAATTGTGTCCAATTTTATATTGTAGTCACAAAAATCTTTAAATGAATTGAGCAATGATTTGACCTAATATTCACAGCATCAAAGTCTAGAACTGGTTTCCAGTTTGTCTTGTTGCTGTGAACACAATGCAGTGCCATCACAGCTGTAGCTGCAGGGCCAAATGCCTTCTGAAAGATCAGTGAGGTGATAACAAATCACTCTGACCCTCTTGAGACCAGCAAATAAAATTATTTTTAATTTATACTATTTTAATATAATATATTTATATTATAATCACATTATGATATATATTATATTATAATGGCCAGGAATGGCCTTTAATCTCATGATGATTCAAGCAATGGTATGGGAGAAAGAGTTTTGGAGAAGAGCAGAAGGAATTAGAATGTAGTAAGATGGAACTAGAATGTAGACAGAAGTTGGGAGCACTATCAGTGCTGGAAGAATTATAAGGAATCAATGGAAGGATTCAAATTTGTAATTGTGTTAGACACATTGTTCTCATAGAACACACATTCTAGTTGTTTGTGCTACTATATGTGCACCTAGGCTAGTTGAGTTTATTCTTTAAAGCACATGACTGCTTTACTGTAAGTGATGCGTGACACACTTAGGTTTAAGGTTGTAGATGCTATGCATTCTAGACCATGTGTCTTGTGTAAGTTGGAATAACTGTCGTACTGAAATTGTACAACAATTTCAAGTTGTATGTGTGTCTATGTTGAATTTGTTTGTCTCCTAAGTGGATCACTCTGCTATTTTCCATATAGCTAGAGTAAAACCATGTACAGGAGCATAGAATTGCCACAAGGCTACAATGTGCTTCACAATTGCATTAAATAAGTTGTTAGGGAAGAAAGATGGAAGGAAGAAATCAAATTAATGGGAAATAACTTCTTTATCTTCTATCTGTGCAAGAATCTTTAATGAGAAAAAATTACAACGCCTAGTATTTATTAACTAAAACGATCAACCTGATTGTCATGTTTTGAATAGGCTAAATCCATTCAAGATCTAAACATGATTTAAAACTTGATTCTATTGATCTGTAACCCAGTGACAAGGGGAGGTACAAGTTTTGATTTTCCTTTGCAACAAGACCACAAACAAAGTGGACAAGTGTTAGCAAACTCCTCTCTGGGAGCGCTAGATCATATGGGATCTGATCAAGTTATTTTACTGGAAATGTAATTAAAGTTGTGTAAAATGTTAATATCAGGCAGAAACTCTTCTGTTTTTACAGACCACAGAGGTCCAAATGGTCAAGTATTTGAATGACACCATAAATACCAATTGTTAAACAAACAGCACAACACCACAAATGGTGATCTGGTGCCCTAATCACAGATCTGGCTAGTGTGAGATTTCCCCAGGAGACCCGGGTGTCATAATCCTCACAACACAACAGACTGTGTAAGCACAGCTGCAACAGCAACTCAAGGTGCAAGATTCTCTGACAATGCTTAAACTGACCACTAACCTTCAGTTTTATCTGGCCTTTTCCTTTGCAGAAACATAATCATAATAATGATCTATGTCTTTGTAAACTAAAACAAATTTTCTTCTAATGGCATAAAATCTTAACAGATTAAAGCCATCCGCAACAGCTGTCTGGATAAGACCATTCAAGAAAATTAAGATGGCACAATCTATCTTAATGCAATTTGTTTAAAGGTTCAAGATCAACTGTTTTTTCTGTGTGTCTGTTTCCCTTTCAGGACTGACAGCTGCCATTTTTAGGGCCAGATTCCACAAGGGTATCTGGTCCCACCTGCATTTAGTCAGGACACAACTTCACTTGCAGAAGATGGGTGTGTAGAAACTTCAAGAGGCCATTCAAACCTCATTGCACTCATAGATACATGGCCTCCCAGTGTAGAACTGGAACTAAATTATGCAACACAAATCATGGTAGGATAGACACCACCCATCTTCTACACAAACATACAGAACACACACCCTACTACAAACGCACAACATCTCCACCTGGCATAGATCATAAGACTATCCAGGCTAAAATTATTCACATAATGCAAATCTAGCATACATCATTCACCTTCATACATATAGGACAAGAGAAATTATTGACATAATTTCTTTTCATTTTTAATTGTGTCAATTTTAAGGTGTTATGGAAACACTGTAATATGCAGGACATGTGCAAGGCTTTAGTCACACATCAATTCATAGAATTTCAGCTCATTCAAATTCAAAATCTAAATGAGACCTATTCAGTAATGGAACTGGTCTCTTTGGAGAAAATGTTTATTATGTCCAGTCCTTGGCATTGTTGCAAACTAGGAGGGCCCCCTAGTTTCCAACATATGACTAATGACAAATTTGACTAAACAGTTAGAACTGAAATGCAGGCATTTCTGTCAATCTGTTACATAATTTCCAGTCAGATTCGTATTCTTGAGTGTGACTTAGCCTGTACATCAAATGCACAGATGATGGTTGTAAAAGCTAAACAGATTTCAAATCTCTGTTTCAGTAAATTCCATTCTCTAATTGACTTGATTGAAACCTTAGTTTTGCATCAAGGATTTGCAGTTAAAACAACTATTATAGACAGTTTTATAATTGTAATTATGAAATTGTGTATTTCTATGTTTAAGTATGTGATATATTTAATTATGCATACCACTGGTAAATATACTAGTTATTTCGACTCTTTGCTACTTTCCTTTAACTCATCCAGACCAAGTCTAAATTCCACTATCATATCACAGTGATAGTGAAGAATCTGGTGATTAGAATGAGACCTGCTCACCAAAGATAGGACTCTGAAAAGGAGACCTTGTTTACCATTCGCACTTTTGACATGTTCATCATGTGTTATTTTGTGTTATTCTGTTTTCCAACAACCCTTTTTCTCATCTTACAATAATATCAAATTCATTAGTGTTCAAGTATTGCATGATCATCCAAAAGTTGTTCAGGTGTCCTGCACGCAATGGAGCATCATCAGTGAAATGAATCCTTCACCCATGGACATTTGACCTGCCCGGCAACGAAACCTTCTACTTGAAGGTAACCGAGGACTTCTCACAGGATCAATTAAACCTGGGGCGGACACAGATGCTTCCGTAAAGTGTAATGAGACTTTTCTGACACGTTCTGCTCATGCTGACCAACACAACAGACTTGGTACAACCAGTCATTCTACAGACAGAATACCACCACAGCCAAGTGCAGGTGGAAACAAACCTGACCAAGAGGATCGCAGACATCATGTCCAGCTGCTGCAGCATCCACTCACCGCAGTATACCCACACCTAAAGGGACTGTGTGTCACAGAGATGCATTCTGCAGTACTTTCATCTTAATGTTCAACCTGCCTTAATGTTGTTATTTCAGGTGACGACTTGACTCCTGCACCCATCGACTGGTGCTGCTAAGTGCCAGCCTATGAACACTCTGAAAACAACACCCAATATATGGAAGCAGGAAATGTCCAAAAGTGGCCCCTCAGGACTGATCGGAATTTGCCCCAAGGGGCCAGGGGCGGAACTGTAAGACTTGATTTTCCTGCTAAGACAAAAACTGAGATCAAGCACCCTGCAATAAAGCAATAAAGCTTATCTGGAGAGAAGATCTCAAAGAAATAGCATAGGACAACACCTTGCCCTCACACATCTACAGGATGCAATAGCCCTCCCCCCAAAACACACACCCTCCTTCCTTTCCCCCTGACTCAAGTCACTGAAAGTTCTCCAAGAAGTATAATGTATCTGGTGTATCTATTGTTTATTCCTTTCATGTTTGGTATCATTTTAAATGTCTTGGTGCGATTGGTAAAATGGTCTCAATTTCACAGCAGTCACTGGTATTATGAAGAAGACTGAAAACTAAGGAGAATTCTGTCCTCCTTTTGGGTGGTGTCACTTGTGAAAACCCACTCCTCTCCCCCCAAAACAGGTGTTGGTGTAATAAAAATTTACAATCCTTTTGTTCTGGTCTTGGTATATAAGGTAAAGTGCAAAGCAGTCAGGGGGGATTTTCTGTAGCCAGAAGCCCCCACACAGTAATGGACAAGTGTCTTCAAACACTAATCCACCACTGTGTGCATGTGCATTTCAGTTGATGTTATGCATTTATTATTTCTGAATTGGCTTCTAATTGTCTAACTGTAATGTAATTGACATGATACATTTTTACTTGACAAATAAAATGTTATATTTGATTTACTCTGGATTCTTCTGAAATCATTATGACCAGTAGATTATGGAGTCCGTCATTTCCGTAAATCTGCGTCAGGGCAGGTCAAGCCAGAGAGCCCCATGAAAGGAGCATATTGGCACATCATGGGACTTTTTGAGTTTGTCTGTTATTGAATTAGCAAGTTGCAGTATCGTGACTAAGAAAACTGTATTTTTGTATGAACAAGCATGTGGCGGTTCGACTTAAATGCATTAGTAAAACTCTGCATCCTCTGACTAGTTCATAAACTGGCGAATTTATGTCCGTGAGAACGCAGTCGGCCGATGTGAATTTCTCTAAGCGATGATGAGACCGTAATGAACGAATAATTGAAATTATGAGATACCCAGAATAATCAAAAATCAAGATTAATACATAACCAATGATTAATTTCCAATTGGGAACAGAACCTAAGAGTAATAATCATTTAAAATTGGAGTCAGATTAAACGAGTGAAATTAAGTGAACTTCACAGATGCGCTGAAAAGGCATACACGCGTTAACCTTCGCCCAGGCCGTCGGATTCCGTTTTTGGGCCGATGCGGGGTTCCTTACAGTTTGCTCAAGGATTACGGACAGATTCTTCAGTATGCTCAGCTGGATGTGCGATTATGGCACCTCTCCTTTCCCAACACATGGAGATTTGTTCTCCAAGTCACATGCAGGAATGACCCCCAGATTGCACAGTACAATCTTCCCATCTCACCCTGTGTTCTTCTGCATGTATATCACTACATTGCCAAGTTCAGACCAATATTGTTAAAGCTGAACCAATGCAAAATGCAACACTTTTATTTTCTTAGCAATGGTATGCAATGCCACAACTTCCATTCCAATGCTGAGAGACAGTTTCCTATAGTCAGAGACAGTATAAAGAGGAGACGGACCTCTTGTAGAAATATTACTGGAAGAAATCCCAGCAACCAATACGGCGGCTGTAGGAATGAAAGTCCCGCCTTTTAGTTAAAAGAGCCAGTTGCAAGTACTGTAGATGCACATGTGCAGTAACTGGACCAACCTGGGAAAATTCCCAGGGCTGTCAAAGTTAGTTCAAGGTATTAATTAATTAAAAGTTTTTTTAAAAAAGTTTCTTTGTATAGATCTCCATTCATAAGAATCCGCAAAAATGCTGTATTATGCATGCCAGGCCATTAGTTGGCGATGTCACTTTGTAAAGAAAGACTTCACGTCTGCGCACATACGCATTATTTTACAGAGCACTCGCGTCAAATGCGCATGTTTATAGAGATTACATGGAGATGATAACGGTACCGTTTTCAAAAACCGTTTTCAAACGTATGCTTTTTCAGGTCCCCAAAACATTGTTGTCGTGTAAATGAACGGCTAAAACACATTAAAAAGTTTTCAGTTTTTTGGTTGAAAACGTTGTTGTGTCAACAGCCACAAAAACGGACTGCATTCCTCATGATACTCCATGGCACTTAACCACGCACACCCGTCACTCATCAATTCTCCTTACAAGCACAATAAAGCACACACACATTCACACGCCACCAGTCATTATCTGGCCTTGTCAAGAGAAAACAAACTCGTTTACCTGGAAAATGACCAGAGAATATCCTGCCATAAGCTTCTGTGATCTTCTACAAACCCTGCTATCCTTGCCCTCAAGTCATTCTCTCGTCTGCTCCCTTGTGTGTGTGTGTATGCCTGGACTCGCTGTAAGACAAACCCAGTTATCATCTGCATATTCATTCAAAGACTCTATTGTTATTGATTCTCCTGCTTTTCATTATTCACCTTCACTGGATTGTGTTCCAGCTGCTTCTAACAATAAATGTACCTGTTCATTGTTCATCTGACTCTCCTCTCATCATTGTGTCCAAGCCCTGTTGTGACAGAACCTTCATTAGCATTTCAGTAGTGATTATCAAGGATTTTTAAAGAGCCTTACTTTTTTTTTATGCTCGCAAATTTTTTTTATTTTGTCAGAATACTGCACACTGCTCATTAAGAATTGTAGTCAAAGGAGATAAATGACAGATTCGATGTACAGTAGAAACAATTTTCATTTGCTAGTGAATTTCACAAATGAATGTGTAATGAATGTATTAGAGTGTAAAAACACTCTAATAATCAGATTTTTATTCACAACTTCTCAAAAACATTGTTTTTTTTTTTGTTTTTTTTAACTGGAGCTAACTGGCCTGTCCTAACTAACTAAACCCTGACCCTTCGGCCTAGATAGAAACATTGCCAAGATGGTATGTTGCCAAGATGGCTTCCAAGACGACTGACTTGCCTAATAGGGACTTTGCTATAGTGGACCAAAAGAACAGGTTTCAGTTTGTATAAATAATAAAATACCTGACATTCTCTAATCTAAGAAAAGACTGTTCAGAGCTATTCATGCAATATTGCAAATGTAATAATCATGGGTATTTGTAGTGCAAGAAGCTTTTTAACATGCATCCACCTGTTTCTATTATCTATCACTTTAAGATTTACCTCCTTAGTGAACAGAATTTCTCCTTCTCTCCAAGCAATTTTCTCCTTCTCTCCAAAGAATCACTGATTGAACAGTGATTGAAGAGCCAGAGCTTGGCAGCTGTGCTACATAACGCTTCAGTCTGCCAGATTGTCTAGAACAGAAACAGCAGCGGTACAGTAATGTTTAAGTCAGAATAACATTTAACATTATAACATTATAACATTAGAGGAAACCCTTGTGAAAAAGAAGTACACTTTAGCATCCTTTTAAAAATAGTACTTATCATGGAAACGATATACTTAAAAATAATATAAGTGTGAATGTTTTTAGATACTTAATTGCATTTTATTTGTAATTAAATTAAAGCTGCAGTCCGTAAGTTCTGCCATCTCTGTTTGAAATCTGCAATTGCAGTTATTTGCGGAATTATTTTGTGGGTTGTGCATCGGCACGGCTCCTCTAATGTTTTTAGGAGTATGTGTGGCTGTCAGTCACTGCACCAGTAGATACTGTACAGGTACTTCGGAATCAGAGATTTTAGTCTTGGAAGTATGACCAAAATAAGAATTTTCACCAGAAAATGTCATCTGAACAAGTATCATGTCTGCCAATTTTGTTCTGACCAACTGAGAAAAAAAAGCATTACAATAAATCGCACTACCAATGGTGATTAAATGTAACGATCGCTTAGTTCGGATCACGTCTAACCATGCACATTATAGTAAAAATTCCTTACATTTATATAGCGCTTTTCTGGGCACTCAAAGCGCTTTACATATGGAAGGGGGAATCTCCTCAACCACCACCAATGTGCAGCATCCACCTGGATGATGCGACGGCAGCCATATTGCGCCAGAACGCCCACCACACACCAGCTTATATTATTATTACTGTTACGCTTTGTTCTCAAATTGTTAATGTTAACAACATCAGCATTGAGTGAATACGTGTATATAGTGTGTATTAGCGTCCGAAGTCTTTCCGTCCGAAGTCTGTCCTTTGGATGAGATGTTAAAACAAGGTCCTGTCTCTCTGTGGTCATTAAAAAAAAAATCCTAGGATGTCCTTCGAAAAAAGAGTAGGGGTTTACCTCGGCATCCTGGCCCAATTTGCCCATTGGCCTCTGTCCATCATGGCCTCCTAATCATCCCCATATACTGATTGGCTTCCTCACTCTGTCTCCTCTCCACCAATAAGCTGGTGTGTGGTGGGCGTTCTGGCGCAATATGGCTGCCGTCGCATCATCCAGGTGGATGCTGCACATTGGTGGTGGTTGAGTAGTAGATAAAATTAGTCAAAAGAATTGTGGCCAGCCCAGAACTCTATGCTCCCTTCTCAACCGGCATTCCTGCGGCTTCTGGCTCTGCCTTGTTCTCTTGCCCTGCCATGCTTCCCGTCATCGCCGGCTCCACCGTGGTCTCCAACTTTGCAAACTCTATCTCCGCCAGCTCCACCCCGGCTTCCTGCTCTGCCTTGGTTCCCTGCTCTGCTAGACCTGCCTTGGACTCCGGGTCTGCCCTGGCGCCCTGCTCCAACTGGGTTTCCAGGTCCACTTCCGTATGACGGGCCTGGCCCTCCATCCCTCCCCCTTGTCCGCTTCCACTCCACCACCCTCCTGGACTCTTTTTGTTTTGTCTTAAATGGGAGGTTCTGTCATGTTAGTAATTTCTTGTTTGGACTTTTATGTTTAGTTTGATTTAGTTGGAAAAGTAATCTTGTTAATCTAGTTTTCCCTGTGTATGTAAGTCCTAGTGTTTGCTGTGTAGCTTGTCAGTTTTAGTGTTCCTGCCCTTTGTGTTCCCTGGTTTCCTTGCAGTTTTGGTTTGTTTGTTTGTTTTGTAAAATATTATGTACTAGTTCCTTGTCTCCGCCTTCCTTCCTTGCTCTCCTTGTTACATTTAAGAGTGCTTTTTTGTCCCACGTAAGTACATCTTTTTATGTAAATTCATAATCTTTTGTCTTTGAAATATGGTACTGCTGAACGTACTGATAAGCATTTATGTAAACTAAAATATACTTTATTGTCATTTCCATTTAAACTTCTATGTCATATTTTAAATATATTTGTAATTATATATTTGTAATGATGAAGTTGCACTTTAATACATTTAAAATATATTAACTTTAAATGTAGTATCACATAATACACGACAGTTAAAATTATAATCGGGTACTTTAGTATATTAGTTAACACATTAAAATATGTGTTCTTCTTTAAAGCATGACTAAAGATTGTTAACCCAGCTATTAGTTTGGGATGTACACTCAGGATATTGGGGTCTCCAGAGACCCCAGACAATAAAATGTGATTTTATAACATAATAATGTAATTTTTTAATGTTTATTAATGTTTTTACTCTACATTTGGGCAGTGTTGGGAGGATTTAAGGTATTTTTTAAATGTTATATAAATAAATTAAAAATATTTTTTAAAATAGGTTTTTATAAAAAAAACTTTTTATGTAAAATTCACTTTAAAAAAGATACACATTTCTCATTTTCATTCATGGAGATAGCATGGACAATGTGCCATGGTTAATGGAAGATTGCTGCCATCAACTGAAGAACAAACACTTTTAAAATTAAAATAACATGACATTTCAACTATAGATGGCTTCATTGCATTAATCAATGGCTCATTTGCCATTTCCTCATGGGTATACATCTTTTCACAAGTTTTTTTAAAATTAAGGGTTCAAGCGTGTAGCGCTGAAACCTACGGAGCCCCACACATGACATACAGGAAAAAAAATAGGCTAAATCGTGCGCACAATTTCAGTTCCCGCGTTCTGTGGTGGCATGAAAAAGGACCTGGCATCTGGCCACTTGTTGGCGCTATAACAGGAAAAAAACATGAAAACGGCTATAACTACTTCAGTTAGTCCGATCTATTTAAAAATTGGCACGCAGTGTCTTCATCTGAGGTGCCATGACTGTCTATGAGGACACTGATGTATCTCAAAAAACATGTTCGCCATCGGCCAATGAATTTTGAGCAGACAAGGTTAACGGAGGCCGATCGGAATGAAACTCACTTTTTGACTCACAGCCCTAGAGGCCTGTGAGAAATTAGAAAGAAATCGGCCACCAGGGGGCGCCTTTGCATTTTTCACATGCGTAAAGGATCGTGTATAGCACGATTTTTCACGCCCACGACATTCGCACCACATGGTAGAACTCCTCATTCTGAGCAACTTTGCCTCTAGGACCGCCGCTGTCCATCGAATCCTTCGTTAAATGTTGGAGATTATTTCAAAAACCTACTTTGGCGAACTAGTCCTAGGTTTTTGGCTCAACCGCGATAACTGTTAAAAAGCTTTATAAACCATAAATTTCCTATGGTAAATTGCCCATTGGCTGTAAATGGTCTTTTCCATCTATGATCAAGATGGTTACAGGCTTGCTAAAGATTGCACCTTTTTACGCATGAGCTTAAAAGCCTTAAAGCGCTTAAACCCCGATAATTGCTGCTCGCAGCTATATTTTAGATTTATGTTTAGACATTATAAAAGTATTATAATAATAAAAATAATTTTTTTTTTTAGTTTAGCATTTTTTTGTACTTAAATATCATTTTTTGCAATTATGACACATTATTAAAGTCAAACCTGAACATAGTGTTATATGTGGTTTATCATGTTTTCTCTATTTGTGTATGTTGTGTGTGTTTGCATTTGTTCTCCATCGTGGATGTGTTGTGGTGTCACTCCATCATTTCTGTCTTTGTTCTGCATTGTAGCTGATTTATTTTTGACATTATGCAACAGAGAGCAACTTATGGCAGCCCATTTTTCATCTCTCATCAGGGATTTTGTGGGTTTTTGGGGGGCAGGATGTGTTGTGGTATTGCCTCTTCATTTTTTGTGTGTTTTCTGCATTGTAACTGATTTATTTTGGACAAATTATGTAACAAAAGACATTTTTTATAGTCTCCCATGGATGATTTTTGGGGGGTGGGGGTGGGAGGGGCATTCATTTCAATGTTGGGATTTGGGAGAAACCGAATATCCTTAGAAGGACTTTTTTTTTCACGCTAACATATAACCAGATATCATTCCAATTAATTTTTTTGTTTGTAGACCTACTGTAGCAAGTGTCAACCACAAAATCAAGTCTAATGCCATTTTTTTTTTTAAGCAAAAAAGACATTCAGCAAATGTCATTTGGGGTCAAAAAGACCCCAAAAGTGCACTTTTTAAAAGTGTTCTCTCTTTAAGTATACCTAAGTGGCCTTTTATTTCATTAATAAAATTATATTACCAACAGGTAGTTTTTTCTTTTTTTATAAAACATATTTTTAAGATTTATAGTACGCTACAAGTGCACGTTCAATACATTAAAGCACTTTTTTTGTGTGAAAATGAACTCACCCTCACATTGTTGTAGTTGTTTTTTGCCAATACAATAAAAGTAAATGTCACTCTAATAAAAAATAGACACATATGAGAATGAGATAATTGCTGACACACAGTAAGAATACAAAGCCATAAAATGAATGATCATTTGTTCTTAGACGAAATCAGTTCATATTAAGAATTTTGATTGCAGACTTTGGGATCTTGAGAAACCTCAACATACTTTGAGACACTGTTAAGAAGTATGAAAAGCATCCAAAATTACTAAGGTCTGAGAATCTCATTGCTGTCTTGGAAAAACAACTGAGATGTTAAGAAATGATTTTTCTTTCTATCAGAACTGGGTGTCCAGTAGAAGTTAGGCGAGACAGGTAGAGTGAGAGCCTGGGAGAGAGGAGGAAGGGGAAAGGAGAAAGTAGGAGGGACAGAAAGAGAGAATGCGAGGAACTGTGTGTATCCTCCAAGAGAGAGGGTGGGTTGGGTTAAACTGGCACTTAAAAGAGCCAACTGTGATTGTTCTGTGCCTGATTAACAGGGGAAGGGGGAGAGAAGGACAGAGATAGGAAACAACCACTTGACGGGAGCATCCAGCAGTCAGCGTGTGAAGACGGCTCCTCCGGGAACTTTGATTCCTGCACTTTTCCCATTCCTCACGTCGCAGCTATAGTCCATTATGCACCGGGCAGTGGTGCTGCTGACTCTCATCAGCACGAGCGCAGCTCTGAAACCCGAGTGGATCCCGGGGGATTATCAGACGACAGAGGCAGAGGCTGAGAGGTTCGTGAGCGACTACAACTCAACCGCTGAGGAGGTCTTTTACTTCAGCACAGAGGCCAGCTGGAACTACAACACCAACCTGACTGAACACAATTCCCAGCTGCAGGTAAAAGTCAACGTGTTTTACAGACATCCAGTAACATTGCTTCGAGTCTGACAGGGTACAACTGCCAAAACTGACTTCCATGTGGTACCGTTGGTGTAATGCTGCTTGAATTCCTGTTTTGCATACGGGACTGATGAATCAGCCATTTCAACGGCTCTTTGGATAGCCTGTAATAATTAAACAACTCATGAGAGAGCATTACATAATTTATGTCTTCCAGTGTTTTTTATATTATGATTTATAGTTTTACAGGACTCTTGTAAAGCTTCACTAAAGGGAAGGACCAAGACCTCTGAGATTACTGAGTAACACTCTGTGTAACAGTTGAGTTAAATGACATGACTAATCATTACAATACTCCCACCAGTCATCTTTTTTCCCACTCTTTCAGAGTTCAGGAATTAGCAACTTTCTTTCAGAAAAAAATTAGCATTAAGTAAGAGAACAGAGTTGAATTAAAATGAATGTGGTTAGCATAGCTCAAAACGTTTTTTTTTTTTTTTTTTTTTTCTTTTTTTTTTTCAAGAATTTGATGAGAAACATTTGAGTTGGTGTTGAGATCTCTGACATCTGATTGAAGAGCAAGAGACTGAGTTTCCTCTGAATATCTATAAAGAAATAGGCAATAACTGGGGCGGTTTTTCAAAAGAAGAATCTGAGAAGACTTACTTAAAGTCTCCATTTGCTCTCTGTTCAGTATCAAAGCTGTCAAGGAGAAGCAATTGAGATGCTAAAATCCCATTTGGGATTTTCTTTCCTGTGGGATGTCAAGTCCCACTCATGTTATGCAATGCTAACAGATCATATTTCTGATTTATGATATTCCGATAATCCAATAATAATTTTATGGACATTGTTATGGCCTATAACCAATAAATTGTTCATTTGAAGAAAATAAAATGAAAAGAATCAACTGTAAATGCTACACTCTAAAAAATGCTGAGTTAAAGACAACTCAAGTTGTGTTGGAAATGGACAAACCCAGTGACTGGGTTGTTTTATTTAACCCTATTGTTAAAAACTGTTAAAATCTGTTGTTAAAAATTACTATATGGCTTAAAATGAACCCCAAATAGGTGGGAAATTAAAAATCAGAGGCATCAATAATAATCAAAAGGTGCAAGCAATACAGTAATTTTTAATTACTGGTTGGGCAAACATTTAACCCAACCGCTGGGTTAAAACAACCCAATCACTGGGTTTGTCCATTTTCAACCCAACTTGGGTTGTTTATAACCCAACATTTTTTAGAGTGTACATTTAATAACCTTGGACATCATCTAAAACTTGCTAAAAGTTCATTTTTATTAGCTCTAATACTTTAAAAACACTGTCAAATATAATCGTAGGCATATCTCAAAATTAGTATCCATTTTTCATACCATATTCTAATGTTGTTAAATTCACTTCTTCACTCTAAAAAATGCTGGGTTAAAAACCAAAAGCATGGGTTGAAACTAAAGTTGGGTTGAACATGGACAAACCCAGCGGTTGGGTTAAATGTTTGCCCAACCTGCTAGGTAGTTTTATTTAACTTAGCTATTGTTTAAAAATTACTATATTGGAAATTAACATTTATTAATATGTTTAATAAATGAACATTTACTAATAAGTTTAAACAATTGCTTATTAATAAATGTTCTCCTTTTGATTATTATTGTTGCCTCTAGTAATTATATGTCTGATTTTTAATTTCCAACCTATTTTGGGTTCATTTTAAGCCAGCCATATAGTAATGTTTAAACAATAGTTGAGTTAAATAAAACTGCCGGTTGGGCAAACATTTAACCCAACTGCTGGGTTAAAACAACCCAATCGCTGGGTTTGTCCATATTTAACCCAACTTGGGTTGTTTTTAACCCAGCATTTTAGTGTAAAAATAAGTAAATATTGACAATACCAATAAAAATGGTAACACTTTACAATAAGGTTCCATTTGGTTCCATCCATCCATGAACCAACACTGAAAAACACTCCTTAAGCATTTAGTAAACTTAAATAATGCTTTATCAAAATTATCAAAAGTTGTATCGCTCAAGGTTATTTAATGGAACTGAGATAACATGAACTAACAATGAATGCCAGTGTGATCAATGCAGAGGCGAGGTGGTCAGCATTGCTCTTCCCACACATACACGCGCCTCCTTTAGACAGCTGTCTCAACACTATTTCACAGCTGTCTCAACACTCGCTCACAGTTTTTCAAATGGATGCTGGCACCGCACTCACTGCTCAACATCTGAACGAAACCTCAACAAAAAAGGCCGCAGAAAAAGTTGATAGAAAGCTGGGCAGAACCTGAGCAATGCATGGTGTGATGTCTATTATTTCAAACACATCAAACGAGGTGATCAAAGAGCCTCCGTTTCGGGTATCTCTATTGGAGGCGGCAGGCCAGGTTGTTGCTGTGAGCGAGGCTCACTCTGACTGCGTATGAAGATAAAGCAGCATTGTATGAAAGCAACACGCCCGTCGGACTCATTCCATAGAGAGCGCGGTCACAGGACACCCGATCATGGTTGCTGGAGCAAGTATTTTTGGTTTTGCAGTCATCATGACCATAGGCATCTTGGTGCTGTGTATTCAACAGATGCATGATGGAGGTTATGCTAATGCAGCATATGCTGATTCTGAGGACTGCAGTGATTTAGTATAAAGTAAGGGAAAAGCAGCTTATGTGTGCAAATGCCATTTTAGAGGAGAAAGCTGGAATTTCCAACTTCCAAGCAGCTTGTTAAAGTGCAACAGTGTGTCACTTGAACTTTGTAACTGGATACTCATACTGAAAGCCACAACTTCAAATGGACCTTGATGATATCATGCAAATATGGCGGCACCCAAGATGATAGTGATAAAAAATAGTTTTAAGCAAATAAAATGCATATGAGTCAAAACTCCTGTATTACATTATTTGGTAATTTTACAAATACTTAACACGGATGCATAAACAATGGCATGGAGAGGAATATTATATGATGGTAATTTTTTTTTGTCCCCTTATTTGTACATTTTAACTATTTCCCCGCAAGTGTTTTTTTAAAAACGTTGTCTGCATTTTCGATAATTTTCACAAATCTTTAAAAAGTTAGTTCACCCAAAACTGAAATTTCTGTCATCATACCTGCAAACTCCAAAGGGGTGAAAAAGGGGACATGTTTACAAGGTAAATAGTAGTAGGGGGATCTTGGGGCATCCTCCCCCAGGAGAAAATCTTTGTGATTTTAACATATAAACTAAGCATTCTGGTGCACTCCCACAAGAAAATAAATGGAAAACACAACATTTGCTTCAAGTAAAAGAAAAAAATAAAAAATAAAAAAAAAAACATTTATTGACACTAGGGCTGGGCATTGACACAAATTTCACAACTGGATTCGGTTTTGATTCAGAAGCTTGCGATTTGATTTCGATTTGATTACCTTCAATTCAATAATGATTAATTTGGGGCCTACCAAGTACAGTACATGGCAAATTTCCTCAAAGAAAAAATATCAAATAATGCTGTAAACTATACAGGGAACCACAGATGGTACATCATTATAATATTAAAGGTTAAAATTAATTGATTTGTAGGCTACTTACATATAAATTACACATAAAGAAGTTTTATAATAACGTTATAATAAATTTTTAATGACATAATTGTGTTTCTACTTGTTTTTAATACTGTTTCTACTCGTTTTTAATATCGGCCTAAACATTTAAATGGTAAAACGGTTTTATACATTCAGTACTGAAGCACATGTTAAGTAGCCAACATGAATATGCAATGGTCTATAGTCACAGTGGATATATATCAAAATGCTCCTCTCTAAGTTAATTTTTGTAGCTGACTAACGAGTTTTTTGACATTGAACGGTTTTTCTGAGGTAAATGTTACGGTAAATGTGACATTTTTACAAGCTATTTTATTGCCGCTTTTTCGCGGTTGAAACAATCATTGATCGATTAACGTTACATATGACATGATACGGATTTCAGTAAGTTGTACTGTATCTTTCAACATTCATCCTACATCCATTCATGTTTATTTCACGTTGTAAAGCGGAGGAGATGATCGGTTCACGTGCGCTCTGTCTTTGTTTGAACTGAAGCGCTACAAAGATGTGTCAGTCACACCACAGAGCGCCAAAAAAGATCACGACAGGACAGCTCGAGAGACGTTTATGGTCTCACTCCAGTCTATGGGAAAGTAGCCCATTTTCGATTTATTGTGCCTGCAAACTCACCCTGAAACCCCCAACCCCCGAGAAAAAAAAATCTTCAGATCTACACGATTCACATAACTGACATATTTGGATTCAAAACGGCGAATTTCGTCGAAAAGCGACCAGTTTGCAGGTATGTGTCATTAAGTACTCACCCTCATGGCTTTTCAAACACGCAAGACCTTTGGAACAAAAGTTAAGATCTTTTTAATAAAAGCCAAGAGTTTTTTTTTTATCTCCCATAAAAAAAGCAATGGAATTACCACATTCAAGGTCCAGAGAAGTAGTAAAGACATCGTTAACATAGTCAACGTGACTACAGTGGTTAAACATTAATGTTATGAAGTGACAAGAATACTTTTTGTGCGCAAAAACAAAACAAAACACTTTTTTATCAACACTTGAATGTGGGTAAAGTTTCATAAAATTTTGGACAAAAAGCTGAGAAAATCACGTTTTTGGCAAAGACTATGTCCGTTTAATATTTGATGATCATGTTATTTTACACGTGCATAAGCAATGCTTCTACTTCTTCGCCTGTGGTTTGATCAGGAGATTCTGTACTCTTTCAGAAGATGCGTAACAGCACCCCCTACTGTATAAGAGTGAAAACATGGATTACCTGAAAATTCCGTCAATGGTAGGGAAAGAGTTAATATAAAGCAATATGCAGATTATACAGTATTAATTTCTCTTAGCTTGTCCTCGACCGAACCACAGCCACAATGGTAATCCCAAAACGGCAAAATATCATTAAACACCAATATATCACCTCCTATATTAATCTTGTTCAAAAACACACAAAATAATAATAAAAGGGTTAGTTCACCCAAAAATGAAAATGAAGATTACTCACCCTCATGTCATTCTACACCCGTGAGAACACAAATTAAGATATTTTGATTAAATCCGATGGCTGGATATTTATAAAGTAACTGAATTATTTTTTAAATTGTGCAACAGTAGAACCACATTTAAAATGGCCTAAATCAGATGCCAAATATCTGATTTGTGCCAGATGTCTATGAGACATCTGGCACAAATATGTCAATATGTAAATATGTCCCTTGAGTCTGTATTTTTCATGCAGCCAATTTCCGCTTTACTGCCATGCCACTCCCATACATTAGAAGCACTCACTCTCTCCGCTCGCTTTCTGTGGCAAAGTGGCCATGTGTAGCCCATAATTTCACTTCTGTATTGAGTGAGGGCAGTCAGTGCATCAGATTAAACAGAATCTGTCTTTTAATTAGCCTCTAAAAATAAAGCTCTCAGAAAGCGCACACGCAGGCATCTTTAAAAACTGTTTGGATCCTTCAAGGACACAATGAGGTGGAAAACGAGAACAATCTGCTCTGAAAACTCACATTCCATTTCCATCAAACATCTGAGAGAGAGTGTTTTGAGAAAGTGTTTAGGGAGGTTTGCATGGATGATTCAGAGCCAAGTGTGCTTGAGCTCTAAAGCTCATCACCCTTTTGATGGTATCAGTCACAAGTTATTATTTTACTTTTTATGTCAAGCCTTGAACCTTGCGCCCTATTACGACTTATCATGACTTTCTTGCATAAACATGACAGAACAAATGGGACCTTGGAAGAAGAGGTGAAAAAACAAGAAACTAGCTGTCATTATCTCTGAGGAAAACAGAGTGTGAACAAGCAAGTGAAGGATGAGAGATAATAGAGACAAATGCACATGTCACCAGCTTGTTAATCAGTGATGGAGGAAAAAAAACTGTGGAAGGGAGCTCATCTCCACTCGGGTCAACAAAGGCATCACCCCATGAACTAATGAGTGCAGCCGCTGTGACAGGGCCAATGCGCCCTGCGGTTATCATAACAGAGAAGGGATGCTGGGGTCAAACGGACCACTGCAGGACATGGTAAAACATCAAAAAAGCATGACGCACCCAAGACCAGGAAACAATAAACCTTTAAGAAGAATGTACACTAAAAATGTTAGGAATCTGAACAGAAAAAGAATGTAAAAATGCTAGATTAAATCCTGTTCATTTGTTAACTGTAACTTAGTATATACAAATATTTTTAAAAAGTATTTATTGCTATAAAATTATTTTGCACTGAAAAATGCCTTATATTTTACAGCAAAAGAATAAATTAAATTCATTAACACAATGTATGTATAAGTACAGCAAAATATTTTTACAAATATGTTTTTTTTGCAGGTAAAGTTTCTGGTCAAATTTTTTGTGATGGATCATATCTGATTATATTCCATTCAAATAGTTGTTTATCATTTTTGTTGGCACTTATATGCATATTGTAGGATGTTGCACCGATGTTATTTAGTTAATGAATATTGCATTATTTCAGTACACAGACATCACTAAAAGAAATGAGAACTCGCAGTTCAGCAACTGAATCAGATCTTGATTCAGAAACAGGCACTGAGTTCAGTCAGTGGATTCATCAGACTTGTTCAAGAGTTTGTGAGTCATTTGAATCATTTGTATGTGAATTAGTGGTTCAATGGATCACAAAACTCATGGTTCGGATCGTATTACAGTTTTTAAGTCACGGATCGGATCATTTTTCAGATCAGCAAAAAAGATATGTATATATTTTGGGGGTGGGGGTAACTTTGCTTTCCATTTAATAGTTAAAGCCCACTTTAAGTACTCTGATACCACAGCAAAAACTACTAGCCTAACTAATAAAGTTCAAACATTATTAAAGGCAAGTGAACAATCAGTAAAAAATAAGAACAAATACACAAATTACAAGCACAGGCCTAGATATGTACAATATAGCCTAAGAAAGGTACAAATAAAGTGAGGTTTAGTATTTATTAATAATTAAATTTAAAATAACACTATGTTCACTGTATACATTTAATATAGATTAATCTTTGTTAAAACTGTGTTTTTAAGATTGATTAACATTAATGACATATAGACAACAGCAAGTTTTATAGGCTGCTGTCACTTTAAGACCGAAGGCACAGATCCAAAATAATGATATACATCCTTCTCTTGCTCTCTTTCTTTTGAGACATAACTGACTGTGTTCACAAGAACACTTGCCCGAGACTGGTATTTTGAATTAATTTTGTCTGTATGTGTCCATCCATAAACTTTCAGTCTATGGCGGTTAAACATGAAATTAATCCGTGAATCACATGCGTGCCAATTACGAAAATTAACCATGGTTTTACTACGAATAAAACCAAAAAACCATGGTTCTTCTAGTTACTTCATGGTAACCATGAACTAACCATGGTTTTGCTACAAAAACCATAGTTTAACTATGACAAAACCATGGTTAATTTTCAGAACCATGGGTCCTGTTTTGTACGGATCACAGATCAACAACAATGCATTTAATCCCTAATGTGAATTGACTAACTGGTATGCTATAGCTCATGAGAACTATTCAGTTCATTAACTTTTTTATCTCATCACATTCAATTTGGATGCCAAAATCACATTTTGCCGTCTCTGAAAAGCTATGCATGAAACATTTTTTTTTTAATAGACTGTACACTTTCAATACATGCTTATTTCTTAGTCGTGGTTCATGGAAAGTCCACTTGTAATGAACTTCAGTAAGCTGAGCTCCACTAATGCACTGAAAAATATGTCATGATTATTTGTCTTACAGGGATAGCTGATCCAAAAAATTTAATTCTGTCATCCTTTGCCCACATTCATGTTTGTTCTAAAACTTTATGAATTATTTTTTTTTAGTCTATATGGAAGTCAATGGTCACTAAAAGTGTTTGGCTGCCAACATTTTTCAAAATATCTTCTTTTGTGTTCCAAAGAAGAAAGCAGTGGATATAGGTTTGGAAGGACATGAAAAATTTTGGATGAGCTATCCCTTTTAGTAACATGTAAATCATGGGTAAAGCTTAGAAATTCTGTTGAGAAGCTCAATGCTTGGACAAACATCCAACTTTAGCTTTATATCCTACTTTAGTATCTTAAAATGCACACAGTGGTGGCGAAGCCATTGTCACCGACAAGCTAGCAGGTGCTTTATACCTCAGCCTGAATTGTTTCAGGTGCTTTCACAAAAGAAATGAGTTCCTGTCAGGATTCAAAGGATAAATTGATGGATGATGCTAACTCAGCCACCCCATTTCTATCCCTTGTTGCTGCAAAAGCAATCCAAGCTCTTATTGAAAACATTACAAGACAGAAAGAAACTCAAGACTGTTCTAGGATTGAGCAAAAGCCAGAAATGATTATTAACTGAGATTGCACCGAGAGAACAGAAAATCATGGGGAGGGAATGAGATGACACAATTCTCCCACTAGAGCATCACACATTACTATTATTTACTGAAATATACAGAATGAATCAACAAATTGCATTTGCTCTGTAATCTTTCTTGATTTGCTTGATTTTATCTATCAGGATTGATAATCATGAAAAGTGGGGGTTACATACCAGAACAGACCCAGTTGGTTAATTGGAGGAGGAAGAGGGGTTGAAAAATAAGTGGTATTGGTACCATACTCTCCTGCTACTCTTATGAAAAAAACTCTTGAGCCGGTTCTTTTGTCTTCTGATTTCCGAACAAATTAATCTTATGATTCAGTTCTTTATAGTTCTTAACACAAACTGCATTCCGATTCATGAAAAAATAACTCTATCGAACCAGAAATGTTTAGTGAATCAAAACAGTAAAACATTAACTGTGCATCACGAATAAATTTCTGTTATGAGCCGGTTCTTTTTAGTGAAGCAAAAACATTCAGTGTGCGATTAGTGTCGTCTGATTTCCGAACAAATGAATCTTATGAGTCAGTTCTTTATAGTGAATCGAGAATTTCAATTCACGAAAAAATGACTCTTATGAGCCGGTTCTGGTTAGTGAAACAAAAACATACTGTGCGACGAGGGAAGTCAGTTTCCCAAATAAATTACTTTTAAGAGCCTCTTCATTTAATGACTAATTTAATCAATAGTACAACTTACCAGTTTGAATCAGTCTGACATCCTTCACTGAACCGAATCAATTACAAAATCAGTTACTAAATCAACATCTGCTGACTTACTTACCGAGCTGCAAGTTAGTGTTGTTTTCAGAAAAGTTTTACATTAGTAATAAAGATTTTCTAATGAATACAAACACGCGTGCGTGCGTTGGGTTTTCATGTTTTATGGGGAAATTCTAGACATAATGATTTTTATACTGAACAAAAATTAACTGTTTTCAAATGAGAAATATTCATTATATTTCTGTGAATAATAATTGATTTTTAATAAGAGTCTGTCTCATTAAAAATGATTGGACCCATTTTGCATGGAATAATCAGACTCTCTTCACTGTTCCTGCAGGTGTCTGCGTCTTTGGAGGAGCAGGCATTCACAGAGGCATGGGGTCAAAAAGCAAAGGCTACATTCTCTGAAACTATCTTGGAGACCTTCACTAATCCAGACCTGAAGAAACTCATCAATAAGATCAATGTTCTGGGACCCGCCAATCTCCCAACCACAGAAAGAGAGAGGGTGAATTGACATACACCACTAAAGATGTGGAGGAAAGAGCTGGTGATGAAGCATCAGGATTGTGTTTTGATCGCTCTCTTTGTTTTCTCAGTACAATACCATTCTGAGCCAGATGGACAGCATCTACTCAACTGCAAAGGTGTGTCCCACTCCAGAGGAATGCTGGTCTTTGGAGCCCGGTGAGAAACGCTCCCAACACTTTGTTGATGTGTGTCAGTAAGGGTCAAAGTGAAGGAGAAAATTCACACACAAAAGGAAATACAAGTGCTTGCAATGCAGCAAAAGAATGATGATTTATATAAGCTTGAGGCTTGATGCGTGAGGATCAAGTTAAAGACGGTTAAAGAGATGAAACGAAAGAAAACTAACAGATTAGATTTTAAACAGAGAACATTGTTAAAATGTTAGACAAAAGGGCAATTTTGCAGCTTAATTTATAACTAAAGTTGCTGTTCAGCCTTAACCAAAGTCCCTTTAAGACAAGTCATTTCACTCGGCGGCCATCTTTGAAATGCCTCTCTGGCATGCAAGTGCAGCTCCTATCTCTTTGAATGGGGAAGCATTAAATTCTCCAAAACTGCTTGCCAAGCTTACAATTAAATTTCATATTTGAAATCACCAATGAAACCTGACAACAACTGTCTCCTAAATTTTGTTTCTAAACATTCGAATCATGACAAAAAAACTGCATTTTTCAGGCTGGACCAAGCTAATGTGCATGCGCAGTCCTAAGCGTACGTCTCAGAACACTGACTGTTTCTATAGGAACCGGAGCTTCTAACACCAGCTGGAGTGACACGATGACTTTACCAATCAGCAAATGGCTCTTTTATTTAGAAGGCAGGACTTATTCCGACGTATTGCGCGTTGCACTTTCTCCCATTCATAGTAAAACAATTGGACCTGTCTTTTTCTATATAAAGTCTTTGGCCTAAACAGCCTGATTGAAAGTGTGATATTGCTTTTTACACAACAGTTAACAATAAACAAGATGTTAATATTAAGTAACTTATTCATTTTTGTTTTGCCAACAAAATCTCTAAGCAACACACAGTGGTGAATAATTCAATGACTCAAAGACAGCCATTTGTTTTGTTTCTGAAAGAATTTTTGATTTTTGGTCAGAGCTGTAGCCGTGTGACCCGAGTCCGAGTCCCAGCTCCAATTCCACTCTCTTATCTCCCATAAATGATTTCGTTGTGAGCTGTTCTACATACATCTCTACACTGTAAAACTCAATACGTTCAGTATAATCAAAACATTTGAGTAAACTTATTACCTCAAAACATTTAAGTATACTAAAAAAAAGCCAAGAGCCATGGAAGCAAAGGTCTTAAAGTTTTGCAGCCCATCCTCAACCTAACTACAGGCTCTACTCTTCACCACAGTGGTAACCCTACAAAACTAACATAACAGAACCGCCATCCAAACATAACACAACATTAAACACTAACTTATGTCTCTCTATGTAAATCTGCAAAAACACACAAAATAACACTTAATTTCAACCTTTTTTCCCCTTATTCAGTCTGACTCAAAGCATGCTGGGAATTCAATCATATTAAGTTCAGCTTACTACAATCAAATTTTGAGTTCACACAACTTTTTTCTATTAAGTACAGTGAACTTTCATTATTATTTGAGTAAAACAAACTCAGTTCAATTAATTTCACTGTTCGGTTTTACAGTGTACACTATTGACAATAGAGTTTTTTTTCCTCGTGAAAATTTGCCAAAATGTCACAATGTGACCGAAAGTTTCACTTATAAAGACCAAAAGTCCAAAATCCAGTTTTAACAGAGTTTCATTCATGTGACCATGCTTGAGTGTAACTGCAATGAATTTGTGCTGTTTCCCATCTCAAAATGCACGTACACCAAAAAGCCACAAACAGGCAGTACTAAATCTGATCCAGTGTGAATACACAACACTAAATTCTAATGTCTATCAACTCTTGCCTGCTGCCTCTGATCCCCACTTAATGGATCCTGCTAATAGATCCAAAGCTTAAGTCAACATGTTTTGTATCCTTTGCTCCTAAAAGCTTTTTTCAAGGCTTTTTCCTGATAAACTGCACTGATATAGCTTTTGTGAGCCACAAAAATCCGGAACGCTGTTCTAAACAAACAGGGGCCTTTTCCTCTGGGGCTCATGTGCAAGACTCAGAAACTGTTTTACTGTTCAGTTAGCATTTATTATAATGCATTTGCTTTATTTATATGTCTTTCAGAGCTCACAGAAATCATGGCTACATCAAGAAGCTATAAGAGGCTTCTGTATGCCTGGGAGGGCTGGCACAACTCCTCAGGGGTCCCACTCAAATCCCTCTACCCCGAGTTTGTGGAGCTCAGCAACAAGGCATCTGAGCTGGATGGTGAGCGAGTAATTCTTTTGGATAAATTGGGGGGCGGGGGATAAAGAAAGAAAGATCTGACACCCTGTTCTTCTGCTCTGCTCTTCTCAGGCTTTAACGATACAGGAGATTACTGGCGTTCCTGGTATGAATCTCCATCCTTCGAGCAAGACCTAGAGAATCTGTTTAAACAGCTGGAACCTCTCTACCAAAACCTGCACGCCTTTGTCCGCCGAAAGCTCTACGACTTCTATGGTCCTAAATACATCAACCTCAAGGGTCCCATCCCCGCCCACCTTCTGGGTGAGTCCGACTGATTGTGAAAAAAATACATATTTTTTTATGATTATCCATTGTGAAAAAGAAGCACACTTTAGCATACTTTTTTAAAGGACTTATTACAGAAATAATATACTTTAAAAGAATATATAAGTGTGAATTGAATGTAATGTTTTTGGACACTAAATTGCATGCTATTTGCAATTAATAAAAATGTATTCTACCTTAAATGTATACATTATATATATTAAATACAATTAGTTGAACTTTACAGGTGCTTTTTTGACCCACTGAATGTTCTTTTTGAAATATATTTAAGGTGTACTGCCGAATGTACTGACAAACATTTATGGTAAACTAAAATATACTTTAATGTCATTTCTATTAAAACATGTAAGTCTTTTATTTATTTATTTAATTACAATGATAAAGTTGCAGTTTAGCATATTTAAAAATATTAAATGAAATGTAATATCAAATAACACAAGTGCACTACAAGTGCACATATAATACAATTGAGCACACTTTTTTCACAAGGGTAAAGATGGTTTATTATTACTATAATTATGCAACTAGTTTCACAAAGCCAGTCTTTTGACATAAAGCATAAAATGGTCAAAATTTTAGCTTATTCTGGCCATAAATTGCCCACTTTGACAGAAAAAAGACATTCAGACCAATATGTGAAGCATCTTTTGGTAACAGTTTATTTTGATGATCCCTTTTAAACATTCTGTTGACTATAAGTAACTTTCTAACTTGTCAACTATCTTTCATTAGATTATTAGTAGACTATCTGCTTAATATAACTCTTTATTGTGAGGGTCCCCCAACAGACATTCTACTGACTGTAAGTAACTTTGCAACTACGTCAACTTATTCTAACCCTAACCCTACCAGTCTACTAATACTCTACTAACACACTAATAAGAGTTAGTAGACATGTAGGTGCAAAGTTATTTATGATCAACAGAATGTGTTAAAGGGACCATCAAAATAAAGTGAAACACATCTTTTTCATCATATATAACAATAAGTGTTTAAGATACTCGTGGTGATGTTCTCATTGTGTTTGGTTTCTGTTAGGCAACATGTGGTCACAAACGTGGAACAACATCTACAACATGATGGTCCCTTTTCCTGACAAACCCAATGTAGATGTGACAGACACCATGATTGCTCAAGTAAGCTAACAGAACTTTATCTCAGTGACTAGATAATATCCTGAGCCCTCCAGAGAGTGATAAAGTGATTTGTACCCATAGGGTTATAACGCCACTCACATGTTCCGGGTGGCTGAGGAGTTCTTCACCTCTCTGGGTTTGATCGAAATGCCTCCTGAGTTTTGGGACAAATCCATGCTGGAGAAACCAGCTGATGGAAGGGAAGTGGTCTGCCATGCCTCTGCATGGGACTTCTACAACCGCAAAGACTTCAGGTACATGAATCATGTCAAAGGAAAGTGGTTCATATTGCAGCAAAATGGCAGATTTTTATTAAAAAGAACAGATTGAACAGATACAACTTTTTTTTTGTAATATGAAGATCACATTAAAACAGTCTTCCAAACTTTCCATTACCCCGATTCATTATTTTTGCGACTTTTCAAATGCCTTTACAGATTTTTTTTACTCCCAGACCCACTTTCAATCTTGAAAGATGAAAATCCATCATAAAAATGTGAAATGTGAACTCTTCAGAGCAGCTGATTGGTGCTCTTAAAGTTGGCTGCTTTGGCTAATTGATCTGTTTGTTCTACCTACGTAACCTATTTATTTCCGTGGAGCCCCACAACTTCCCCAGCACCACCTGCCTAAATCTGCAAGGCAGTTCTCTCTACTTTCCTTGCAGCAGCTCGTATTCTATTCACTGTATTTATGTGCATGTTTCACCAGTAGCCTTCACTCAGCAGCAGCAACGTATAAGATCTAGTCCACCAAGACAAAGCCTATACTCTAAAAAATGCTGGCTGTTTGAATTCAAAATTGGGTCAAATATGGACAAACCCAACCTTTGGCTTAAAATTTTAATTTAAAAAATTAACCCAACGTTAGGTTTGTCCATTTTTGACCCAAATTTGATGCAAAAATGCCATGACCTTCGGGTTACAAGTCCGACTCTCTAACCATTAGGTCACAACTGCCCCAAAGCTACTTCCATGAGCCATACGCCCTATGACCTACGCCACTACAGTCAAGGTTAGGGTTAAAGGGTTAGTTCACCCAAATATGAAAATTCTGACATCATTCTGCCAGCAGCCATATCACCCTATAGCCCAGGACTGGTTATATTTTTGAAAAATTAAAAAAAGGCAAAAATGCTGTTTTCCGACAAGCTTTAAACACTCCTCCCATCTTATCTATTGTTCGGAAAGAGCTCATACCCCAAACTTTCTCTCTTAATTGTTTGAGCCAATGTTGTTATGTCAAGCTCAGGAAAGCCAGTTAAACAAACATACTGTAATTCTGTTTGGTGCTGCAAAAATATTGGCTGTTTCCCAAACACTTGTCCCAAACTCATGACATTGGTTGAGTCAACGCTGCTGTTTCTGATTGGTCAGAATGATCAAATAAACAAAATGGGATTGTAGAATTATTTTAATATAAAAATGGCAAAACATCACCATGAAATGTATTATTGTGTAATAAACAGCTAAATGTTTGTTTTTGACTCTGTTTAGAATCAAACAGTGCACCACTGTGACTATGGAGCAGCTTTTCACCGTGCATCATGAGATGGGCCATGTCGAGTATTACCTCCAGTATAAAGACAAGCCGGTCAGCTTCAGGAGAGGAGCCAATCCTGGCTTCCATGAGGCCGTAGGGGACGTGCTGTCTCTTTCTGTGTCCACACCTAAACATCTCAACACCATTGGCCTTCTGGATCAAGTGACTGATGATACTGGTAGGCGAAAGATGTTCAGAATGATACTTGCAGTATAGTAAACCTCTGATAAACTGATGAAGTATTTGAAATTCCATAGAGAGTGACATAAACTACCTGTTGAAGATGGCTTTGGAAAAGATCGCCTTCCTTCCTTTTGGATACCTTATTGATCAGTGGCGCTGGGGTGTGTTTAGTGGACGAACACCGCCTGAACGTTACAATGCAGAATGGTGGTACCTCAGGTAAAAACCAGCGTCTCATAATGGATCATTGTGGTCAGAAATCGATCATTTGTGCTGTTATCTCATGAACAGTTCATGATAATATTGAAAGGTAAACGACGGAGCCACATGAAGCCCTGGGTATACTTTTTTTTTTTTTTTTTTTTTTTTTGACACGTACGCTAGTGTACGCGCACAGTCGAACGCACAGCCTTGGAAAGTATATTGCATTTGACTCGTACGCAATGCGCATACACAGGCGTTCGACGCATGCGCAGTTTTGAGCAATCTCTCGCCACGAGGTACAACCCATGTAAACATCTTTGTATTCTTTCATGCTAGAGTTGTACAAATGAGGGTACTTATAACTTCTTAGCACAATCTCTCGTCTATGTAGGCTTCCATTGTCGCTGTAACTTGCATGCATTCTGGTCTGTTTATGCAGTTTTTCTTCAAATACCTTGTGAATCGAAGGCCTCAGGGCACGGTTGCCACCTTGTGGATAAACTAATTACTGCAACAACAAAAAAAAAAAAAAAAAAAAAAAATGAAAAACGAAATTGCGACCACAGTACACGCGTACTCTTCTGATGACGAAATTCGCGTCTCGCGCACTGTACGCAGACCCGCGCGTACGCGCAAAAATTGAAGTAGGCCTATAATTTAGGCTTAAAG
Source organism: Ctenopharyngodon idella (assembly GCF_019924925.1). Taxonomy (NCBI): domain Eukaryota; kingdom Metazoa; phylum Chordata; class Actinopteri; order Cypriniformes; family Xenocyprididae; genus Ctenopharyngodon; species Ctenopharyngodon idella. The sequence goes on from NC_067231.1 coordinate 4,784,030, forward strand.
AAGAAAAGAAATATGAGATGGGAGGAAAAATGATATGTCAATGCTTTTGCATTCTCTTGCGCTCGAATCTTTGTGTTCCCCTAAGAAACTTTTTGGCGAGCGAAGGCAAAGTTTCTGGGGGAACACAATAGTTTCTCAGGGAAAAGCAAAAGTTTTGTGAGTAAATGCAAAAGTTTAGATTTTTTCCCTTCTCATCTCATATTTTTTCCACTTACTGTGCTAACATTTTTAAAATGATGTCTGTAGATTCTTCTTTTTCTTTTTGAGACATCAAAACTATAATGTCAACAACTTTGATTGTAATGATCAATTTACGAGTAGAAATAAATTGTGCAAAATTGTTTAAATAATTAAATTATCAAAAACATATTTTTGCTTACTTCTCTACATACAATACAATTCAAAAGTTTGGGGTCAGGTAGATTTAAAAAAAAAGAAAAAGAAATTGCTACTTTTATTCAGCAAAAACACATTAAAAGTGACAGTAAAGACATTTATAATGTTACAAAAGATTTCTAATCCAACTAAATACTGTTTTTTTTTTTAACTTTCTATTCATTAAAGAATCCTGAAAAAATGTATCATCGTTCCTACAAAAATATTAAACTGTTTTCAACATAATAAGAAATGTTTCTTGAGCAGCAAATCAGTGTATTAGAATGATTTCTGAAGGATCGTGTGACACTGAAGACTGGAGTAATGATGCTGAAAAATCAGATTTGCATTACAGGAATTAATTACATTTTAAAATATTTATATAGTTATTTTAAATTGTAATATATTTTATACAATATTTCAATATTTCAATACAATATTTCACAATATTGCTGTTTTTCTGTATTTTTTATCAAAAAATGTGATGAGACTTTTTTTTTCAAAATCATTAAATAATCTTACCAACCCCAAATCAACAGTACTTTCTTGAATTGATTGATATTTTATTTCTTTTTTTAGGACAAAATACCAAGGCATCTGTCCACCAACCAGACGTACAGAGGAACATTTTGATGCTGGAGCAAAATATCACATTCCTGGAAACACACCGTACATCAGGTTGGGTTCTTATCATGAGCTTCCCTTGATAAATAAGCAATCAATAACCGTTTTGTATGACTTGCACAGAGAAATATTGGCTAACTATTTTTTTTTTTCTCATTTAGATACTTTGTGAGCTTCATTCTTCAGTTCCAGTTCCATGAGAAACTATGTAAAGAGGCTGGACATACTGGACCTCTGCACAAATGTGATATTTACAGATCAAAAGAGGCTGGAGCTGTTTTACAGTAAGTATTGATTATACAGATCGACCGTTTTGGATGAAACCGCTGTATCATCACCATGAACGGAAAGTCTGTAGATATCGACTGAGTGTTATTTGATTGCTTTTTGAAGGAAAGTCTTAATGGCTGGCTCTTCAAGGCCTTGGACAGAGGTGCTTCAAGAGGCTCTGGGCACTAACAAAATGGACGCCAGTTCCCTGATGAACTATTTTGAGCCAGTTACTACCTGGCTACGGGAACAGAATGAGAAAACAGGAGAGACGCTGGGCTGGCCTGATTTTAATTGGGTGCCACCGGTTCCAGAAGGCTACCCTGAAGACATTGGTAAGACCATGTGCAGACTATCTTTATTAAAGTCGGCATGAAACGGAAGTTGCGATAGGCTTTTCTTCCCTATTGTGATGTATATCCAAATGAAATGGCTTCTCAAACAAGAAAAAATTTAGAATGGGATTTTGTCCCATTGGGAATTGATTAGATGGTTCTGCAAGAGGGAAATCATTTATTATAAATACTGCAATATTGCAACAGTATTGCTATTGACGACAGTCATTATCATTAAATCATGCCTCCTGACAAGTAGAAAGTGGAAGCTTTGTGTCTCTTAGCTGCAGAGTTGCCAATTCCATGGTTTCCCCACGGAATTAGGCTACTTTTTAAACCACTGCTGCGACTTTTAAGTTTAAACTTCAAAATTTTATTGTTCTGCTACCTTATATAATTAGGCCAACAAAGCCTCCTCAGAAAATGAGCAAAACTCAAATCCTCATGTTTTTTCTTGAAAGCCTCAGGTAAAATAACCGATGAGATGCAGGCCAAACAGTTCTTGAATGAATACAACCGCACAGCCGAGGAGGTCTGGAACGCTTATACTGAGGCCTCCTGGACCTACAACACTGACATCACTGAAGCCCACAAGGAGATCATGGTGAGGCCCAGACTGCTCTGTTTACTACAACAACATTCATTCTCAAGAGTCTCATGCTGCAATTTTTGGCTTTAGCTGCAAAAAAACTTGGAGATGGCCAATCACACAAAGATCTATGGTCTAGAGGCCCATAAGTTCGACACCAGCGACTTCCAGGACGAGTTGGTGACGAGAATCCTGACGAAACTGAGTGACCTTGAGAGAGCTGTACTTCCAGAAGAAGATCTCAAGGAGGTAAGGATGGATGGATTTTTTATTGGATTTTACAAATAAAAGTATTTAAAAGACTGAACTTGTGCTTTTTGAAAGAGTAAAATATGACCTCTTCATATTTTTCATGTTCATAGTACAATAATTTGCTAGCGTCCATGGAGACCCTATACAGTGTAGCAACAGTCTGCAAGGATAAATCAAATTGTCTGTCTTTGGATCCAGGTGAGTTAACTTTTACTAGATTTACTGTACTGTTTAGAAGATTGGTTTTTTTTTAGACAATATTTTTATTTAGCAAGGACACATTAAACTGATCAAAAATGACAGTAAAGACATTTATAATGTTACAAAAGATTTAAATTTCAAATAAAAGCTGTTTTTTTTAGAACATTCTATTCATCAAAGAATCCTGAAAAAGTGTATAATGGTTACCACAAAAATATTAAGCAACACATTGATAATAATAAAAAATGTTTGTTGAGCAGAAAATCAGCATATTAGAATGATTTCTGAAGGATCATGTGACACTGAAGACTGGCGTAATGATGCTGAAAATTCAGCTTTGCATCACAGGAATACATTGTTTTTAAAAATACGTTTAAATAGACAACAGGTATTTTAAATTGTAATAATATTTCATAATATTTCTGTTTTTACTGTATTTTTGATCAATTAAATGCAGCCTTGCTGAGCAGAAGAGACTTCTGAAAAATCATTGAAAAATCTTAGTTTACAACTGATCATGAATTATAGTATGCTATATAAAATAATATGTGAAAGTCAGCACATAACGACAAGCTACTTTTATACAAGATTTTATTTGATGTTTTAAAAGTTATGCACATGCTGTGCAAAAACCCACTGTGTTTTTGTTAGTTACACTAACTGCAAACTGTTCGTAGTGGAACAGTGAACAATGAAAGTGCTTATAGAGTCTGTTTTTCATATCACAGCATGCCAAATTGATTACTCCAACCCCCCTTATGCTCTGTTTTTGATGTGTTTGTGTTTTGTTTTCCAGATCTGAATAAGATCATGGCTGAGTCCAGGGATTATGATGAGCTGCTGTTCGCCTGGCAGGGTTGGCGTAATGCCTCGGGTAGAGAGCTCCGCAACAGCTACAAGAGATACGTGGAGCTTGCCAACTTAGCTGCAAAGAGCAATGGTAAATGCCTGAAAATAAAGCACTTCTTGTATGAAGATCTCTTGCAACACAGGACAGCTGGAGAAAGATATTTAATTTTTCAGGAGGACAGTGAATTTAGTTTTCAGGCTACATTTTGAAAGTTTACGAACTATAGCCAAGTGGCAACAAACACTGACTGACTCACAATAAGAATAGTTCAAGAGATCGTTGAATGACGCTCTAAATGTTGATTGTTTGTCCAATATCAGGTCACTCGGATAACGGGGCATTCTGGCGTTCCCTGTATGAGACCCCCACCTTTGAACAGGATCTGGAGGCCTTGTGGAAAGATCTAGAACCGCTCTACCTCAACGTTCATGCTTATGTGCGCAGGGCCCTGTACAAGAAATATGGACCAGAACGCATCAACCTTAAAGGACCAATTCCAGCTCATCTGCTTGGTGAGAGATGAAATATTCTCAGTAACATGATTTGTATTTTTCCAGTTTTATTTTGTAGAAACCATGGAAACACCAAAGACGGTTTCATATATTATATGTTTTATTAGACAAGGGAACAACTGTTTGGATATATTTATAAGCAGAAAACTAATCATTGTTATATAGCTCTACACGTTTAGTCTTATTGTTTGAATCTCGTTTTCTTGATTACATATTGATTATTATTCATTTCAACAAGTGTCTCATAGCAGCCGCCGAGCGAACAACACACAGATTAACGTTATAACATCATTTTCAACACAATCAAATGTATCTAATATGATAAACAGTGCTGCGTTACCCCACATACGCTTGACCAGACTGTGGCATAATAAAAGTTCTGCTGCTCTCGAGCCGTGTGTCGCGTTCGTCTCTCAAAAGCAATCGCTCCGGCGGCCTCGTTCCGCTCCCACAGCACTCGGCCCTGCTCTGCTTCATACTAAAGTAATGTTAATAATTTCAACCATGAACATGATTTCTGCCCGAGTCCTGTCAGATTATTTTCCACCGGCTGCCTCCCATGATTCTGCGCTACTATGCCTTTGTTTTGAATAAGTGACCTCTAGTGGCGAAAAATTACATATTGTGCCTTTAATTACTACCATAAAACGATGCATTGTTGAAGAAATCGGTAACAATTTTTTTTTAAAATTTTTTTTTTACAGTGTCTTTGTTACACATTAGTAGTAACTAGTTACTACTACTATAGTATAGTACTATACTATAGTAATTAATATAAATTGTGCTTAATTACATGAAACTAACCTAAATCATCCTAACCCTAAGGGTGGTGGAGTAATAACTTCTTTTTACTTAATTCGTTTGAAACTGAATTAATGCCAGATTTTTTGGCTATGGCATCTGAGGACTAATTCTCATTTTTCTCAGTTATTTTGCTTTATTTCCAGATTCAATTATTGGCTCCTTCTAATGTACTAGAGTACGTACGCACATGCACACTCTTCAAAAATGGCGCTTTAAAGCTTTTGACAAACTAAAATATGTAAATTAAAGTTGTATATATTCAAAATGAAAGATATAGATTGTACTGAATGTCAACTTGCTTATTTTGCTCAAGATTATGATTTAAAAAAAAGTTAGCATGAAAAAAGTAAGCATGAAGGTCCACCTCTAAACATAACCATCACTGGGGCATAGCAGATCGTACAAAAACATACAAATGCGACTGAACAAATTCATTCGAATTAGCCACCAATTTCAGCAAAACATAGTCACAAACTGCCACGAGACTGTGTTGGACAAAACATAAACTTGAACATAATTGATTTTGACTGATAATGCCTATTTATCCTAATTGATATACAGTAACTAACTGTTAATGTGTCAAACTACTTATATTTTTTGGCTCCATTTAGAATACTAAAGCATTCTTGGTGTATTGTTGTTTCACCATCATCCATATAAAAACAGAATAGAATATCTTGCTTGACAGTTGCAGTCAGCATTGACTTTCATTATCTGAAAAACAGCAGCTTTCTGGTAACTTTAAAACCAAATCTGAATTGTACATACTTGTTACCTTTACTACTTTAATTCAAACTCAGCAATTCAAAAGACATTTTTTAATCAATTCTAGTCCTGCAACCTTACATAATTCTTTAAACCCAAAGCTTTCTTTCACAGAAGTGGCTAAACACAGAAAACTAGATACGGATTCAGTAACTTGCTGAAATCAACACTGTTTCTGCTAAAAAGTACTTTCCAGATCTCCTTCTTTTTTCTTGATGGTTTACATTGATATTCTGTAGTTGTTTGCGGCAACTCCAAAAGAATCGACAGGATTTAATGTGCATTCAAAATCATCAAGCGTGACTGTGTGAGTTTGTGTGTCTGTGTGTGTACATATTAGCGCCTGCATTTGGGTATGCACGTGTGGGAAATTGTGTGTACTTGTGTTTGTGTGTGTATGCAATGGTTCCACATGACTGGAGATTAAATGACTTGGAATTCCAAGCCCATTGGTTTCCTCCAGTGCCAGTGGTCAGGGATACATCGCTCACATCCTGTTGTTCATTTGGCTAATGTTTTTCTCTGCTCGGTTTTTGTCAGGAAACATGTGGGCCCAAACATGGTCTGGTATCATGGACCTTGTCATTCCATACCCTGGTGCCACACAAGTGGATGCCACCCCAGCCATGATTGCCCAAGTAAGATCAAAACTGAAAACACATTCTTTAATCTATTCCCAGATCACACAGTCTGAACTCTTGGAAAAAGTTCCATGTGTGTCATTCTCTGAAAGCAGCGGCTTATTACATGTACTGTAAGAAGTTAGATGCTGTTTACACTGAGTGCAAATAGTGGTAGATACTGTTTGCACCAAGTGTAAATAGTAACAAATAGCATCTTGTTTACATGGAGTGCAAATAGGTAAGACAGATATATTTTATGCCTCTTTGTGCATACAAAATGTCATTGGATTATTGAAATTCAGACAGTGAAAATAAATATTTGGGAATTTAAACTAATATTTCCTAAAGCAAAAGACAACCTTCTTGAAACTTTTTTTGGTTAAGAATCTTTTGGTAAAGACTTTATACAGTACTGTGCAATGACAAATGAAGGACACAAATTGCACTCATTGATTTCTATCTATATAAACTATGGTTTCTATCTAGTAAACTGCTCTTTGGTTCTTCAGGGTTGGACCCCCAAGCGGATGTTTGAGGAATCGGACCGTTTCTTTACTTCTCTGGGTCTTCTGCCCATGCCTCCTGAGTTTTGGAACAAGTCCATGTTGGAAAAGCCAACTGATGGCCGTGAAGTGGTCTGCCATGCCTCTGCTTGGGACTTCTACAACCGCAAAGATTTCAGGTATGTGCTTCATATCACAGCAAGACGGTCATACTCCGGCATGGTGGCAGGAGAGGTGTGATATATTCAATAACAAATGCTGTGATACCACATGTAAAAACCAATAAGATTTTTTGAGGTGAAGTTTGGTCCAAAAACATCCAAAAATTCACTCCAAATTGCAAAACATCCAAATTGCAGCAGGCGCAATGATATTACGCAGCGCCTGAAAATAGTCCCACTAAGTTTGTGTAGTTGGAGAGTTAGCTGGGGACTATTTTCAGGCGCTGCGTAATATCATTGCGCCTGCTGCACCCATGGTACGGCAGCAAAGTTCCTTGATTATTACGCCGGAATGAGAGTATAGTTCCTAGCCATATTGGCCTAGAAAATCGCAACTTTTCATTTTCCGTCGGTCTTAGTACATGATGTAACTACAGAAGAGTCAAGTTTTAAATAGGAAAAATAACGAAACTCTTTGGTCATTTTTGAGCGAGATGCTAACGGTCCAATCAGATTCAATGATCTATGCTAAGCTATGCTAAAAGTGGTACCGCCAGACCCGGAGACGGCTGAATGGATTCGAAAACGGTAAAACTCAACTGTTTGACTCTAGGGGAGTTGGAAAATGAGCCTATTTTCAAAAATAGTGGAGTGTTCCTTTAAGTCTCTCATGCACTTCAGATGTGGAGCGTTATTTGTATGATCTATAAAGTTTCTATGTACAGTAGAGTGTTTGATTTTGTCTTGATCATTGCCAATAGGCAGTAAACAACAATGAATCTTGATAGTTTTTAGACAGAGCCTGTATTTCATGAAGTGTCCTAAGATGTCTGCTGGGCCAAACAAACCAGAATTTCACCTACTCCTCTTGTTCATTTGATAAGGGATGTTAGAGCTGAAATGACATCTGAAATAACAACTTTCTAGCCTTTCCTTCTGTTATCTTGTGAACCTCACTGTGAACCTTTTCCCCCATCTCTAGGATCAAACAGTGCACAGTGGTCACCATGGATGACCTCATCACTGTGCACCATGAGATGGGCCATGTTCAGTACTTCCTGCAGTACAAGGATCAACCCATCTCTTTCCGTGACGGTGCCAACCCTGGATTCCACGAGGCCATCGGTGACGTATTGGCCCTGTCAGTCTCCACACCTAAACATCTTCAGAGCATTGGCCTGCTGGACAAGGTGGAGGAAAATAAAGGTACATCCGCAATGAATCTTGCAACAAAACACACACGTTAAATGCCAATCCAAACTCTAAGTGGTTTTTTACTGGTATGTAGAGAGCACCATCAACTTCCTGATGAGCATTGCCTTGGATAAGATTGCCTTCCTCCCTTTCGGCTACCTGATGGACCAGTGGAGGTGGAAAGTATTTGATGGAAGGACCTCAAGCTCAGAGTACAACAAAGAGTGGTGGAACCTGAGGTGACCATTCTTCTACTAATCCACGCTGTTAAAGGGGTAGTAGAGCCCTATGGTTTCAGTGTTGCGAAATGCAGTCATAAAAATGGAATTAACTGTACAATACGGAATCTCACGGAATTTTGCAAATTTAGATGAATAAATCAAATGTATGGCTGTAATCAAAATATAGACTAGTGTCTGTGAATATTAAACTGCAAAAAGACTATTTAAATAGGAAGTCTGCATGTTCTGCGTATCTCTGTGTGAATGAGCAACGCAGTTTGGTCTACTACACGTACTCAAGCATGCATGATGCTCATGGTGTTTCAGCATCTGTCGTCTCACTATATGAGGACAAGAACAAATTAACTTTTTGATTAGATCAGAAAAGTAACCATTATGTTTAAAAGACAGAAATTACAATATTTTATGGCCCATGAGGAATAACTGGAAGCTTATAAACACAAGGATGATAATTAACGTAACAGGGGCGAAACTAATTAGAAACCATGGTAACAAACAAAAACAGTGACAAAGTAACTAAACAGAACAAGATAATGAAACTAAGTTTTTCCATTCCAATGCGCTACTTTTCCATTGTTTTTCTATGTAAACACGCGCTAGACTGACGTGCATGACCGTTACGCTCGCGTCTCGCGTCTTTTGAAGCGCCTTACACACGAGTGCCGCATTTTTAAAGAAATTTTTTTAAAAGAATTTTTTTTTTTAAAGAATTTTAATTTTTACACTCAGCGCTGCTCATCAATGTCAGTTCCAAAGTAGTTCCAGTCGTTTTTTTGACGCAAAGATGCATTCTGTGTGAACCCTAAAGGTGCGTTTACACGATAACGATGTACTAAAAATGGAAATGTTTTTCCTTTGCATTTTTCGCGTACAGATGACAATGTTGTCAAAACGATCCCCGTTCACACAGATCAGAATCGAAAACGATTAAAAACGCTGTATTATTCATGCCAAGCCAGTAGTTGGCGATGTCACTTTGTAAAGAAAAACTACTGCGTCTATAGACTGAACACATAATATGCATGTACATAACGTCACCGTTTCACAAATCGCATTTTTGTAGTTTACAAGGAGACGATAATGGTATAGCATTTTTAAAAAACTTGCACTTTGAAACCCAAAAGTTTGCATTTTCAGGCCCCCAAAACGCCACTGTCGTGTAAATGAACGCCCAAAATACATACAAAGTTTTATGTTTTTAGTTGTGTAAACGGCCCCTAAACAAGACATGATCATGACAGCATCTTTCGGAGGGCGCAGCCTTTGAAATTATACATATTGTCAGATACACACAGAAACTCAAAGGTGTTCACTACAACCTGCCAAAATAAAAGTTCAGTTTAACCAAATTTGTATTAAATCACTATTAAAAAAAATTGTTTATTGTTTATTGATTTTAATAAATTACTCCATTCAAAAAAATTTCAATTTCAATTGATTAGACATACTTGTTGATACGATCTGACATCTTAGCCAGCGATATGATATATGCCTATAACTCAAAACATGCTGCAATACGATTACAATTTCATTAGATTCACGGACATGCGATCGGTATATCCATGTTACGATATTATTTGCTTATTTTACACAACCAGTTACATTTTTATTAACTCACAAATGCAACCAAAATATAACAGGAACATTTTATTTAACTGTGTGAAAATTGCAAATCCTGTCTCAATTGGGACATCCACAACAAAAAAATACACTTTAGTTTTTTTAAACATCGTTATACCCCTAGTTGTTATTGTTCTTTGCTAGCAGTTATATTAACATGTAAATTGTGCAATGTGTAAAGTTTATACCAGAGCTGAATTTGTGTATTTTATTGTAACAGAATGAAGTACCAGGGACTGTGTCCACCTGTACCACGCACTGAGGAGGACTTCGACCCTGGTGCAAAGTTCCACATCCCAGCTAATGTGCCCTATGTCAGGTAGATAATAAAATAAATCACCAATGTGAAAAAATCTGGCATCTATCATGTTACACAACACGTAAGCCTTTGGATTGACTGTTTATTGGTTTGGCTCCAATAGGTACTTTGTGAGTTTTGTAATCAGTTCCAGTTCCACAAGGCCCTGTGTGAAGCCGCCGGTCAGCCAGCACCGCTCCACAACTGTGATATCTACCAGTCCAAAGAAGCAGGGAAACTCCTGGGGTCAGTAAATCACTGAGTGATTTTCCAGTTTTTACAAGCACTGAAAGTAATGAAGTAATGAAATTTGATAGATTTTCAACATGTTTGCCTGTGAATTAAAGCTCTCTACTCTTTTCTCAGGGATGTGATGAAGATGGGCTTCAGTAAACCATGGCCTGAAGCCATGACTCTGATTACTGGCCAGCCCAAAATGTCTGTCCAGCCTCTGATGGAGTATTTCCAACCGCTCACCGAGTGGCTGCAGGCGGAGAACGAAAAGAACGGTGATGTCCTGGGATGGCCGGAGTATGACTGGACACCGTACAAAAGTAAGCATGAATCGACATCCAAATGTTGGTTTACCACTGAAAAATAAACATGCTTTTGCTGGGAAACTGGAACGAAGTTCAGTCAAATGAATTGGAACAGAATAAAATTGTACTTATTTCTTGATCATCAGATGTTAGTTAGCCAATCCCAGCAACAACTTTCCAAGCTCCAACACAATTTTAAAGCAGTGGATTAGGTGATTGTTCTAATAGAGAAACTTTCTTTTCTGATTGTAATTATAAAAAGGTATTAAAAACTCAAATTTTCAGTAGTTATAATATTTTTGATTGTGTTTTTATTGTGCTTTTTCACTCCATTTAAATATTGTAAATATTTCTGAGTGCTAAAAAGTGAAATTTTGCCAAAATTTCTCTATTTTGGACTAGTCCCCTACCCAGATCTTTTAACTTCCTTTCTATAATACATTTATAGAATACATAAAAATCTGTCTTTCATAAGCTTTTTATAAGGATCCAATTTTCAATTAACTTTGTACTGTACAAGTACAATTTGTATTATATATAATATTATTTTGGTAACACTTTAGTATAGGGAACACACATAAACTATTAACTACGACTTTTCCCTCAATAAACTCCTAATTTACTGCTTATTAATAGTTAGTAAGGTAGTTGTTAAGTTTAGGTATTGGGTAGGATTAAGAATGTAGGATAAGGTCATGCAGAATAAGGCATTAATATGTGTTTAATAAGTAATAATAAATAGCCAATATTCTATTAATATGCATGCTAATAAGCAACTAGTTAAAAGACCCTAAAATAAAGTGTTACCATTTTTTTTTATATTTTTTATATTAAATAGTTAATGTAGTTTTTTTTAGATTCTTTTCCTTTAGGCACTGCCTGCAATGCGCTGGATCCTTGACTGGAAACCGAAAATAACTCACTCCCACTAAATGTTTACTATTTGAATTCTTGCAAACCAGAACAATAAAAGTCGACATCATTATAACTAAAAGTTTGCTAAGAAGTATTTCCTACTAAAGCAAGGCGGTATTTGATTCTGGTCAAGCCTATCCATTGCAGACACTTTTGTCTGTTTTCTCTAGTCAGGTAGCACCGATTTCAAAATCTTTGATTTTAAAATCATTTAAGGTTTATTGTAGTATTTGCGAATTTTAATCCAGAAACAATCAATTTCCTTTTATCTTTCTTAATTAGGTGTTACTCGACTACTAGCTATTTTCATGTGTTTGCAAGTCCCAAGGTTTATCCAACTTTTCTCCAAAATGTAAACAATGTCACTACCATGTCACTAACAAAATGCTCCCACACTTCTTACCTGTTTGTTTCAGTCACTTCCGTGTTGGAAGAGAAGCCGAAAGCAGTCAACTTCCTGGGATTGAGTGTGGATGAGACAGGCGCTGCAGCGGGTCAATGGATACTGCTGGTTCTGAGCATCGTCTTCCTGCTCGGCATCGTCTTCTTAGTCTACAGATACAGGAAGACTAAACGCTTACAGGACAAATCAATGTCTCAGATGGAGCTTAAGTAAAATTCTTCAAAAAGAAAATAATTCTATTCTTACCATGCAGTCATTACTTTTTGACAAGATTCACCTCTTTTTGAATGTAATGTATATTTATTATTTTTGGTCAAATTTGTTTGACTATGCAATGAAAAGTGACTTGTAATTTATTTGTAAAAAAAATGTCAATGTTTGACTGCTGTTTTCAATTATTTGTATAGTCTTAACTGTGTGCATTTTTTGATTGATTCTACTGGTAAACCTTTATAGAATATAAAGATTATACAGACATTCTGGCTTTGTTTATTGTCTGAGCGCAGGAACATTTTCATTAAAACAGCAACCTTCAGTTTTAAAAAATATTTTAATATCAGTACAGTATAAAAAAGCCTTTTTTTCTGTGAACATACAGTATATTTTCTCATCCCTCAACCCAGGTCTGAGGTATACAAGCAGTCTGTGTCATTTTATTTGCTCAGACTGTAATGAAGTCCAGTGGTTTACCCAATTTGCTCTAGTATCCAACTCTATACCTATAATAACAACTAAACAAGCCAACCAATATAGGCTTCTCTCTGACACTCTAACCCACTCTTTTTAGACTTTTTTTTTCACTCTAACCCACCATTTGATTATAGCAAATTCCACTAAAATACGAAACTTGCTCCATATCACCATAAAAGCAATCTTATACCATCTGATACAATATATACTCATATTTGAAATTGGACTTATCTGAGCTGTTTTTGAAATGAAACCTCCAATCCATGTGGCTTGGGTGTACATTGTTTTATAGAAATTATAACATTTGTTCAAGCATAAAATCTACATTCTTCACTTGTAAAATGAATCGCACCAACATGACAGTAGTTCTCTTGAAGTTGTTCCTCTGCAAAAAAGGGTCAACACAATACAAATTGACACAGCAGAGACAAAGATAATCTTAAACAAAAAGACATTAAACTAAATGAATAAACAAAAGCTGACAACAATTTTACTCATATTACACCACAAAATCAACAGAAAAATAAACATTGGCTCAACCAATAAGTGGACTTTGGGGCAGGACTGTATATTTTATTGACTAATTACATGTCAGCTTTGATTTTTGCTCATATGATGCGAATATGTTTTTCGCATTGCAGTAATGAGAATTTAATTGTGCTTACTGTAATTGTCATTAAAACTGAATCACAATGCAAAAACAAAATATCCTAAATTATATATATATATATATATATATATATATAAATATTTCAGTCATGAAACTCAAGCGCTGATTGGTTCCTCTAATGCTGTGGCATTAGCCAACCAGTTGTACATCTTCATCCACATAACCATATATTTCATACCCTAGCCTGCGATCGCCCTGCTGCGCGATTATGAAAACTTCTGTTTACCCCTCTTCCTCCCCAGCACCACTTGTAGAAATCTGCTTCAATATATTCTTACAGCAGCATGTCCTTTATGTATATTATTTTAACTAAGCCGAACATATTCTTGTATTTGTAGTCGCAGATCTCGTCTGCCAAAATCAAGCATATTTACATTCCATGTCCCATGCAAATAAATGCAAATAATTCACTCTGAGAGTTATCATGACTGAAATATATTGTTTTTTCTTTTCTTTTTTCATTTGAGATTCACCCAACTAATGATGATAGGAACATGATAATTTGGGCAAACATTTTACACACTTAGGCCCCGTTTACACTAGTGCGTTTTCGTTTTAAAACGTATAACTTTTGCTATGGTTAATCCTGTCGTTTACACTACTCCAGCGTTTTCGACCCTCAAAAATGGAGACTTTTTGAAAACCCATTTTAGTTTGAGAACACCGGGGTTGTGTTTCAGTGTAAACTGAAAACTGAGACTTTTGAAAATGATAGCGTGGCTGCCCACGTTCGCTCTGCGTATCCTTGACAACCATGTAAACAATAACATGGAGACTGAACTGCAATCTTTGCTGGCTTTGTTGTCATTTTTAGCAGCCATTGTGCAGTCAATCATTTTTTAATACTGCAGCTACCTACTTGCGCAAGAGGCAACTGTTTACACTTGTATGCACATGCCCAGTGTGCATGAACAGTCATGCGACATGCGTTTTCGGTCATGTATTGTAGACAGAGACTGTTTCTGAAACACTGTGGAAACGACAGTGTAGACGAGCATTGTTTTTACTAGTGCAAACGGGGTCTTAGACATTGTAGTCTTCACTCTTAAAAATAAAGGTTCCAAAAGGAGGTTTACATAGCGATGCCATAGAAGAACCATTTTTGGTTCCCCAAAGAACTTTTCAGTCAAAAGTTCTTAAATGAACCATTTTTTTCTTCACGTGAAGAACCTTTTAATAATCTGAAGAACCTTTTTCCACTCTAAAGAACCTTTTGTGCATTGGAGAGGTTCAGTGGATGTTAAAGGTTCTTCATGGAACCACTGATGCCAATAAAGAACCTATATTTTTAAGAGTCTTCCTCCATGGGAGTAAGTAGCTGGGGAAAAATGGAGCAGTTCTTAAACTTACACAGTGTTGCAAAATGAGCATCTAAACAAAATGCAGCAGAACTGGAAATAGTCTATTTCCACAGTGTTGTTTGATGAGAACTGATCTCAGATCAGTTATAGCATGATGGAAAATGTCAATGAGTAAAAATGACCCACTGCTTTGGCAGGTAAACTATAGCAGACACCTTCTGACCTCAACATAAGGGGGAAAGTTAGTATATCACCTTGATTACATTAAAAACCTATTATAATGCAATAAAGCACATGCTTGAAACCAAAACATATTTACATGTTCATGAAGATAATCAAAATAATCAAATAAATCAATTAATTATTACTAGGTGTCCCAGACAATCTGGCTTTGCTGAAAGTGGTTTAATGGTCTACAAAACATGATATTGCACACAGACCAACAGACATTTCAAAACATGTTCTCAATAGCTCACTGCGTATGAATGATGGCTTCAAACGCCAGTGTCCAGTGTTCGTTGAGTTATCCGGGGTTAATAAAAGACATCCTCCAATCATCACGCTCCCCTGGCTCTGGACAGAGAGAGGTGAAGAGGTCAGTAGTAATATTCATGCATTTCTGTCCAGTTGGTGACCCAGAGTTTCTTGCTCAGTTCTTGCTCGGGCTGAAAGGCCAAGTTACACTTATAGCGTTCTTCTTTGCATACTTTCACACCGTGGTACTTTGGCATTATCCTGTAGTAAACAGCCCTCTTGAAGAAACCACACTGCTCAAGACAGACAGAGAATGAAAGAAACATTTCAGGTAAGAGTGACGGATATGCTTCTTAATAAAACTTTAATAGGAATAATTTACCCCCAAATTTAAATTTGATCATTTACTCACCCTCATTCCAACCCTGCATTATTTTCTTGAGGTGTTTTCCATATGAAAGTAGACTGATTTATGCAGCAAAGCTCTGAAAAAGCTTCACAAAAGCAATAGTTCACATGACCTGTGTACTATATTTCAGATCTTCTGAAGTCATTTGATAAATTTGTGAGAAACAGACCAAAATTTAAACTGTTAATCACTGAAAAACCTATTTTCACAGCTTCGTTTCTCATTTGCATTGTCATTGCAAATTTTGCTGTGCTATATTTGTTCATGTGACACAAGAAAAGTTGTCTGGCATCAAATTTTAATTAAATGTAAGCACAAATTATATTTGTCATATTTATTATACTTTTATGAAGCTTTTTGCCATTTTTGGAGCTTTTGCAGTAAAAATCTGAATCCACTTTCCTTGATAAAAAAAAAAAAATAGCTACTTGGAAATTGTGCATCTCATTTTGTGTTTCACAGAAGAAAATAAATAATATGTGGTCCGAATGACGAGGGTGAGTAAATGATGACAAAATATTAGTTTTGGGATGAATTATTTCTTTAAGTGAACAAGTAACACATATTAAAGATCATAGAAAAAACAAAATATTTATGATTCAATAGAACGCAACAGTCGGGTTCCAGAAGTAAAAACTCCTTTAATTTTCTTCATAGAGAAACTGATTTTTAAGGATAACTTATAAACCTTTAAAGACAGACATACTGTGAGCTGCGAGGTTGTTAATTATGGTATTTGCTTCTGTTGAAGCCGTCAGCCCACATTATTAACTTATTTTTAAAATAATAGTGTTTAACAGCAGAATTTGTGGTGAAAAACTACATTACCCATCATGCTGTACAGAAAATTCCACCAATCAGAGAATGGAAAAAATACTTCTGGAACCAAAGCCACTGAAACATTGGGCAGGCACTAGAGTGCATTATTAAGTAGTTGAAATTACTAGGGCTGGGTAAACAATATCGATTTCTCGATTTTAATCGATTCTCATTTTTACGAACCGATATCGATTCTTAAATCCCAAGAATCGATTAGTCTAGTCTGTTTTCAGTTGATGAATGAACAGAACATGTAGCGCGCCTCCCATAAATCCCAATAATCTTTGTGCTTTGTTACTTTTGATATGAAGCAAAGTCTCAGATTTCAAATGACGTCCATCTTATTATGAGAATCAAAAAATAAATACCGTTTTGGTGCTGTTTAATGTGACGTGACATCGCTTTAGCGCCTCAGTTAAAGAGAAGCGGCAGCACTGAGCACATGTGAACATCCTCTCCTCCGCTTTAATACCAGTTACAGCGCGAAATAAACATGACTAAACATCTGAAGGTATGGTAAAATATACAGTACAACTTACCGAAATCCGTATCATGTCTTGTGTAATAGCTCAATAAGTGTTTCAAACTCGGAAAGACGTCAATAAAACAGTAAACAATGTCACGTACCGTCACATTTACCTCAGAAAAACATATTCAGTGACCATAAACTCATTAGTCAGGTAGAAAAGTGAACTCTTTTGAAGTGAACCGTTACACATTCATTATAATGTTCTTCAATATTTAACGCATGTTTGAATAAATCAGTTATGACAGCCACAATTTAAAAAAACAAAACAAAAAAAACAAATTAGAGTAGAATATAATTATGTAATTCTAAACTTTATTTATTATAAAAAAACATAATTGAGTGTAATTTAAGTGTTTGTATATAAATAAGTTAATTTTAACCTTCAGTATTATAGTAAAGTAGTACCAACTGACTACCATGTGTAGTTTACAGCATTAGTTGAGAGATTTTTTTCCTCTAGAAATTTGAAATGTACTGTAACTGATATAATACATCCAAAATAATCAATATCGAATCGAATCAAAATCGTAATCGAATCGAATCGCAAGCATGTGAACAGAAATCGAATCGAATTGTGAAAATTGTGTCAATACCCAGCCCTAGAAATTACAGTCGACAAAAGAATGTAATGAAATGTAAAATGTAAAAAAAATTGCATTGAGATTCCCATTTGAGCTCCATTTTACTTAATATTAAGGGTTAGGTTACTGAGCAAGATAGACAGAATAAGAAAAGAAGAGATTGTTATTTGACTCTGGCAATGAAGGGATTACGGAATTAGGAGGTGAGTAACAGGCTTGCAAAGTGAAAAGTCAGAAAAAGCGTATGTTAACTAGGGAGAGATCATGGCTCTGCTTTACCGAAGGACCCTAATGGTGCTGCCATAGCGGCCCACGGGCCCCCGCAGGCTCAGTATTCCTCCGTCAGCCTCTCTGTCTCAGAGGGCTGGATCTTTATTTCTGCTTTCTGGGATTTGGCCTCATACATCTCCCTCCTGCTGGCCCGTCGGAAGAAACCGCACTGTGGAGGAGGGGCGGAGCCCAAGGCGGGACATTCATTACTAATTTAAATAACAAGATGCGGTGACATTTCACATCAAGGGTGTGCTGTAAAATTGAATTTCATGGACTGCAAGCATGTGGTTTAAATCTGTCCTGTCATATGAGTCTATTAACTGTCCCTGGTTAAGTTATGGTTTATAAATAAATGTTTTAAATGTGCCTAAAAGCGGATGGGATGACCAAAATCTAATTTCATGGTAAGAGTAATTTTATGTAATGGTATACACTATTGTTCAAAAGTTTGGGAAATTCTCTCAACATGGAGGCAAGAGAGGTGTCCGTCAATAAATGGGAAAACAAAGTAACTTGCAATACTTAGTTGAAAAAGTAACTCAGAAAGTTTGTTGTATATTTAAAAGTAATCCATTACTTTACTCATTACCTGCGTTACCCCCATCACTGACTTCAACTCAGATGAATCAGATGAGCCATATTCAATGCCATCATAAAATAGCACACACCTGTGACTGATCATTTAAATTCTGTCTAGTCTGTATCACATTTCTACCATCTCATGAGTATATAACATAATACTTCCCAGCCCAGTTGTGACCTGGATTTCAGATAATTCTAAATGATGAGAAAAAAATAAAGTTTTGACATTCCTTGATTTTGAGGGAATGTAGACCAAATATAAGAGCACAAATACCTTCCACAGAATGAGACTGATGATGCCTAATAACAGTATCCCTGCAACCGCTGCAACAATGATGATCCAGAGAGGAACTTCATACGGCAACTCCTCTCCCAGCACCGGGTCAATGTTTACTGAAAACTACAGAGACAAAGGGACATTCAAAATAGATGAGCTTTCAGCCATGTCATTAGGACTGAATATTTTAAAGGATCAGGTCATCCAAACTTTAACAATCTGTCATCATGTATTCACCCTCATGTCATTCCAAACCAATGGAATATACACAAAAAGCACAATAAAAGTAGTCCATATGACTATATTCCAAGTTTTCCGAACTCATACAATAGTTTTGTGCGAGGAACAGACCAATTTATGTCATTATTTACTAAAAATCTTTCTTGTTGCTGCAGCTCTCTTATCAAATATGGTGGCACTTGTGCAGCTGGACATTAGTAACATTAAATGTTATTTGCTCTCAAAACTGTTTCAGAAACAGTAGTCACATTTATTTATATAGTGCTTTATACAATATGCTTTGTTTCCAGGCAGCTTCGTGGTAATAACCAGGAAGTAAAGCAGCTCTACAGAAGACAATAGCGTCATTATCCAGCTCAATTTAGTTCACTGTTGATTCAGTTCAGTCCAATAGCTGTTGAAAAGAATATGAAACTACTTCAAAGGCAGCTCTACAGAAGACAATAGTGTCATTATCCAGCTCAACTCAGTTCAAGTTATGTTCTCATCCGATAATGTCAGTGCAGTCAAATCAATAATATTCATATTATTTATTACTGAATATTAAAGGGGCAGTTCACCGCTGGCAAAATTTCCTAAAACTAGTAGGGAAAAAAATTTAAATCGATGCTACCTGACTAGAGAAAACAAAGAAAAAAGGCAGTTGTCTTCCCTTTTGCCAAATAGGTAGGAAAACTTAAACACCCATAATGCACTGGACATGTTGCCGTCCAAGGCCACTCCCATCAGTCTGCTATGGATATGCTTACCCAAGTCAAATACCACCTTGCTTTAGTAGGAAATACTTCTTAGCAAACTTTTAGTCATAATGATGTTGATTTGTGTTGTTCCTGGGTGCAAGAATTCAAAGAGTAAAACATTTAGCAGCAGGGAGTTACTTTCGGGATCTAGTCCAATCGTAAATATGGAGAAAATACTGCGATGGAAAATCTGAAAAACCTCCTAGTTAACATTTCAAACTGACCACGAACACAGTGTTTGAGGCCAAACGGAGGGGAAAAACTGAAAGAAACGGCAGTTCTCTCAGTTCCGCCCAACTTCCCGAAGCAAAACACAGTCATGTACAGGTAAGAAAGCTGTTGCCATATTGTTCCATTTTTACCATAATGTTGTTTAAAGAGTAGACATAGTACAATTTTCAGTGATAAACCTACCCTTACAATAACTTTTCTGTTAATAACCCTCTGTTGATCCGACTGTCCGTGGGCGGGGATACAAAAATGCGGAAGTATAATCTGTAGTTTTCACAAAAGCCCTTGAGCCGTCAAAAGTTTTGTGTTTTGTGTCATCTGGTGGACCTTTGCTGACAAATAAACATGAATTTCTTGGTCCAGGTAACACGGAGAACAAGTAAACATGGTTTATTTGCATATACTCCCAACATTGTAACAATATAAAGCGGTTTAAAAATCAGCGAAGCAGTCTTTTAAACTTTAGTCAATATAACTTGTACACTATATTTCAAGATGTTTCATAAGACAGCGCATGAGTCGTCCAGATAGTAGACATTTTCAATCTTTTAGATGCCCCCACTTTCCCACCTTCCCACTCACTTTCCCACTGACTTTCCCACTGACCCCTGTCACTCCCATGCGGCCCCTTAGGGGTCTCCGGATCCCAGTTTGAAAGCACCCGTTCTAGACTACTTTAATGGTGCTTTTATAGTTCTTGCTTTGGAGCTTGACAGTCTGTGGAGATTCTGAACTATGAAACGTCTTGAGGATGAGTAAATAAATCATTATTGGGTTAACTCTAATGTGAACAGCTCTGACCTCTCTGGTCTGGTTGTCCATTTTGATGGCCGGTTTGTCTGTCTGCAGTCTCAACGTGGCCTGCCCCTTTACCTCCACTCGTAAGGCATTGGCGTAATCCTGCGAGAAAACAACAGAGATGCCAACAGCCATTTAGTGAGCACCATGACAAAGAATACTTGATGAACAGCTACTGTACATACCTCTAGCAAGGTGCCGTTCCACACACGTGACCTGACTTTGATCTCCGCCTGAGTCGACATGTTGTGCAGCGGGCAGGAGAAGGTCACACAGTGGGCCGTCTGCTTTGAACATGCCTGAACAGACATAAAAGACATTCGGATGATGAAATAACTGTTGGGGCACCATGAAAATCACTCCTCAGAGAGCAAACGTCTGCCTCACCAGCAAATGGGACACTTTACGAGGAGCCAGGACAGTAACAGAAGCTTCTGCATGGGGATACCCAGATCCCGCCTCTCTTTTAGATCGTTTAGTACCTTGCTCTGACAACTGGAAGAGATGAAAACTGAATGGAGTGAATGAAATTGAAAACGAGTAACTGTGGGCTGCTGTATTTATTTCCTCAGACTCACTGTGAGGTTGAGTTGGTTGACAATCTTCCCCGGTGGGACACAGCGTGACTCCGACGCTCCTTTGATCACTATCTCTGTGAGATACAGCAGCCATTTCCCATTGGTTACCGCAAATGGCCATTCAAAGTCAATCATCAGAGTTCCCAAATCTCCCAGAGGTTCTCCCAGCACTTGCACCTAGAAAGTGGAAACAATGAACTATTTTAGTGTTTTTACATTTGAGCTGTTTAAAGGGAGCTTAAGAGGATAGTTCACACACAACTTACAATTCGGTCATCATTTACTCACCCTCGTGTCATTCTAAACATGTATGACACTAAAGTAGATATTCTGAAGAATGTCAGTAACCAAACAGTTCTGGTGACCATTGACTTCTATTGTATGTATTCCTTAAAATATCTTGTTTTGTGTTTCTCAGAAGAAAGAAAGTCATACAGGTTTGGAACGACATAAGGGTGAGGAAATGATGAAAGAATGTTCATTTTCAAGCGAACTAGTGCTTTACAAGTGGGCTCAGATCTCATTTTAGTCCATTTAGATGTGGTTTCAGTCTACTTTTGATTCCTACTGTTGTTTTTGGGAATCTGCACCAATTAAATATTGTATATTGCAAATATTGTATTTCCAGGGTTCTCAGACATGGAAGTCGTCATAGTTTAGTGAACTTCTATAGCGGTGAAGAGGAGACGACAAAAAATGTTTGTATTCCCATTTGCTCTAATAACAAAAGAAAAAAAATACATGATAGCATTTCTGTGACCTTCCAAAAGAGGTAAAAAATATTGAGAGATTGATTACAGCAGTCAGAAGAGAGAATGATGTAAAATTGGCGGTCACTCCCTCAGCCATTGTATTACAAACACCCTCACTGCAGTGTTAATTCATGTTTTATAATTAACTGCCAAGGTAATATAATACGAAGTATCATATTATAAATGTATATAAAAATTTTTAAAAATGAAAATATTAAAAACTTTACTAGATTTGTGATGTTTATAACTGTGGAAACACATCATCATCATCTGTGAAAAGTATCCATTATAATTGTAGAACATTATTATGCAATAGTAATACAACCCGAATTCCAGAAATGTTGGGACGTTTTTTTAAATTTGAATAAAATGAAAACTAAAAGACTTTCAAATCACATGTGCCAATATTTTATTCACAGTAGAACATAGATAACATAAATGTTTAAACTGAAATTTTACAATTTTATGAACAAAATGAGCTCATTTCAAATTTGATGCCTGCTACAGGTCTCAAAATAGTTGGGACGGGGGCATGTTTACCATGGTGTAGCACCTCCTCTTCTTTTCAAAACAGTGTGAAGACATCTGGGCATCAAGGTTATGAGTTTCTGGAGTTTTGGTGTTGAAATTTGGTCCCATTCTTGCCTGATATAAGTTTCCAGCTGCTGAAGAGTTTGTGGTCGTCTTTGACGTATTTTTCTCTATAGGTGAAAGATCTGGACTGCAGGCAGGCCAATTCAGCACCCGGACTCTTCTACGATGAAGCCATGCTGTTGTAATAGCTGCAGTATGTGGTTTTGCTTTGTCCTGCTGAAATACACAAGGCCTTCCCTGAAATTGACGTCATCTGGAGGGGAGCATATGTTGCTCTAAAACCTTTATATACCTTTCAGCATTCATAGTGCCTTCCAAAACATGCAAGCTGCCCATACCGTATGCACTTATGCACCCCCATACCGTCAGAGATGCTGGCTTTTGAACTGAACGCTGATAACACGCTGGAAGGTTTCCTTCCTCTTTAGCCCGGAGGACACAGCGTCCGTGATTTCCAACAAGAATGTCAAATTTGGACTCGTCTGACCATAGAACACTTTTCCACTTTGAAACAGTCCATTTTAAATGAGCCTTGGCCCACAGGACACAACTGTGCTTCTGGACCATGTTCACATATGGCTTCCTTTTTGCATGATAGAGCTTTAGTTGGCATCTGCAGATGGCACGGCAGATTGTGTTTACCGACAGTAGTTTCTGGAAGTATTCCTGGGCCCATTTAGTAATGTCATTGACACAATCATGCCGATGAGTAATGCAGTGTCGTCTGAGAGCCCGAAGACCACGGGCATCCAATAAAGGTCTTTGGCCTTGTCCCTTACGCACAGAGATTTCTCCAGTTTCTCTGAATCTTTTGATGATGTTATGCACTATAGATGATGAGATTTGCAAAGCCTTTGCAAATTTGACATTAAGGAAAATTGTTTTTAAAGTATTCCACAATCTTTTTATGCACTCTTTCACATATTGGAGAGCCTATGCCCATCTTTACCTCGGAGAGACTCTGCCTCTCTAAGACACCCCTTTTATAGCTAAATCATGTTACAGACCTGATATCAATTAACTTAATTAGTTGTTAGATGTTCTCCCAGCTGAATCTTTTCAAATTTTTTTTGCTTTTTCAGCCATTTGTTGCCCCCGTGCCAACTTTTTTGAGACCTGTAGCAGGCATCAAATTTGAAATGAGCTCATTTATTGGATAAAAGTATAAAATTTCTCCATTTAAACATTTGTTATGTTATCTATGTTCTATTGTGAATAAAATATTGGCTCATGTGATTTGAAAGTCTTTTAGTTTTCATTTTATTCAAATTTAAAAAACGTCCCAACATTTCCGGAATTCGGGTTGTACATTTCTGCCCTAATTTATTAATTTTAATGTGTCAATGAATACTGAGCTGATTATAAACTAAGCTTTTGTTCCTCATTCACCTTTTAAATGGCCAAAAACATTTACAACTACAACGAGTACGATATTTTCTTTTGAAAGAAATTCAATTGTTTTGAGATAAATTAATAGAAAATACTCTTTTGAAAAAAATTAAATCTTTAATTCAGCAAGGATCCATTAAATTGATCAAACGTGACAGTAAAGACATTTATAATATTACAAAAGATTTCTGTTTCAAATAAATGCAGTTCTTTTGAACTTTCTGTTCATCGAAGAATCCTGAAAAACTATATCACAGTTTCCACAAAATATGAAGCAGCACATTTTCAGCATTGATAATAATAAATAATAAACAAAAGAATGATTTCTGAATGATCATGTGACACTGAAGACTGGAGTAATGATACTGAAAATTCAGCTTATGTTAAAATATATTAATAAGAAACAGTTATTTTCTAAATAATAATAAAATTTATTATATATCTTGCTGAAATGTGTTTTGGATCAGGTTGGTTTTTTTTTTGTTTTGTTTTTTTGGTGTTCACAACACAAACAATCACAAACAACTAAAATTATCTGAGCCACATACATTAAAATAAAAATCATTTTTGTTGGTGTGTGTCCAAACAAACCTATAACGCCACACTCACACGGAACACAAACTCCAGCGGACTCCCCACATCACTGGTGCTGTTCATGGCAGATTCACCAATCACACTGCCACTGAAGGACGTGTCAATCAATTGCTTTTCTCTGCACATGACAGAGAATGAGAATCAGTTCAAATCAAAAGGTACAGTAAGTGATTTCTAAGAAACACTGTTGAAAGTGGATCGGACCGAGCACCACAACACACTTGTAGCCAATCAGCAGTAGGGGGCGTGTCCACTCATGATGGGGAAGGAGAGAGAGTGAGCAAGAGGGAGATTTGAAGAAAGACTGAAGAAAGAGTAATGGCTGAGAGACATTACAAAAGAGAAAAGGTCAGAGGAATATCACTGGAAAAAGAAGGGTTATGATTAGAGCTTTAGGACTTGCGTTAATATTAGAAAAGCTTTCCAGGTTGAAGAATGCAGCTGTCACTCCTATAAATTACTGAACTGTATGTGAACAGAACAGGATTAAGCACTAAAAGGTGAATCGATAACCAAATTTATCGGCAGTGTGCATGTGGCCTTTGTTTAGCACGCACATACTGTATGAATCATCATTCATTGTAAATGTACATAACAATATATCAAAGTACGTACAAGGAAAAGGTAGTGAGGACTGTGTTCTTCACGTTGAGGGTGACAGGAACAGGATACAGATCCTTCTGTTCACTTATACTGAAGACAAACACAAATACCGTTCAGTCAGTCACCTTCACAGAAAAGGACCTGCAGAAATGACTTGTGAAATGAAATGTGTTTTATGAACAATTTGTTCAACACTATGCATTGAGGGGAAACTGTATACTCTATAAACCAGAAACCATCTCAGTTACTGCATACGTACGTGGAGAGCTGAAGTTGAGATTCAATCTGTTCTGTGTAAAGAGTTATACCAGAGGTCTCAAAGATGATTATCAACGAGGCCTGTGAAGACGGAAATCAAGAGAGAGAACAAATTAGCAAAACATATCAGCTGTACGGTCTGATTAGCTGAGTTCATTCAAATGGCCCGTGGAGAATGAGTCATCAGAGAGGCTTTTTTATGTACATGCAAATCTTCAGAAAGGTCAAACAATGGACATGTTTCAGTAAGAAAACAGAATGCTACCTTCTGATTGCTTTTAAATGGGTTTCCCAGATTGCATATGACAGACTCGTTTGCGCTGCACTCAATATCAAATCCAGACTGTAACGAAGACAAACAAAGAGAGTTGAGAACAGCATTGAAAGCATTAATAAGATTAACTAGAAAGAGTCTCTAACAGGAATTTAAATTCAAATTAAGTGTTTTATTCATGACTTATTATGAAAACAATGCAAAGGGAAAATTGTACAGGAGATGCAGGAAAACTGTATTGCTCAGATGTTGCTCTTTCATAGCTCAAGAAAGAACAAGTGTTTGAGATATTACAGAGATCTTCTTTGTGATACAGCGCCCCCATGTGGACTCACCTGAGTGCGCACTCCAGAGTATTTGAGTGTGGGGGGAATGGTGATGTTGAGCATGGCCTGATGGGCGTCCTCGGCCTGCCTGCCTTCATCTGGCATGTTAGTAATCTCCACCATCAACACCAGCTTCTTAATGTTACTGTTGAACTCCATAGTTTGACTGTGAACAAACCAGCACAATCTATAATTTCCATGTGTATTTAAACATTAGTTTCTGAGGAGGACTAGTTAATTTGTAAAATAAAATAAAATGTAGATACAATGATTTCAGACTTTATTTATTTATTTAGTTCATTTCATTTTTATTCCATGTACTGGTTTTATGTCTGTCATATCTCTCCTGTGGTATGTTTCTTCTCAAATGATAAATAAATAAAAACTCAAATAAAAACTCCTTAATGCATTTTTTGGTAAGTTTATTTTGCAATAATGGCTGGCTAACTGTACATTACATCCAATATAATATAATAATATAATATAATATAATATAATAATTTTGATAAGTTTCCAAGAATTTATTTTGCAATAATGGCTGGCTAACTGTACATTACGCCCAATATAATATAATATAATATAATATAATATAATAAATATAATATAATATAATAATTTTGGTAAGTTTCCAAGAATTTATTTTGCAAAAATGACTGGCTAATTGTACAGTACACTCAATATAACATAATATAATATAATATAATATAATATATAATATGATTTCAGACTTTATTTATTAATACTTTAACCAAACATGTTTTTAATAAATAGTGGGCAGTCTGGGCACTATGTAGTAAACACTACACAGTATGCAGTACTATTCCATTCTGAAAATTTTTTACATGGCACACACACACACATGAACCTTACTTACAGTAATCACTAGATTTAATGGATAAGCCTGCCAAAATTAAACTATAATAAGTGATTTCACTCAAAAGACATCTGAACGTAGATGTGGAACCTACATCTCTGAATACATCTTTGTTCATCTCTGTGTGAACAGATTCAGTTGTTTCCATCTAAAATCCTCACCTTGGGAAGGGAATGTAACTCTCATTAGCAAATCTGGCCTTCAGCTGCAGGTTACTGCTGCACCTGTTGTCATCACCACACTCCTTGTGAAAGTTAATCTGAGGAAAAACACAGAAAAGCACTCTCAAGACTCACATCAACATAAAACTTCGAGCAGAGGTTTCTGCTCTGCTGAGATGGAAATGCAGACTGGTTTGTACCTCAGTTTTGTCTGTCAGGGTCTGCTGGCCGCTCAGCACAGGGAAAGAGTCCAGGTTCTGTAATGTTTGTTGTGCTGCTGCTTTCTGCTCATAGAGGGACACGTTCAATGTGAACACTATGGGCTGAAGTTTGTCCCACACAGGACTCTGGAGAGGGGAGAAAGAAAAACTTTTTTGCATTCACTAAACACAGATTACGGGTTCAGAATTGCATCCTACCATACTACTCAATAGTTTCTTATGGTATCCTAAGCAAATTTTCTGTATGCATTAAATACATGCATTATAGACATTTTATATATGTTGGCTGCTTTTCCTCCTTGTACAACTCATCTGTTATTATTATAAATAAATAAATTGATTAATTATCACTGTTAATAATAATAATAATAATAATCATTTATTTTTAAATAAATATAAAGTATACAAAATATATTATAAATTAATATAAATAAATAAATGCATTATTGATATTAAAAATAATAATAAATAATAATAATAATAATACATTTATTCATTAATTTATAAATTAATATTATTAATTTATAAATATATTAAATAAAATATAATATATTATCAATAAAATAAATATATACATTTATCATTCAATTTAATTTTGTTGGCTTGAGAAAGTTATGAAATGCTATTTAAACTTAATATTCTTCTTCTTCTGAGATTCTATTCTATATCTTTTCTAACTGATCCGACTTAACGATTTTCAATAAACAAAAAGTCCCATAGACTATCATTTAGGACAGTGGTCACCAACTTTTTTAAGCCCAAGATCCGTGACCTGGACCTTTATGAAAGACAAGATCTACCTATTGAAGAATTAAGAGCAAAAGACAGCCCAGATTGTATTTAGTATTTTTAGTATTTCATGGCCAATTCAGATACCATTGTATTTATTTATTTATTTATTTTTACAAGCAAATTGGCCGATTCCAATACTGGTTGCATATATATATATATATATAGTATTATTATGATTATATTATAGTATTTGCTCTATCACAAGCAAACTGCCCTAAACAATATCTATCCATTTCAAATTAGATGTAACCACGGCATTTTAATCACGATCCAAACAAAGATGCTACACACGTTGCATGAGCAGTTGTTTTTGATTTGAATTAGATTTAATTTCAAGATGTAAAGCAAAAACAGAATGGTCTGACTTTAGATTTGGGAAATTATATGCTACATACAAAAAAAAAGGCATGTAACAAAAACGGCAGACAGGCTGAATGAGACGCAAATTCACTCTCTGACAGCAGGTGGCGCTTATGGAAGAGCAGTGATACAGTGTTTCCTTGGTTACCGCTGTAAACAAAGCAGCACTGCGCTTATAAATAGCTACTTTATTCGGAGGTAAGAGGAAAACAAAATGCCATTATCATCAAAACTTTTCTGACGACAGTAAGTTCCCTTCAGAGATATATTCATATAAGCCCTCACTCCCAATTCAATATTTATATTTTCTTTCTATATTTCGAGCATCGTGAACAGTGAGATGCTCTGCTTGCTACAAAATTTTCTCCTCTTTGCGTCCATCTTCAGCGTCTCTGGCCTCTTGTTAACGGCCGTTTACAGACTCAGGCGTAATGTGGGCTATTTACCTTTATCACTGTCCCAGTAGCTCCCGAAAATAACAGAAAAATAAATACAAAAATACAGTACAGACAGTGGAGAAATGTAATGTATTTTTGTACTCATATTTCTGTTATTTTTGGGAGCTACTGGGACAGTGATAAAGATCTACCAGTCGATCGTGATCGACGGGTTGGCAACCACTGCTTTAGGAGGTCAAAACTTTTATACATTAACTCTAATAGAGTATTTAAGCTTCATCCTAGCAACTACCCTAGGACATGTTTCGTGTTCTAAAACATGCTAGCAACATGTTAATTCATGCTAACAACATGCTAATCAGGCTAGCAATGTGCTAATTAATGCTAACATCATGCAAAAACATGCTAGAAACATGCTAATTCATGCTAGCAATATGTTAAAACATGTTAGCAATGTGCTAATTCATGCTAGAAACATGTTAGGATTGCATTACATCATGTTAGCAACATGTTAACAACATGCTAATATTATTATTCTTCTGAGATTCTATACGATTTTCGTTAAACGAATGATAAAAACTATGAAAAGTCCTATGGACTTTAATTTAAGAGGTCAAACTTAATAACTCTAATAGAGTATTTAAGCTTCATCCACAATATTTATCACTGGCAATGCCTAGTAACGTGCTAAAACATGTTAGCAACATGTTAATACATGCTAATTAATACTAGCAACATGTTAAAACATGTTAACAACATGCTAATTATGCTAACAAAATGCTAATCATGCTAGAAATGTGCTAATTAATGCTAGCAACATATTAACTCACGCTAGCAATGTGCTAAAACATGCTAGCAATGTGCTAAATCATGCTAGAAACAAGTTAGCATTGTGTTAAATCATGCTAGAAACAAGTTAGCATTGTGTTAAATCATGCAAAATCATGCTAAAAAATGTTAAATCATGCTAACAACATGCTAAAACATGCTAGCAATGTGCTAAATCATGCAAAATCATGCTAAAAAATGTTAAATCATGCTAACAACATGCTAAAACATGCTGGCAATGTGTTAAATCATGCTTGCAATGTGTTATAACACATTATCTTTCTCTCTCTATCTGACAGACTGTATTGCCTTCAAAACCTTCAAACTAAGCTTTAAAGTACTTCAAAGCAAAAGTACTTCAAACTGAAAGCTTTCAAACTTCAAACCTTTTAAAACTTGTTCAAACTTTCTCAAGCCAACATCAAAGTTTGTCTTGACAAACGTTTTTATCTACTTATTATTATTATTATTATTATCAGACATTAAATACCTTACTACAGCTATATACATATATATATATATACACACACATACAAACAGAGGCAAATCCTGTGTGTGTGTGTGTGTGTGTGTGTGTATACTGTGTGCATGGTGGTCTGAACAGGTGGTCTCTCACATTAACACTAAGTTCCAGCTCTTGACATGAGGGGGCAGCGAAAGAGAGTAGGCCTGTAAATGTGCTTTGCTTGTTGTCAAGGAAACGGACTCTGGGGCCACGGCGATTCTGGTCAGCGTCCACTGTGTACTTCACAGCTGAAGCAGGGAGAAACAAACAGCGTACAGTTAATCCAATAAAACACAGATGAAACACTCCTGAATCAGGGTTTCCACTTACTGATTTCCTTCTTGAAGGATTTGTTTCCATTGCTGAGATTGTAACTGAAACACACCTTCACCTTTATGCTATAAAATAACATATTATAATTATTTTAAATGGTACTACACAACAAGTATAATATAATAATTTTAAAGCTAATGCATACTGAAAAATCAAATGCATGTGCCTGAAACATTTTCTTCTTACCAGGAATTAACACACTGGCTTGGAATCACAATCTTCGGCTGCACTGTAAAGTTTTTGGAGAGGTGGATGACTGGACGCGACCTGAAAACCACCAATCAAACATCACATATTCTGGTTATCTTGCAGAACAAGATTGATTTAGTTAAACGCTTGTGGCCAGCAGGGGGCGCTCCAAGCATGCAGGAACCACATTTCTATTTGGGATCTGGTATTCATCTGAATGCTGACTGGCTGATTGCTATCTGTTATTATTGTATGTATGTAAGTAAATAAATAAATGTTGTTTTTAATCATAATACATTTATTTATAAATTTAAATAAATAAAAATTACATACAATATAATAGGCAAATAAATGAACTATTATTAATAATAATACATGTATTTATTTAAAATAAAAATAATTATAAATTACATAAAATATAACTAGACTATCTCAACAATAACTAAATAACTAACTCAATCAATCAATCAATCAATCAATCCTTTGGTAGGCACAATTTATTTCTAAGAAAGAAAGAAAAAGTCAATGTTTGGATTTAAATAGGCAAATACTTAAAGGACTGACTTTAAAATAAAAATTAGCCCAAGCTTTACTCACTCTCAAGCCATCCTAGGTGTATATGACTTTCTTCTTTCTGATGAACACAGTCAGAGTTATATTAATAAATATCCTGACGCATCCGAGCTTTATAATGGGAGTGAACGGGACCAACGAGTATGAAGCTCAAGAAAGTGCATCTATCCATCATAAACGTACTCCACATGGCTCCGGGGGGTTAATAAAGACCTTATGAAGTGAAGCGATGCATTTGAGTAAGAAAAATATCCATATTTAACAAGTTATAAAGTAAAATATCTACCGCCTTCCGTATTTAACTTACGAAAAAAACGGAACTGATGCGATGGGATGGCTATATTCCAGGATGGCAATGTCAAGATTCATCAGGCTCAAATTGTGAAAGAACGTTTGGGAGGGAGCATGAAGAATCATTTTCACACATGAATTTGCACCTTAATTTCATTGAAAGTCTTTGGGTTGTGCTGGAGGAGACTTTACAGAGTGCTCACCTCTTGCATTGTCAATACAAGATCTTGACCAAAAATGTATGCACTTCTTGATGGAAGCATGCTAGAAACATCATAATCACAACAATAATGATCCAGTCATAGATTCTTAAGTATTTGCTTATTTAAATTTAACCAATCCGCCTTTCAAACGTTCAAAATCCCTCAGAATAATATCAACATCTATATATACAAAACACTGTTAAAAGACTGAACCTCAAGAGAGCGATGCGGTCGTCCATGGAGCCCACCAGAATGTCAGGATAATCATTTCCATCCATATCCATTCCTCCATTGAGAGAGTAGCCAAATGTCTGAAAGCCACTGGGACCTACTGATTTCCCCTCAATCACCTAGGAGACAGTACAGTAAATCATCCTGCTCTTATTCTCATGGTCCAGATATATCAGATATGATCAACTGTTGATCTATGGTCTATTACTGTGTTACAATGATAAGTATGATTACAGGGTTATGAAACAGTAGGTAGTTGTACAAAAGTCACTCCAAAATCTTAAAGGTGCCCTAGAATTGAAAATTGAATTTACCTTGGCGTAGTTGAATAATAATAGTTCTGTACATGGAAAAGACATACCATGAGCCTCAAACACCATTGTTTCCTCCTTCATATGTAAATCTCGTGCCACGGAAAAACAGGCGAATCTCAACATAACACCGACTGTGACGCAAAAGTCGGGGTCATTAATATGTACGCCCCCAACTTTTGCATATACCAGCCCATGTTCAAGGCAGTATTAACGTCTGGAGCTGCACAGCCGAATCATCAGACGTTCTGCAGGTATTGTGAAGCATACAAGCAATGACAATAGCGAAAATGGCAGATGGATCCAAAATAACTGTTCATGATCCATGATATCAAGATATATTTAGTGATATTTGTAAATTGTCTTTCTAAATGTTTTGTTAGCATGTTGCTAATGTAATGTTAAATGTGATTAAAGTTACCATTGTTTCTTACTGTATTCATGAAGACCAGAGCCATGTCGTTATTTTCATTTTTAACCCGAAAACGCTTGTAGTCTGTTAATTCATAAACGCCTCTGCATTCTTATCGAGTCTCTCCAACTATGTGTAGCTTTAGCCCCGTTAGCCGTGCAGCACTATCAAACTCATTCAGAATCAAATGTTAGCAAACATCCACAAAATACATGCCATACTTACGTGATCTGATATGCTGCATCACCAACAGTTTGTAATGATCCATTTTGAGAGTTGTATTGTGAACTTCAGTATTGTTTATGCAATGTATAATGGAGTCGCGAGCTTGGGGGCGGGGAGCACGAGCATTTAAAGCCTAGGTGTACACACCCCAAATCAGAGCTTTTTTAATTCTACCCCAAAATAGGCAGTTAAAACAAGGTACAATAACAAATCTATGGGGTATTTTGAGCTGAAACTTCACAGACACATTCTGGGGACACCTTAGACTTATATTACATCTCGTAAAATGTCAATTCTAGGGCACCTTTAAATAAAGCTGTTCCATACAAATCCCATGATGCTTTACCTGGCTGGGTTCCTTGGTTATTCCATTTTGACTTCCCATCCATATAAAGACTTTCCCAGAGTCTTGGAATGGAGCACCAACAGCAAAATCTGAATGAACAAAACAAGACACAAACCCCAGAACACGTGATTAACTCTCCATGGCCTCCAGATGGCAGCACTATAAAACAAATCACATGAAATTATATATATTTCTGCATACACACTACCATTCAGAAGTTTGTAGGTGGTAAGATTTTAAAAATGTTTTTGTAATAAATCTCATATGTTCACCAAGACTGCATTTATTTGACCAAAAATACAGTAAAAACTGTAATTTTGTGAAATATTATTGTGATGTAAAATAACCGTTTTTTATTTGAAAATATTTTGGAGTGTAATTTATTCCTGTGATCAAAGCTGAATTTTCAGCATCATTACTCCAGTCTTCAGAGTCACATGATCCTTCAGAAATCATTCGAATATGCTGATTTGCTGCTCAAGAAACATTTCTTATTATTATCAATGTTGAAAACAGTTGTGCTGCTTCATATTTTATGGAAACTGTGATTCTTTGAAGAACAGCGTTTATTTGAAATAGAAATCTTTTTTAACATTATAAATGTCATTTTGATCAATTTGATGCGCCCTTGCTAAATAAAAGTATCACATTCGTGCAAAAAAAAAAACCTGCAAACTTTTGAACGGTAGTGTACTTTTGAGCATGTTCATGCAACATACATTATGCTTATAAATATGAGCATATTTTATGATAGCATACATTTTTAAAATATTGTTTTCAAACAACTGCATATTCATAATAGCTACTTATACTACCTTGAAACCCATCCAGATTGACGTCCCCCACTGCAGCAACAGCAAATCCAAACCCTGAGCCTTTTTTACCCTTCAGAACCAAGCTGGCTTTCTGCTGGAAGAAACCGTTCTCGTTCATGAAGATGTGAACTGCCCCTCCCTCCTCCTTGTAGCGGTCAAAGTAGAACGGCGCGCCAACGATCAGGTCGTTCCAGCTACAACAGCATGCAACCACACAAATGACATGTTATGTCTAAATGACTAATGTTTATTTTCATAGAAGCTTTAGCAAAGAATGATAAAGCTGCCATATAAGTGCAGTCAGCCGTGTATCTGTTGACATGCTTAAGTATAAAGCTCAACAGGAACTTTGCAAGAGCACATGGGGAAAGTTAGACATGCTTAAGTCTACTTCCTTTCAGTTCACTTTAAAACTCAGTGAAGCGTTGGACAAATCAGTCTTTGTGATGATAACGGATTACTGGATATGCAAACAGTGATATTGCCAAGTTTCACTATTAGTACAAAACTGTGTGAACTGAATCCCATTGAATTTCATTGTATGGACAAAAAAACTAAAATAAAACACTGAGATATGTGTTTTTTTGAATATGTATACTTAATCAAATCAAATACTAAGTTATCACAATAATAAACAGTTTTAACAGATTAGCCATTTACATCACAAACAACACAGTGATTGAGTTAAACAGTGACCTACTCGTCATTGTTGAGGTCGGTAACCGCCAAACAGCTGCCAAAGTACGACCCAATTTGTTCCCCTGGGATCGTCATCAGTGGGTTTAGAACCAAATCATGTTTTTCTGCCAGGATCACTGAACCCTTGAAATTATCTCTGGGAGCCCCCGTCACCACAGTGTACTCAGAGCGATTCAGTAACTTCATGTCCTCCAGCACAGAGTAACCTGAAGTAAGAGATGAGTTCTGTGTGTGACCAGCAGTGAAGAAACTGTAGAAACTTGTCTAACCACTGTAAAGTTCAATTACAGTCATGTGACTCTTTTGAGAAAGAAGGAAAAAGTTATGCTACATTTATTATTTTGTTTTATTTGATTATTTTATTTTATCTTTTTATTTTTATTTTACTTTGGTAACACTTTACAATAAGGTTTCATTAGTTAACATTAGTTTATGTATTAACTAACATAAGCTAACAATGAACAAGACATTTGTTACAGTGTTTACTAATCTTTGTTTAAGTCCCCCTGTGGTGAAAATCAAGTTTTTAATGGTGTTTATATGTCTATGTGGTGTTTTTAATATGCTTTAAGACAAACCATGTGCAAATTCATAAGTCAATGCCATTGCTGAATATTTTCTCCTAAAAACTGCAGTGAACCAAAGACGGTCTCAAAAACACGGTTTGAAATCGTTGGTGTTTCTGACGTCACAAACTACCTTGTAACCAATCACGTCAACTCATGATCATCAACGAGTGGATCTCTGAGCTGGTGTGAGTGATGGGGGCAGGTCTAATTTGCATATTCATAGAACTGGGTATACTAAATGAGGCAAGGGTGTAGAGTTACATTCAAGCTATTTTAAGACATGATTAAAACACTATAATTTATATAAAAAGTCCTCAGAAAGATTGTTGTACAATTATTGATCAATTAACACTAGTAAACACTAACAAAATTACTAATTACTGATAAAATTATTGTAAGCTATACTCTTTGCTATATAGAAAAAATACCATGCAGAAAACTGCAAAGAGATTCATATGAATCAGTGAATTATTATTATTTTTTTTTTTAATTATCTTTTTTATTGGTTTTTAAGGACAGTACAGAATAGGGCATCATAAAAACAGTAAACAATAAAATGTTGTCCATTATTAATCCCTTACATGATCCCCCTCCCCAAAATCATCATACCATTTTTAACATTCCTAATTTTGTACTTTAATTTTCTCAAAATAAACATTGCAGCATCATCTAATTTCTCAAAGTGTCTGAAAACGGTTCGTTTGAAGATTCAGTCTCTCTAAACCCCTCCTTTCCTCGAGACTACTCTGCTCCGTTTGGTCGGCCCAGTCTGTTGTGATTGGTCTACCGCTTACAGTGCGTGTCGGAAACAAAACGACTATTACCATATCTGAATTCCAGCTCCGGAGGCTTCATCAGCACTTGATACGCAGTTATACAAACAGTAACGATGGGGTCGATTTTACTGTATCAATTCTAGCGTGAGTCCGAAAGGTAATATTCGAAAAAGCATAATGTGGCGCTTTTAACACTTTTAACTAATGGTCTGAACAAACCGATTCACGAAAATTAATCAGACAGGGTTTTGTTGTGTTACAGCTGTACTCGCTGGGTATAATGTAGTTGCTCTATTTCGAAAACCGCTGAGCTACAGGCACACTACTGAAAAATGCAGTAGTTCTGTTACTTTTAGTTAGTTATTCCCCAACATTATCACGATGTGATTCAAAACCAAAAATCACACTACATACCTATGTAGATGTTGAGCTTGTCCTCGCCTAGCATATTGAAACGTCTTTCATTGGCATCTCCGGCAAAATCTGAGTTGACGTCTCTGCTTTTCATATGCACAGTGCCTATAAACAGAAGAATCTCTTTTATTAACAATATGACCCTCTTTATATGTGATAAAGGAGAGCTGACACACACTAAAGAACCAGTACATTTTCCACATGAATCATTTGTTGATTTTCCCATACTACTTGTGTTACTCACCCTGCCACACAAAGCTGCCAGGGGTCCCAAAGAACACATCGTCCTCCGTCATGCCCCCTGAGATGCCCATGTTACACATGCCCTCCAGGTTCTGGTCATAGTTGAAGTCACACAGCTCGTAAGTGTCCGACTGCCAGTAATCAGAAGGGTCGTAGGTCAAGTCGTTGCCCCGCACGTAACATTTGCCCACCATACGCTGCTGTTCTTCAGCGCCCAGCAGTTTTTTTACATAGCGATGGCCACATGCCTGCCAACATGAATGAAGAGATGAACATGAGGAATTGTGATTAGTATCCACTTTATTACCTTCTGACCACAAATGCATATGCTATCAAAAGTTTGAAATAATTACGATTTTTTTTATAGTCTCTTATGCTCACCAAAAGGCTGAATTTACTTAATCAAAAATCCAGTAAAAACAGTAAAATTGTAAAATACCATTTCAGTTTAAAATAATTTATAAAAAGTAATTTATTCCAGTGATGCAAAGGTAAATTTTGAGCATCATCACTCCAGTCTTCAGTCACATGATCCTTCAGAAAATGTTTCAGGATTCTTTGAAGAATAGAAAGTTCAAAAGAACAGCATATATTTGAAACAGAAATCTTTTGCAACCTTATAAATGTCTTTATTGTTACTTTTGATAAATTTAAAGGGATAGTTCACCCAAAAAATGAAAAAAATGAAAATTCTGTCATCATTTACTCAGCCTCAATTTGTTCTAAACCTGTATGAGTTTCATTCTTCTGCTAAACACAAAAGAAGATATATTGAAAAATGTTGGTAACCAAACAGTTGATGGACCCCATTGACTTCCATAGTATTTTTTTCCCCCATACTATGGAAGTCAATGGGGGCCATTAACTGTTTGGTTACCAATAGTCTTTAAAATCTCATCTTTTGTGTTCAGCAGAAGAAAGAAATTCATACAGGTTTAGAACAACTTGAGGGTGAGTAAATGATGACCACTTTAACCATAGACACCTAAACCAGCTAATGAAGACCTTCAAGCTTACTTGAAAATGACAGGCAGGTGTGTAAAAGCAGGGTTTGAACTAAACTGAAGAACAGTGGCCTGAGTGCATCTGACCTACTCATTGAGTCCGGAGGAAGGGTCCGACACTTACAATTTTGTCTGTGAACTATAAGCACTGGTCTTGCCTTTGCAAGTAAACTGTTTATTGTAAAATAAAAGGGAACCAAAGACACATCTCATCTCACCAGCACACGTCCTCCGTTCCTTTGACTGGCCACGGTCACTCCCAGCCACATGCCCTCCACCATCTCCGTTGACTGCGCTAGAGGAGAAACAAACTCCATCAGATAGCAGCTATTTTATTCCCTCAGTCTGCCTGCAAAGAGTAGTTCATTATATCAAAATCTGAATGATGAGGGAGTACTTATTAGAGAAATAACATACTTTAAAAGAATATACTGAATGTAATATTTTCAGTCATGTTATTTACAATTATGTTAAAATGTATATTATTAAGAGTGCTTTTGATCTACTTAATTAGGAAATAATTTTATATTTACTTCATATTTACTATTTTCTTTGAAATATGGTTAAAGTGTACTGCTGAATGTACTTACAAGCATTTATGGTAAACTAAAATATACTTTAATGTCATTTCAATTGAAACTTGTATGTCATGTACTTAGTAATTGCACATTTGTAATGATAACCGTTCATTTAGTACATATAAAATATTCATATTAAATAACACACTATAGTTAAAATTATAAACAGGTACTTTACACATGCTTTAGTATTAAAATAAGTGTACTTTAAAAGCATGACAAAAGATTATTAAAACACAATGCTTTAAAATGTACTTTAAAGTAAAACACCTAATTTGACATTATTACAAAGTGCACTTAAAGGGTTAGTTTACCCAAAAATGAAAATTATCCCATGATTTACTCACCCTCAAGCCATCTTAGGTGTATATGACTTTCTTCTTACAGACGAACACAATCAGAGTTATATTTAAAAATATTCTGGCTCTTCCAAGCTTTATAATGGGAGTGAATGGTAACTGAGATTTTGAAGCCCAAAAAAGTGCATCCATCCATCATAAAAGTAATCCACATGGCTCCAGGGGGGTTAATAAAGGCCTTCTGAAGCGAAGAGATTTGCTTCATTTCAGAAGGCCTTTATTAACCCCCTGGAGCTATATGGATTACTTTCATGATGAATGGATGCACTTTTTTGGGCTTAAAAAAAATGGCACCATTCACTCCCATTATAAAGCTCAGAAGAGCCACATCACGGCCACATCATCTTTGTCACATCACGGCACACCACACACTATAGGAGCAAAACGGTTAAATCTAGGATTTTTTTGTTCTCATATTTGTGGTCTCTCACGTTTTGAAAATCTTATAAGTTTTCAAAACTCTTTTAGTGTGTACCCAGCATTACCCGTTAAGTCATGAGTACTTTAAATGGCCTTTTAATTTATTAGTATTATATTATCTGCAAGTACAGTTTTTAAAAAATACACTTTTAAGATTTGAAGTACACATTCAGTACAATTAAGTGCACTTCTTTTTCACAAGGGGAATTCTTCACTGTTAGCTGCAGGGCATGAACATTGAGGAACATAAGAAATTTGAAAGCTGTGACACATTTGTGATGAAAACACAATGCTAGTCTTGTAATAAGCCATAATATTACCCATGAATTCAAAAGATATCAGGTTCTGCGTGCTTTAATCAATTTTCTGAAGCAAAATTAGAAGTGGCTAGTGCTATAGTCAATGCTAGTGCTAGGTTGGTAAGGTATTTTTAATTTTTGTAACATTAATTAACATTAATTTTTGTATCCAACACAGAGAGTACTAATGCTAAAAAGCTAAGAAAGCTAAGTACTAAGCTAAGAGAAGTCCATATTTTTTAAAGTTTTACTAAAATGCTGTAAACAGAATGGAGTATGTCAGGCTAGCTCTGCTTCTGCTCAAACAGCTTAACTTTCAGGTTGCACAGACTTCCCGTGCTTCATGTGCTGAACGTATCATGTTATTTCTGAACTAAATACCTGTCTGCAACATGAACCAATCATGTTGACCTGATAGAGGAGAGAAAAGCAGGTTAGAAACGCAGGCAAAGGTCTATAACATGGAGTGAGACACCACTCAGACAGGTGAATTTTATGGTTGCTGTGTTGAGGCTTGTTTTAACATTCACTTACAGCCAAAACAGGAGCAGGAAATTTTGGGAAATAGTAAGGGCTGTCTGAGCCCTCCAGGTTATTATTTTAGATTGATATGTAGATGTGAGACGCATTATCAAATCTGTGAACAGAATCCCTTATATTTGCCATTAGCCCTTTGAGTTACAGTAAGACTGTGAATGATAACTGGCTTCTAAAGCTAAAATGACATCATAAATAAACCATCTACACTATTAGTCAAACGTTTGGGGTCAGTAAGATTTTTTTTTTTTTTTAAGAAATAATTTTATTTAGCAAGGTCATTAAATTGATCACTAAAGACTTTTATAGTTTTACAAAAGATTTATATTCCAAATAAATGCTGTTATTTATATTAATCAAAGAATCCTGAAAAAAAAAAAGAATCACAGTTTCCACAAAAATATTAAGCATCTGCAGAGATTCATATTCAACTGTTTTCAACCTTAATAATAATAAGAAATGTTTCTTGAGCATCAAATCAGCATATTAGAATGATTTCTGAAGGAAAGACTGGAGTAATGATGCTGAAAATTCAGCTTTATCACAGGAATAAATTACATTTCAAAATATATTCAAATAGAAAACAGTTATTATAATATTTCACAATGTTACTGTTTTTACTCAAGTAAAGCTGCTTTGGTGAACATAAGAGACTTAAAAAACCTTACTGACTCCAAACTTTAAAACAGTTTTATTTTCATATATCAAATTATTTTTTCATTTTTAAGCATAGTTTTATGATAAGTCATATGAATACCTACGTGCACTGATGAGGTCCATCCTCCTGCAGTCATCCTGTTCAATAGTGATGGGACAATAATACACGGCTCCAGTTTCATTAATGTTGAATTTGCTGAGTTGGGACTGGGCCTTCTCTTGAGGCGCCCCGACTAAAAGCCTACAGAAAAACAGAAAACGCTGAATGAAAGACTTACATTGATTGATACAACTAGTGAAGAATATAATGTCTTTCTCAGAATACTGGCTTAAAGTCAGCATGAAATGAAAAATCATCCTATCTGTTTTCTAAATGCATATTATAGATCTTATTATGAATAATTCATCTATGCATATTTCTTTCTTTCTTTTTTTGACCTTGCAATGCTTAATCAAAATGTCTTAACTGGACCTTCTAGTGAAAACGATAGACTTCTCTCTGGTGATGTATTTAAGTCTTCTCCAATCATTTAGTGTAGTTAAACTCTGCCACTTTTGAGTGCCACACCCACATCTCAACATCCAATCAACAACCGATGCACCAATCCAAGTCCCCGCCCTACATTTAATCTTTTTCATT
This sequence comes from Ctenopharyngodon idella, assembly GCF_019924925.1. Taxonomy (NCBI): domain Eukaryota; kingdom Metazoa; phylum Chordata; class Actinopteri; order Cypriniformes; family Xenocyprididae; genus Ctenopharyngodon; species Ctenopharyngodon idella. The sequence goes on from NC_067231.1 coordinate 4,825,350, forward strand.
AATCATTACACTCAGAGGTACTTCACAATATGGAAGAAAAGATCTAACGCTACTTTCGTTTCATCAGGAGTCTAACCAGAATTTTGTATAGTTCCTGATTTGGATCCCAATTGATAAAACCCAGAACACAAACCAAAAATATATGACCGTATAGGGAATAAATTCTGAAGTGAATGGCCTAGAAAAAGCAATGGAGAAAAAGAGGATTAGAGAAGGCAAACAAGCCCAGACCTGAAATGAAAGGTGCAGAGAAGACTGTTTATCTTTTATTTTCTCTCCTCCTCTCTTGCATTCTTTATGAGAATGAGCTGAGGATAAATCGATTCAATAAAGTGGCAGAGACATCCTGTAACCAAACTCCTGCCACCATGGCATTTGATCTAATAACATACTAATACAAAACTACATTGGTTTTGGACCTATACAGGTATCGAAAAAGCAAATGACACAAATATGTTAACAAGCTGAACGTAACATTTATTAAAGGTGTCCTTGATTATGATTTCACTTTTTTAACTTTAGTCAGTGTGTAATGTTGCTGTTTGAGCATAAACAACATCTGCAAAGTTACGATGCTCAAAGTTCAATGCAAAGGGAGATATTTTCTTTTACAGAAATTGCTTCTTAAGGACAAAGTTTACATAAACCCAGCCCCCGAGAACACACAGCAAAGGGGTTGAGGCCATTTTGAGCTGCTTTAGAGAAGAGGAAGAGTTGTTGTAGTAGAGTGTTGTTGCCATGCCATGCCATGGCGATTAACATGACGGCACATGCTAGTCGATGAGTTGAATCAACTCCACAGCAGCTACATAAATTTATCCACTAACCATTCAGAACGTCCAGTTCCACTCTATAAGTTGTAACTTCTTACTGAGCCTCTCCATCAGTGTCCGACTCCGGTTTGGAATGTAAGGCTGAACACCGTTACTGACAATCGTTATTTTAGCTGTGTGAGATTGTCCAGCTTTGTTGTTGTTGAGCAACCGAAGCGTGAGCAGTTAAAGCTCCGTCCTCTTCTGAAAAGGGGGGGTGGGAGCAGCAGCTCATTTGCATTTAAAGGGACACGTACAAAAATTGTGTGTTTTTGCTCACACCTATAGGGGCAAATTTGACAAGCTTTAATAAATGATCTGTGGGGCATTTTGAGCTGAAACTTCACAGACACATTCTTGGGGCACCAGAGACTTTTATTACATCTTGTAAAAGGGGCATAATAGTTCCCCTTTAATAGTGTTTGCTAAAGGCTCTTTCACATGACTCAGGGCTTTAGAGTCATGCGTTGCTTTAGCCTTTACAGAAGGGCGATTTTTATGATATTGCTAGGTAACAAGAAAGTGGTAAGTGTACATAGCAAACAGTGAAAACATCTGAACTAAAACAATGGAGAAAATCTTGCAGATTGCTTTGATATATCACCATGACAAATTTGTTTTTCAAAATTCAGTATTAAAAATTAGCAAGTTTTGCACATTCTTTAGAAAAACTTCAATAATAAAAGTTGCAAAACTGTAAGATGTACAAATAGTAGGACTGGGTTGACAATATCAAAGAACTAGTACTGATATGAATGGAGTCTTCATTTTGCTGAACATGATTTTAAATAAATTTTTCATTTCTTTATGTATAAAGCTTTTTAATAAGAACCAATTTGTGTTTTTAAATAGTAACAGTTTCCTTCCTTGTTTCAATGTTAACTTTCTCCTTCTGTGCTGCCAACCGCAACATATTTGCCCTTGGAGCAAAGAATTCAGCTTCTGCTCTGAGAGTGTGTGAATGATGTCATGAGAGGCAGGGGATCTGTTTCTGAGCCCTCAGGACACTCTCTATCACCAGGTGTCACTGCAGTAATCTTAGCAAGAACAGTTTGGACTTGTAGAGTTGTAAGACTCAAGCCCGTGCCTCACTGATAGTAGAGTAGAGTGTCTGGTTTTCTTAGACAAACTGAGGTGCAGTATCTGCTATCTGAGATCCTTTCTTATTTTAGGAAAGCAAGAGTGTAGGGTGACTTTCTAGTGGACGTCTGTGGAAGATATTCCATTCTGAGTATCACTGATATAGTGACTATGGCCACCAGCTAAAGCTGCGGAGTGCAGTTTGCTCATGTTCAGACAAGACCCCCACAGTAAAACGGTATTACAGGAATTTTTCACAGGTGAGAGTGCTGAACCAAACCTGCAATCAGTCATGCCTAATATTTGTCAGTGGTTTTTGCAGGAATGACTCTCCTCCCTAAACTTAGAGTACCTGTCTCACACTAGCACCGATACCCTGCTGCTTACATTATACTGAGCAAACCGCAGAGGAGAGGGAGGAGCACTTACAGAAAATAACTGAAAAACAGCAGAAAAGCTCTGCTGGTGACTCGCTTTTCCAATACGTGCCTCTACTTACATTTTTGCAAAACTCCGAAAACACACCTAAACATACAATTTACTGCAGACTCCAGCTAAAATAAACACTAGTGGCAGTAAAACACCAAAAACTTTTATTCCTTTTCATACAAATTATGATTACAGGGATTATCGGTTAATAAAGAGTAGGGGTGTAACGGTACATGTATTCGTCCCGAACTGTCACGGTACAGTTCAGTTAGATGACAAATACAGTCAGTTACAGCCGATCAACTCTCCAATCCTGAAGGGGGCATGCGCATTAATGCATTGTAGCCCAACCAATAATAATCACAATAAGCTCTGTGATTTGTTACTTTTGATAAGAAACAAAGTGTCATCTTCTTTCAAATTCTGTCCATTTTATCACTAAATTCAAGCAATAAATGCCATATTGACACTTTTTGATGTGGCGTAACAGATCGTTGTATGCACGAGTAAACGAGATCATCCCTTCCTCTTTACTATTAGTTACAGAATAAACATGAATGAACATCTGAAGGTATGTTTAAAGATACAGTGAAATGTATGTGTAATCGCTCAATTAGTTTCAACCACGGAAAGACGTCAATAAAACAGCTTGTAAACAACGTTTAACAGTTTGGTCTCTGTTGTTAATTGTAACCTTTAATATTATAGTAATGTGCAAGCAAGGGCTCCTTATATAGTTTGCAGCATTAGCAGAGATAGATTATTTCTGCTTAAGAAAATTTTAATTTTAATTGAATGAAATCACAGTTTGTTTAAAAAAAAGAAAGAAAAAAGAAATGTTTAGTTTTCTCACCCTGCTGTACCGAACCTGTAACGAACCGTGACTTCAATACAGAGGTATACATACCGAACTGTCATTTTTTGTGTACCGTTACACCCCTAATAAAGGCTTTTTTTTTGCACAGTTCTTTGCACAATAACACTTTTACCATATTGCATGATTTGTAATCTAATACATTTTGACGTTTACATCACATAACCAGCTCCATATGCATGACTTTTCTCATGTAGTAAACTTGTTTGGTAGCTCACATGATACATCATTGCACTTGTGAAACACAAGACACGATAAAGAGCTCAAAGACTTGTAGAAGCAAGCTAAAATGGCATGGCTGCTTCAACAAATGCATTTTTATATCACGTTTGCTTTTGTTAACACTACCAGTAAGGTTTAGGGTAGGGTTTTGTGTAGGTGGTACATTATTATTATCAAACGTGATAGAGCATTAGCCTTTTAGCTACACTTACCTAACATTTCATTTCTGAACTTCTGCGATACATACAACAAACAACTTATTCAAATGTGGCAAGATTCAAGTTCATTTGTTTCCAATAAAACTGAACTCACTAGACATAACAACTTTGAAAGTGTCATGAAAAGTAACATAATATATTGCAGAATTTGTCGCCATAGGCAAGTTTGCAATGAGTCTGGGTTGCATTTTTTACATAAAGCTATTGGTATGCAGTGACATTGTAAATTGTAATAATGTTTTGTTAGATAACTATGAAAAACAACAAGGGATAAAAGTCCAGAAACATTTCTGCCTGATTAAAATACCAAATCAAGGAGCCATATTGGGTTTTTTAAGTCACATGATCACAAAGTCACATGGCAAATCAAGGAGCCATTAGGTGTGTTTGACTTTAAGTGGTGCTGGTACTCTCTAATCGCTCTCACGGTACTTTGATGTCATACACCGACCAGTCTGCACAGCGCTGCTTCAAGTCGAACACACTTAAATTGACATCATACTGTATAAAACCACCTATCACAAGTCTTGGGGTATATATATTATAATAGGCTAATGATGCAATGTCGCCTTACACTTTTTTTGTAAAGTGACATGTGAAGACCAAGTATGGTAACCCATACTCGTAATTCGTTCTCTGCATTTAACCCATCCAGTTAGTTCACACACTTTAGGAGAAGTTAATAGTGATCACACACACTGCAAACCGTGGATACACACACTCAGAGCAGTGAGCAGATTGGGGGTTAGGTGCCTTGCTCAAGGGCACCTCAGTCATTTCCTGCCGTTATTGATACTCGGACCCACAACCTTTGGGTAATCAGTCTGACTATCTAACCATTAGACCACAACTGCGCCAAATTAAGTGTTTTCTCTGGTGTTCTCATGAGAATAAGACTAATGCAGCCTTCACACACTCACACACACACACATATATATACATATATAAAAATATATATATGTGTGTGTGTGTGTGTGTGTGTGTGTGTGTGTGTGTGTGAGAGAGAGAGAGAGTGTGTGAAGGCTGCATTAGTCTTATTCTCATGAGAACACCAGAGAAAACACTTAATTTGGGGCAGCTGGAAGGTTGTGGGTTCGAGTCTCAATAACGGCAGGAAATGACTGAGGTGCCCTTGAGCAAGGCACCTAACCCCCTATATATTACATATATATATATATATATATATATACACACATTTGATGTATTTTCTATGTATTTTACACAGCGAAAGCATTTATTTCACTGAAATTATGGAAATGTCAGCATCTAAATAGCGTGGTGAATGTATATTATAGCACGGGTAATGTTTATTTTGCCAACAAACAGATGCTACATTTTATTTACAAGTGGATTTTGACTAAATATCTTCTATACATTTTGGCTTTAATATGATTTCCCCATAAAATAGGGAAGAATGAACCTGGTGTCCTCCATAATTATAATTCTTTCTGACAACAAAGCCCTTGAACTCGTAATTATGACTTTAGGAGTGGGAAGTAGGACATTTTTGATAGCACATGAAGGGTTGGTTCACCTAAAATTCTGTCATCATTTACTCATAGCATATAATTTGAAGAATGCTGAAGTCCAAACAAAACGGGACCCCACTGACTTTCATTGTATGAACAAAAAATAAATAAAAATAAATCAATTCTTTTATATTCCGCAGGACAAAGAAAGTCGTACAGGTTTTAAACAACATGAGGGTGAGTAATATGACCATTCCTTTAAAGGAATAATGCAACATGTAGCAACAATGGAAACTCCTTTAACTTTTGCCATCAACCAAAGCAGTCTGTGGAAAAATGAAACATAAAACATGACCTCAGTTTGCCCCAGTAATGCTGAGAGGAATTAGGGCATGTCATGCTATGCTAATCTGAGAGCAGTGGTGTTTAGTGAACTGTGAGACTGACATTAAGAACAGGCAACACTGGCCTAATGTGATGCATTTTAGCTTAGTGTGACTTACAGGCCTGATGTAAAGCTGTTCACTCTTTTGGACGATGTTAGGTGGTTTATTTTTAGTAGCAACTAGTTAAAGTAATAGTAGGTTCATGGGTTTTCTATACATATTGAAACTGTAACATTTAAAACATTTTCACAAATCATTTTCAATACCATTTTTCAAGGTACTGCATTGAAGTTAGAAATTCCAGTAACATTAGGCTGGTATTGTAATGACTAAGCCCTGTGACAAAGTAACAGACTTACTGATCCTTACTGAACTCATCAGAGCAGATACTCTGACATATTGTTTGAAACTGCTCCAACATAGCAACTTATGACTCAACTAATGGCATGAGTTTGGAGCAGAACTCCTTGTTTATCAGGACAATGGTGGACAGGGGGCAGGATGGAAGACGCATTGAATTTTTATGCAAAGCTGGTGTCTCATCCAGTCATACCACACACATTTAATCTGCAGCGGTGTGATAAGGCAAACCCAAACAACCTGCATGGCTCAAGATCACTGATTCCACTTGCAGTTACATTAACTAAACCTGTATAGAATGAGCGTAGACGTCTGATCGAGATGGATCAGTGATCTTTACGCCTGTATGAAGATATGATCAGGTGATTCACAAGCTTGACAGAACACATAAAAAAAAAAACATTTGACTTCTTTCATTATTTTCGTGTTATCCCAGATTTACACTGTAAAGTGTAGGCTATAGTTTTTTTTTTTTTTTTTTTTTTTAAATGTTTTTGCATATACACTTTGAATTACACCTACACTTTGAATTTGCTCTTACTTTATGAATTAGCCTGAAGGGCAGACACAGTTCTGACAGAAGACAAAACTACTGGCACAACAAGAGTCAGACAAGCCTAAAATAGCCGAAAACACAGTCAGGCCAGGACTCCTTCTCTGCTCAGATGTTGATTCTCTTCTATAAATAGATTGATCAATGAATTAGATTATTGGTGATTGGATTATTCAGTGAAGTTCCTCGCTGACCAGATGATCATTTCTGCACAAATACCATAAACAGGGTAATACAACCACTCAGATGGCATATTGAATTTGACAATACAAGCCGGGAACAAAGTCCTTAATCTATTTAGCTTTTTGTAAATGGCATAATTACTACTCTGTGCAGGAGAGTCACAACCTGACTATGGAGCATCTATCAACATTACTGCCATACAACTGTTCATAAATTCATGAAAAAAAAAAAAAAAAAAAAAAAAAATACTAAGCAAGGAAATTAGGCAAAGTGCGAATGTGTTTGTCTAGAGAGCTTGAAGTACAAGAGGGCATCTGCTAAGCTTTAGGCCCCTGTTTTTATTTAAATTCGTCTGATCCTTATATGGTAACATATGGATTGGTTTGGGGTAACAAGAAACAATAAGGGGGTATATAAGACAGACCGCACTAGGCTAGGGTGTCCTTCTCTACAGACTTTTTGCAAGGAGTGTCATTACATTCTCACCACTAAAGGAATAAAGACTTTTTCCACAACACCAGATAGGCAGTAAGATAAGAAATGATGCTCCAGTTCCAATGTTGACTAGACACTAGCAACATCCTTTATCACTGCTGTTGTTGTGTCTCTCAGGTGTGTGTCTATACTATCTGTCAGAGGCTTTTCCAGCAGGCAAACATCCTGTCAGAGCGGCACCAGCCACCATTAGTAGAAGAGACACAGAGGAAAAGACATCTGTCATCAAACACGCCATCAGCAACCATAAAGAGAAGAGATGAAAACACCTCCAATAGACAATTTAACATCCTGAAGAGAATCCCCCACCACAAACAGATTTGAAAAAAATAGCTAAAAATAAATATAGTATAAACACTGTTCAGATATTATAACATTATATTAACTGATGTCTCACAATGATTATCAATGGTCCTATAGATACCCTTTTAGAATTCTGTTATAATTAACATATTTTCTCAGTTAATAATTCTCACATTAATCAAGGAGACCTGATTTCACTTGAAGTATATCAGGGCCTTTAGTCGCAGAAAACAGCACAAGCGGCCTCGTGAAGGAACACAGAAGGGCTTTTCACACTAGTTAAATAGTTAACCTTGGGTCATTCTAAGCCTTTCACACTGCTTATAATTTACCTGGGGTTAACAATTAATCCTGGGTATTCCATATGCTGAACAGTGTGCTGAATTTCAACGTCCTCTCGTGGTCAATTTCATTGACTTCGAGAAAGCATTCGACAGCATTTCACTTGCAAATCTGTCTAGTGTACGGCAATCCATAACTGTCACGGTTCCAGTCATTCCCGGACTCCATTTCCCACAATCCTCCCTGGTTATCACCTGCACTCACTACCAATCAGTAAGCACCACACCCAGCTGCCGGACTGTGTACTGATGTGTACTTTTTCTGTGAGGGTGTTAATCAGCCACTTAAATCACAATTGATTCGTGAGGGACCTCGTTCCTCCCTTAGTCATTTTTTGGAGTTTGCATTATTGACTGTGGGCTCTCCATTTACTGTGGGGGTCGCGGAGGAATGCGACACTTCATCTATTCACGTAATGGCTGCCACGCTAGAAAACACTCACAAAATGGCGGCCGCAACAACAACACCAAGTCAAGTCACCGCTGATCTTCCAGAGCCACGTTACGTCTCCGCTGATCTTCCAGAGCCACGTCATGTCTCTGGACCTGTCCGAGAGCGGAGAGGATTGTTGTCCGGTGTGGATGATCCACCGCTGACTTCAGCACGAGCAGCTGGCATTCCAAAGCCTCCGCCGGCCACTTCGCACTCAAGCCCGCCGGTCGCTTCGCACTCAAGCCTGCCGCACTCAAGCCCCCCCCCCCAAATGCAAATGGATCTTACCCTGAGTCCCGCTTCGTTACAATAACAGTTTCTGGGCAATCATGTCCTAATGGTTAGAGAGTCAGACTAGTAACCCGAAGGTTGCGGGTTCGATTCTCAATACTGACAGGAAATGACTATGGTGCCCTTGAGCAAAGGCACCTAACCCCCAATCACTCCCCGTGTGCAACAGCGAAAAATGGCTACCTACTGCTCCGAGTGTTTGTGTCCATAGTTTGCAGTGTGTGTCTTTACTACTTACTACTCCTAATGTGTGTGCACTAACTTGGATTGGTTAAACACAGAGGACAAATTCCGAGTATGGGTTACCATACTTGGCCTTCACATGTCACTTTCACTTTGTCTATGTATTCAAGAACATCTATCATAACTCTAGGTGTTGTGTGCAAACCGACATGGAAACAACTTAGTTCTTTGACGTGGTGACAGCTATCAGGCATCGGTGAAATTTGTCACCCCTGCAGTTCCTGCTTGACATAGACTATGTCATATGGAAGACAGCAAGTGGAAATGACTGTGGCATTTCATGGACAGACCAAGGTTGGCTGATCTGGACTTTGCAGATGATGTTGCACTACTAGCAGTGTCGCGGGAGAAGCTACAGCAACTTACCACCAGGTTAGAAAGATTGGCACTTAAGATCATTCTGCAGATCACCATCAAAAAGACCCAAGTGATGCACATGAGTGGGGAAGATGAAGATCTACTGATGCTAATCAGCATTAGCAACCAGCCACTCAATGATATAGACCGATTTACATACTTGTAATGTGATTGCACAGGATAGCGCACTTTCTTGATGGAACACACCCCTTCAGCCGAACTAGGTGGCAAAAGAGCCTGTTGCATGACTGGATTTAATAGGGGAAACTGCAAAAATGTGAGTAAAACAATTAAACTAAGGTTGGGCTCGATAGTGTTCCTGTTACAACTTAGCAAAGATCCAGTTATACATGGATATTGACATAGAGCCAGGAATCATGTTTCCAGACATTTACATGTGCCTAATTTCGACGCCGGGGAAATACATAAATTATTATATAGTAAATATATAAGTGATGAGTTGTCAATACAATATATAACAATACAATATATAGGGTATTATTTTACCACAAAATTCAACATATTGACAAAATAATAACTGCAAATCCAGGTTTCACTGCCTGGAGTCCAGTTGTTTCTGTGAATTGCAGCGATCTATTTGCTTCTTTTCTTTAGCTTTCGGCAATCTGTAAAAATATACCTCAGATTTCTTGTTAAATCTATTTGTACAGTCATTCGCAAAGCTCTTTCCTGTTTTGAATGTGTTTTGTGTGTTTTTCACAGCATTCACGCTAAAAAAACAATGCTGCCACTCAGTCTTTTTGCCACTCATTGGGTGTAACCGCAGTCACTTCAGCCGACGGTGACATCACGTGCATACCCTCTATTGTCAAGACATCCAGTGTATTCCAATGGATGCGCAACATCTGGATATCACCGAGCATTAGCACGTCACTCAAGATACCCCTCTATATGTCCATTGTGTCACTGATGGCAATCTATGCCTGCAAGGCCTGGAAAAACATTGCGTATTGTCCACAAGCTGGACATGTTCCACCAGCGGTGCCTCAGATGCATTCTCCGCATCACGTACCACAACCACGTTACTAACGAAGAGATTCTGCACAGGGCTAAAACCCACAGACTTTCCACCATGGTCATAGTATCAAGCTGGCAGGTCACATTCTGTGGCAATCAGAACAATGTCTAGCAAAAACTGCACTGACATTGATGCCGCTCAGTGGACGCTGAAGGCAAGAAAGGCCGAAAAAGACCTGGCGAAGCACATTCAAAGAGGAATTAAACCGAGCTGGCATTATTTGAGGAGAAGCCGAATCCCATGCAGCTGATCGCAACCAGTGGAATGCACTTGCTGCCCAATGTGCTTTGTAGCACATGTAACCGGTCCTGCTCGACCCACTCAGAACAGGTTTCGAACCGGTGTCTCTGGCATAGTATGCGGTAGCGCTAACAAGGATGATAACAACTGCAGTCTCTAGTATCAGTCGCTAGCACGCCTCCACCACTTCACTCCCCTGGCCTCAAGAGGCAAGCTAGCAACTGACGTTAGAGACTGCAGTCTTTAGCGTCCTTGTTAGCTGGCCCGCCTCCCATGCCAGAGACCCCGGTTCGAATCCCGCTTGGAGCTGGTCGAGTAGGACCGTTTTCATGCAGATGGACATAAAGAAGAGGAAGATATGCTGCTGTTTCACACTGTACATTCCTAAACCCTAGGTTAATGTCCTTATTTGTATATTTGCGGTGTCAGTGTGTTGGATGAACAAGTTTGTCATGTTACACATTACTGACTGTACTATAAGTTCTTTTCTGAATGGATTTTTTGGACTCTAAAGTTAAGAATGAAATGCTGAAATGACTGTTTATAGGCTATACAACATGCCATGAATGTCCAAAGCACATAAATATATGGCACGAGATTGGTTGTGGGTTGCGGGTAAGAATCTAGTCGTAACATTCTAACACTGCTTCATTTCACACTGCACACGTTTGGCACATTTGGTTTAACCGTAAAAGCTCCAGGGCAAGGTTTTAAAACCCCGGGTAAAAAGCAGTGCTAACCTTGCTTCTAAATTACAAGTGTGAAACGTTTCTCTACCCGAGGTTTAAAAGGGGTTTAGAACAACAATAACCCAGGGTTAAGTGCAGTGTGAAAAGCCCTAGACTGGCTGTATTACCCATTTTTCTGAGCAGAATATCGCAACGGACATCGCAACATACATTTTTGTCTTGGTTTTCAGATTATCAGTGCTTTTTTGCAGCACAGAGAGAGAGTACATGATTACCAGGTTGGGAAGATTAAGTAAAACACTCATTTATCATTCATTAAATGCACAACATTTATCAATTTAAGAGAAAAGCTCTGATTGGGGGATTTTTGACATCTGGGAACCCTAAGCATATAAGCTCATGGAGGCTTGTTACCAGTGCAAGATAATGGAAATGTCAAATGGAAAAGAAAAAAAAGGATAAATACCAGTGGGCAAATTATGCATAAGTAATCAAGAGAGGCACACTGTGATCATGATTAAAATACGATTAATTGTGCAGTGTAAATAGTCATTAGTCAGATTATTTGTGTTGTCAACTATTTTCTACTGCTTCAAAACAGTATTTAGAAAAAACAAACTTCATGTCAGTCTCAAGACTTTATTGGCCAGAATAAGCTTCAGTTGTGGACCAGACATAATGTCAATAGTCAGAAGTCTGACTGTGACTTGACCACAATGACCTGAGCAAAATACATTTCATGGTGACTTGAACATCTTCAGCTGCAGTTCTCTAATCCATACAAATCAGAAGCTCATGCTGAGTGGCCCCAGAAAAGCACATCCAGCACCTCTCACTTTCCCTGTAGGAGACCTAAATCTGACTCTCTGAAAGCTGCTCACTCTTGTTTAGCTAATTTGTGTTGAATGGACCATTGCTCGCTTATTGATAGAGGTGGGAGTGCTCGGATGAACATGCTGAATAAGCTAACTGAAGGCCCTACACACACTTAAAGACAGTGTTTTGTGTTCTGCCATGTTGGTGGGCGCTCTACACAACTAATTGCAGATTACGCGGTTGTCTTTGCTCTGATTTGCAAACAGTGGGAAAAGGAGAAAAATATTGATGAGAGACATTGGCTATGGACTTGCGCTGCAACCGACATGCTAGAAGGATCAACATACTAGATTTGCACGTCCTGAAGGAAACAGCAGTGTTTACAACACAGAAAAAGAATACACATAAAGTTTACAAGACCAATCATAATTCAGTATGCAAATGACTGTAAGAAAAAAAGACCAATCGTGATTCAGTATGCAAATGTTACTGTGTTGGTTACATTTTGTATTCTGAAAATTCAATAAATCTAACTCAATATTTAATTATTACTGTAGATTTCATGCATACTTTATCTACAAATCAAAGTTTGCACTGAGTATGTTAAATGGATCAAATAAAATGAATTTAAAAAGTTTAATACTTCAACTGCGGACACATTAACCACTGTTCAGTGAGTTTTGGCAGGCGAAATCCAGTCATTTTTTATATAGGAATCCACACAAATGGGAATTTCACATGAGGGCGAAACATTTTCCCACACAAATTTCGCAAAGTGTTCAAATTGTTCAAAGTGTTGATTTTCTTACTCAGTATTTTTGACTTGTTTTCCAGTACAAATATCTAAATATATATCCTTAAATCAAGATACATTTACTAGAGAAGCAAAATTACTTAAGATATTAAGTCCTCTTTACTGAGAAAAATTCTCAAAATTAATTAAGTTTATGCTTAAAACAAGAACAAATGTCTGAAAAATAATCTTGTTTTTTTTTTCTGACCCCACTGGCAGATATTTGTTGTAATTTTAAACATAAACTCACTCATTTTTCATAAAACAAGACGACTTAATATCTTAAGTCATTTTATCATAAATCATACATTTACTTCTCAAATAAATGTATCATGAAAAAGAGAATGTTTAGATATTTGAGAATGGACATTTGCCAGACTGTACCTTTAGGGTTAGAGATTTAGAAATGTACAAATCCAAACCAGAATGTTTGAAGAACACCAATACAGTGTTATTGAAAAGAAACATGTTTTATGGACAGTACATGGCCGCTAACATCTTAACAAACCATTATAGTCCTTAAATCATTTCATTCTAATCAAATGTAGAACAAAATAGCCTGATGGTTCATGATGCATTTGTCCTGTGAACAGTGTCTGCTCTCTGGGGTCATGTAATTTGTATTCTCCTGTACGTGCTGAAAGGTGCGGGTCCTTTGTATCACATTTCCTGAGAGCACTGAGTAATAATGAGCGAACAACCAGATGTATCCAGCTCCCTAGGTGACCAATTTCACTTATCCGTGACACACCTTCACTCCTTCTCATCTGATATAATCTGCTCAGGATGAGAAATTAAAGCCAGTTCCCTGATGAGAATGGTGAGGACTTCATGATCTTCCCAGTTGGGGTCTTTTGATGGCCAGATATTTACAGCTCAGCTTGAGATAATCTGTAAAACAGACTTGAGTCTCAACTGTCCCACAACAGTTAGAACAATTACGACTGCAAAACCCTAGCGACCATCCACAGCAAAGCAATTCTAAATGGACAAGCATTTTTAAATGAAATCTAGTTATTATTTATAATACACTCTATTAGAACAATAGATGGTTGTCTGGCCGATTTCAAAACAGAAAGAAGTTATTTTGTAACACAAAATTGTTACCATTATAACGTATCATCTCTTAGAAGACTAAAGTAATTCTTCGGGTCTGAATAAGATGAAAATAAACTGGCAGTTAACATGAAACTGCCAGTCCTGCACACCGATTATGGAAACTATAACAATAGCTGTAATGATAACTATTTACGTCCACAGGACTAAAACATTATGTTTACTCTAAGCGCAATGCTGCAGGCTTTAAACTCTGATAGATTTTGATTGGCCAACGTTTTTTAATCATTCGTCAGGTAGGAAGTAATTCCAGATCAGCAATTAATTAATCATTTCAGGTTCTATGCTAGTCCAAATTCTGACATTTAAAGGAATAGTTCACCCAAAAATGACAACTCTATGTCTTCACAGCACACATTCCCATTCACTTTCATTATACTGTACATAAAAGTGAGGACAGGATATTCATCAAAAAAATATTTTCCACAGAAGAAAAAAATACCATATTGGTTTGAAATGACCTGAGGGTGAACAAGTGTTGCTTTTTGCACAAATTGTTGCTTTAAAATTTGCTTCTGAAGACTAATAATTGCTTGTAAAAACAGAATTGGCAAAAAACGAATTCCATTCTGGTCTCTAATGTCTAAATGATAAATGTCATTGTCACTGCATGCATACAAATCCTACATATCAATGGAAACCCAGGCTTATCAGTCAACAAATCAGTGCAAAATCCTACAGGGTCTCATCATGGCACACAGCTGGGGCTTTGAAAGACCCACACCTGAATCAAACAGTGTAACGGCCGGGATGAAAAATGAGAATGCTGGAGGGTTGCCAAATCTGACATATTCATGCCAAGCACTAAAGCACCATGAACAGCTCATTCTCTGATAATTCGCTCATAAACAAAGTCTTCCATATGCATTTTTTTCATTTAAATATAGTGACACAAAAGTATAATCCTGGGAATGTGAGAGTCCATGCAAACATTTGCTCTAGAGGTCATTAATTTTACATAAACAATCAGAATGAGGGAGGTATGCCAGTGAGGATTGTGGGAGCTGAGAATGAAATACCAGGAAAAGACTATTTGAATTATTTGTACAGCAAGAGTGATGTTTGAGGGAGTCGAATGTTTAAAGTTACCAAAGAGTTTAAACTCTCAATAACAGATTTTAAGAGAAGATCATGCCTATCAAATGAAAGAACAATGCCTTGAGCCACAGTTTGCAGACAGATAAAGGCTGGCTCAGCAACACTTTTCCTTCATTTAATTAAATGTGTGACTCAGAGGAATCAGACCCATTGATCTGTTCTTACTCTACATCAAAAAACAAAAGCACAGCATTTAATAAACTCTCACTTTGAGGCCCAAATGACTGTGCATGTCTGCCTGTCTGGTTTGCAGGCCTCTAATAGCGCTGTAATCCTCTTCTGTTTGAGAGGTTCCCAAGCTCCCGGTCCTGTTCCAACCTGCAACCTGGCAGGTCCACTTGAGTGGGGTAGGATGAGGAATTCTCAGCATTCCACAGGGTCAGAAGACTGGAAGAACCAATCAAAGAGCCGAAGACAACACCACTAGCTTCTGCACAGGAAGAGAACATAAAGAACCACTGGGCACTCCGTGCTGAATGAGCTGTTTAAAGAAGTCGTAAGAGGGGTATATATTTGTTTTGTGCTCTGAAAGGCTGCCATCTCCGAAAAGGGATCAAGTGGGGATATGAACAGTTTACTCTAGCAGACCTGAAATTAAAAATGACTCCTTTTACTTTCTTACAAAAATATTCCTGGACTTACTGTACATGATTCATTGGTGCACTTTATTCCAAAGACTGTGGTATCTTTAATGAAAATATAATGAATTGCTTCTCATGATCCAATCCATACCTAACCCTCTGGGATCTGAGGGGGTTTTGAGCCCTGGAGAAGTTGTTTTTTCAGTTGCTTATAAACATATTGATGGTTAAAGTCTGATTACACTGTATTCAGCACAAACTGGGCTACAATAATATGTGAGCAACATGTACATGTTCGTAATTTTGAGAAAATAATGTTTATGTGTGGTTGTTGAAAAAAATAAAATTTTAAGTCACTGAAATAAGGCCATAAAACACATACTAAACATAGACTTTTGAGTACTGGATCTTGTAGACTAGAGTTTTTGTTACAAAATGATGTGAAAATCATCACTAATTCACTTAAAACAACATATTGATTTAAACTGTGTAAGTTTTTGTTTAGAAAGGCCATAGAATGACTGTGAATAATGATGTGATTCATACCTGAAGAGATAAAGACCGTCCCCTAATAAAACCAAGTTAAAATCAGTTTATAAAAAGCAAATGCCCATTTTATGTTCTCGTTTGGACCAATTTCCTTATATATTGTCACATTTATGATATGAAGATGGTTCTCTATAAGTGGGACTAGTGTTATTTTAGTATCATTGATATGCTATCATAGTTAATATTTTGAATTAGATTTTATTTTTCAATTTTCTGTTTTCACTTTAATTTTAGTTAAAGTTTAGTAATTTGTTGCAGGTTTTTTTTTTTTTTTTTTTTTTTTTTTTTAAATATATCTATTTAGATTTTATTCATTTTTTATTTGTTTTAGTTTATTTTAGTACTTCAAGTTAAACTAAAGTAAATGAGATATGCTGCCTTGGCAACTAGCTAGAAATAAAAAAAAGTTTTTATATATATATATATATATATATATACATAGTGAGCATTTTATATATACTGCATATAAAAGTAAATAAACGTTTATTTAATTTCAAGTAACAAAAATGTTTTTTTTTTTTTTTTAGTTAATTATAATAACCCTGAATGGGGCACACCATGCTATTCCCTAAAAAGCCCTAAAAGGCAAATCCTTCACCTCCCTTGTCTCTTCCTAGCATATATGTCTCCATTTCACACTAAAAGCTGTAAAAGCAGTGTTAATGCATGTTGTAAGTAGGTGATCTCACCCCACTCCTGCATTATTTAAATCTTCACACTCCTCATGCTCCACTAAAACCAGATCTAATTCCTGTCTCTGTGGGGAGAGAGTGCAGACATGTGGTTTTTGGTTGTAAAATTTAGAATATCAGAGAAATGTGTTTGTCTCTTTTCATTTGAAAAGCTTCAGTTTGAGCCAGCACATTCCATCTCCCAGGGATATGCTGAGAGAAGAGAGGAGTCTGGGAAGTGTCCTGCTTAGACAAACGTAGCCTACAGTAACGAGAGATTTTATTAGATCTCTTTCATAAGATGCATCAATGCCCTCATGCATTTTTTTTTAAAATTACAACAGTATTTTATATTGTATAGCATATTTTATCCAAAATTGTCAGTACCATAATCCTAAAAATAAATCTCATGCTCTTCACTATAGCACAATAATGAAAATCATCAAATCATTCATTCAATGAAAAAAAAAAAAACTAAAATAAACCAAAAAATATTAAAATAGGGATTTTTTTTTTATTTTTTTATGTATATATACACATTTAAATCTATTTTACAAGTAATTAAAAACAGATTCTACCATGGTATTTTACAAATGAGCTTAAAAAAAATCAATTAGTTAACATCAACTAACATAATAACAGTATAATTTTAATTGATGTTCGTTTCTACCTTCACTAATACATTATTAAAATAAAAAGTTGTATCTGTTAATTTTATTTAATGGACCTGAGCTAACATGAACTAACAATGAACAGATGTATTTTTGTTAACTAACATTAACAAAGATTAATAAATAATGTAACAAATGTATTGTATCAGTTAATGCATTAACCAACATAATGGAACCTTATTGTAAAGTGTTATCAATATTATAATTTCTTGATCCATTTTTTAATATAATGACATATACATAAAGTCAGAATTTAGAACTTTAATTTTAAATTCAATAATTTTAAAGAACTTCTAAAAAATGCTGGGTTAAAAACAACCCAAGTTGGGTTGAAAATGGACAAACCCAGCAATTGGGTTGTTTTAACCCAGCGGATGGGGTTAAATGTTTTATTTAAGTTTTATTTAACCCAACTATTGTTTAAAAAATATGGCTGGCTTAAAATGAACCCAAAATAGGTTGGAAATTAAAAATCAGACACATAATTATTAGAGGCAACAATAATAATCAAATGGTGAACATTTATTAATAAGCAAGTGAATAAATGTTCAATGTTTAATTATTATTCATTAAACATATTAATAAATGTTAATTTCCAACATACATTGAGTTCATTTTAAGCAAGCAATACAGTAATTTTTAAACAATAGTTGAGTTAAATAAAACTACCCAGCAAGTTGGGCAAACATTTAACCCAACCGCTGGGTTTGTCCATTTTCAACCCAACTTGGGTTGTTTTTAACCCAGCATTTTTTAGAGTGTATAATGTATATTAAAAAAAATTACATTTGGGCCATCAATTTAATGATGAGGTTCACTGCACTGACTTTATTAGCTGGCCTTTCACGAGCCGGCGTTCTTTTGGTTTAATAGCATGTAAAGCATCTTATAGGGTCTATCTAAGTGGCTGGCAGATAGTTAAAGTGAACACAGCTGGGTCTTCTTTAACCATGCATCTGCCCGTTTAGCCTTCTTAAAAGATCCAAAATGCCATTTCTGTACCAGTGTAGCACACGCCTGAGTGATGCACTCACTGTGACCATGTGGCCCACTCTCATGTTTCAGAGCCTGGACAATATCACGCTCCCCAGACTGCACAGCTCATCGATCCAGTCCTTCAACAATAACACTGCATTAAGTGGTGAATTTATAACAGCTTGATGAAACATAAAGGTCAAAAAGACAAGTGATTTAGGTGATTACTTTCAAAGCAGCGTCATTGGCAAAAGGAGATTCCACAGTTCTTTGAAGTGCTTCCTTCAGGGCTTGTATAGATGAAACTAGATGATAGGCTCTTAATTAGCAGGAAATCACAAATAAGGAAAGAGCTATTTCGGGGAACTCCCTATGATCCCACAACAGAGGCATAACTGACAGCTTCAAAAAATACATCAGCGACAATTACATACAGCACATTCAATACATTTTCTCACTAAAGCGAGGTGCTGACCCATATTTGTGTCACTAATTCTGGTACAACATGCTTTGATATATAGCAGCAAGCCATTGCTGAGAGTTTTCCTTTTGAAAGCAACCACAGAGAGGGTAATAGGTTTATCAGGAGCATAAACAGTCTCTGCAGGCAACAGGTTTTACCAGCACAGGATATGAGGGAATGACAGAGCTCTGCTGAACAAAACCTGTAGATATCTTTGAAAATAGCTACTTTGAAGCAAGAAAACACTTCTGACAGCAGACAATATCTTATTATAACAACTGTAAAAGAAAGTAGATTATGTAATGTTTATATCCGAAAGACTGTTTCCTGTCTTTGTGAAAGCACAGCCCACAGTTAGCTTTAAATTCATGTCTTGAGGTGTATTTTTCTTTGGCATAGCCAGCGGCAAAGGTAAAATTAGTCTAAAAATCTGCAGGCATTTCTCATAACAAGGAAAATAATATTGCAATGATCTCAAAGTCGCAGTACTCTACTGTCCTGCCTTCTCCAGCTACACAGTCCTATTGTTTTGACTGTTCTTGGCATCTGCTGGTGCGTTAACACCCGTCCTATTTCACCAGATTTGGATTCAAATGACCTTTAGCAGAGTAACTAGAACATTGTAGAAATTGTAAACCGATATACTCCACAAAAAGAGTTTGTCCTCCATTTATAGTATTATAAAAAAGCTGTCAATTATAGCGTTGTTAAAGTATAGAGCAATTTTTACATGAGTCTAATAAGTATAACAGGTCAGAAATGTACAGTGGTGGTACCATGGTACAGGGATGGTATGAAATATTATTTATTAATATTAGTATTGTGACATACACTGTTGCATAGTGCTGAATGATTATTTATGATAGTTGTATGCCACATGCTACTTAATGCCAATGTCATTACCCCAAAAATATATATATTTTTTTTTTTTTTTTTTTTTACCATGGTATCATTCCAGAAAAAACAACAACATACACTCTAAAAAAATGCTGGGTTGTTTCAACCCATGTTTGGGTCAAATATGGGATTCAAATGTAATTTAAAAATTTAAACCAACAGTTGGGTTTGTCCATACTTTACCCAAACATGGGTTGAAACGACCCAGCATTTTTAGAGTGTAGCCTAGTAGAATCAAGGTGTCATAGTGGTAGGCTATTTTAGTTTAAGTTAACTTCAGGCTTTCAAATTTCTGTCACAAATTTAAAGCAGGACAACTCAAAGGTAATATAACTGAAAATAAATACTGTATATGAGTAAATAGCTTGTGAAAGTTGAGGACACTCAACGGAGATTGCGTTTCGCGGTAGCGATTCATTTTATCCAGTTGGTTCGTTTCAATGATCCGATTCACTGAAGAATCAGTAGCTACTGATGCTTTGAGAGGCTGCCGTGCTGGTGTGAACAGCTGGTTGTTGGTTTCTAGTTCAAGATGGTCTACCAGCTGCACCAGCTAATGACAAGCTTGGAACAGCTAGAAATCAGCAATCAGGCAGCTACAGCATTGTTTACAATATTATTAATGATGATATTTAGTAGTATAATAGCCTACTCGAGAGATTTTTATTGTTACCATGTTAGTTTTACTCTTGAATCATCCCTTATCGTATAGCCAACAGCAGTGAATAAGCAAAATACAAAAGTAGCCTACAGAAGCTTTGCGAATCAGTTCGACCGAATCATTCAACAGAATCGGCTCGAATAAATGATTCGCGAATCAGACATCACTAGCGCTGCAGGTGCGAAAGAGAGGTTGTGTTTTTGTCTATTCAGATGCACTGCATGCGCACAACTAGATATTAATTCATATGACATGAATACATGCAAGGAGCATAAATATATAAATGGTTTGTGATGTTGAATATGTGTCGTCATTTGTATTCCTCATTATAGTCTGTGTTAGATCAGCTCAGAAAGCTCAAAACAAACAACTTTCGACATAATGTATCCTAATATCATTCCGCAAAGCAACTGAAGGTACTTACAAGTTCTTCGTTGTCTTTTCGGTCTGTTTATGCAATGCAACAGAAAATCCAAATAAACTGCCCTTGGTTTTTCCCTCTTTGATGACCGGGAACTGCACGTCAATGTTAAATCCAGTGTTCGTTTGAATCGCGTAGATTACGAATACGCACAAGTGGAGAGACTTTCCAGCCATATTTAATATTCCCTTTTCTCTCTCTCTTCCACTTGCACAACCAAAGCCAATAAGAGTGAACTGGTCAATGACACGCCATAGGTAAGCGTCTCCTTTCACTCTCTGGCACTGAGCTGTAAGGTGTTTTTTGCTGCTCTCTGTTCCCCGCCTCCACACACCCGTCCCTCACAGCGAATTCAGACCTGCCGCTGCCCGCCACACTTGACCAGTCCTGCTTCTTCCACAAATAGAGGACTAGAAATGTCCCACAAGTCTGATAAGAAAAGAGAGTCCTTAAAATTCCTCCCCCCCCCCCCCCCCCTCTCTCTCTCTCTCTCTCTCTCTCTCTCTCTCTCTCTCTCTCTCTCTCTCTCTCTCTCACACACACACACACACACACACACACACACTGTTACACACAAGCCTTCACTTGTTGCTATGCTATACATAAGATTTCATTTTTTTTCAAGGTTTTGTTATTCAAATTTTACCACAGTTGCGTGGGTGAATCTCTTGAGAACAAGTCCAAGTCACATTTCACAACAAAATCTAAGAAATTATCTCTGATTATTTTAGCACTGTGAAGTTACTTTTTTGAGTTAATGGAATTATTTTCATGACAATTAAGCACATTCCTTAATAATAACAATGATTATTTTCCCCCCTAAAATAAAATCAGTATAATATCAGTAGGCTACAGGTAACATTTTACAATAAGGTTTCATTTCTTAACATTAGTTAACTACATTAGTTAACATGAACTAGTGATAAACAATACATGTACAGGATTTGTTAATCTTAGGTAATGCATTTACTAATACATTATTAAAATCAAAAGTTTTATTTGTTAATATTAATACACTGAACAAACAAAAACTAACAAAACTGAACAACAAAGAACAATTCGATTTTTTTGTTAACTAACATCAACGAAGGTTAATATGCTGTAAAAATATATTGTTCATAGTTAGTTAATGTTAACTAATGCTTTTACTAATGCTAACAAATGAGACCTTATAAATACTTTAGAATTCAATATAGAAATTAAATCCTTTTTTAAATTAAGGTAATGAAAAATAAATATTTTTTGGCATTGATCTAATGAAAATGTGCATAATTGTAAATAACATATTACAATGGAATCGTCCTAAAATGGCTGCGTTTTCAAGCAAAACTGTATTATATAAAATAATAGTAGCATTTAGAATTTTTTCTTTTGTTTTGGGATGTTTTTAGAGGGTTTTTTGTGAGATTCACCCATTTACTTAAAATGGTACAAACTTAGCAAAAATATATCCCTCTCAAAAACATTTAAAACTGAAAAATAAATAAATAAATAAATAAATAAATAAATTCAGGAAAGAAGTAAGATTCAATGTAGATTCACATAAGATGAACTAGTTGAATACCAGCCTGCTCATAATAAGCGTTAGTTCAGCTCCTCATGCGAATCGAGACTCCCTCAGATGAGCTGATTGGAGCAGAAGTGCCGTCACACAACAGTCCTGATAAGAGCAATACTCAAAACAGACCAACGACTGACCCCAGGTCATCACAGCATGAACTGACTGAACATAGACCAGACTGAAATGAATCAACATTCAAATAACATTATTACCAGACATTTTCATCTTAGTTTTAAGATTACGTTCGCCTGCTTGTATGTTTGGGACCAGGGAGGCTTGATTCCACTTGTTTCAGAGACCTTAAAGCACCACCACCCTCTCATTCTGATCTGCCTTGTCATGCCTTGGAGTTTCTCCTCCCTTTTTCCAGGGAGGTGGGGGATGGAGGTGCGGATGTTTTGGGGGGAAGAATTCACCCTCTGAACTGAAATAATAGCTTTGTAGATAGCAGATCACAGGAAAATGACAGGCTGCCCCAGCTTCTGTAAAAGGGTGTAAGACTCCAGCTCATGGGAAAACACAGCAGCAGATATGAGTCTCCGAGCAGATCTCAATCTATTAAAAAAAAGGCTTTTTTTTATTTGCTACTAAATTTATATTCCCTGTAGATGTGCCTTTTGGACCTTTTTGGATTATCCTTAAGCCTTGAACTGCATGCCCATGAAAGTCAGTAGACTTTTAGAATTATCCTTTTAGGGAAATATGAAGACACTCAAATATTTTTGGCAAAAAAATGGAAATGGCAAAGTACAGTTGGTGCCTTGTAAATAGCCAAGTTGATCACACTACAGAGATACTCTTAAGCTCCAGAAAATATGCTTGGGTAAAGATTTTTGGTAACACTTTAGTATAGGGAACACATATAAACTATTAACTACGACTTTTTCCTCAATAAACTCCTAATTTACGGCTTATTGACAGTTAGTAAGGTAGTTGTTAAGTTTAGGTATTGGGTAGGATTAAGAATGTAGAATAAGGTCATGTAGAATAAGACATTAATATGTGCTTTATAAGTACTAATAAACAGCCAATATTCTATTAATATGCATGCTAATAAGCAACTAGTTAAAAGACCCTAAAATAATGTGTTACCAGATTTCAAACAGGTTTTAAAACCAGATTGAAATACAGTGGGTAAATTAGTGGTGCTTGTTAAAAGGGGTGACTGATGATGATTTCACTTTTTTAACTTTAGTCAGTGTGTAATGTTGCTGTTTGAGCATAAACAACATCTGCAAAGTTACGACGCTCAAAGTTCAATGCAAAGGGAGATATTTTATTTTACAGAAATCACTTTTTAAGGCTGGTAGGGACTACAACGAGCTTCTTCCTGGGTTTGTGACATCACAAACCCCAGAATTTACATAAACCCCCGGGAACAAGGGGGCGAGGCCATGTTGAGCTGCTTTAGAGAAGAGGAAGAGTTGTTGTAGTAGAGTGTTGTTGCCAAGCCGTCATTTTACACCTGGACTGCTTTAAAACGAGGGTCAATTCAACGCTGGATTTGCACAAAAGATTAACATGACGGCACATGCTAGTCGATGAGTCATTTTGGCTGCGTGAGATTCTCCAGCTTTGTTGTTGTTGAGCAACCGAAGCGTGAGCTGTTAAAGCTCCGCCCTCTTCTGGAAAGCGGGCCGGGAGCAGCAGCTCATTTGCATTTAAAGAGACACACACAAAAACTACGTGTTTTGGCTCACACTCAAATAGGGGCAAATTTGACAAGCTATAATAAATGATCTGTGGGGTATTTTGAGCTGAAACTTCACAGACACATTCTGGGGACACCAGAGACTTATATTACATCTTGTGAAAAGGGTCATAATAGGTCCCACTATTTTTGTGCATACATTTATTCTACAGACATAAAGACATAACATCTGAATTTGCATAACTTGTTAAGGAGAGGTGTTCTACTTTTCAGAGCAATAATGCTTATGATTTTTGACTGGCAGATGATAAAATAAGCAAAAAAAAATTCTTAATCTCACAGGAAAATGTTACTAGTTTACAAGGTGGTGATTTTGTATGAATTCATACATTGTGAATTGTAAAAAACGTACAAAAAAGTAAGTATGAAGGGCCGCCCCTAAACATGAACATTACTGGGGCATAAGCAGATCGTACAAAAAAATATGAATGAAATTGGACAAAATCATACAAATTAGCCATTAATTCGCCAAAACATAAAATAGTTACGAATTGGCATGAGATTGTGTTAAACCAATCAGACAGTCAAAAAAAAGCAACACACTCCAAAATTGCTCTTTAGCTCCACCCACTCCCATGAAAAGCACTGCGAATGACGTAATTGAGTTGATCTCCAAAATACCAAAATGTTTGCATCTATTTGTATATATCTAGTGACAGGAATATCCTAGAGACTTGGGACTTGTCACCACCTAGCAACACCTTAGAAACCACCCAGAACACCCTAGCAATGCCCTGGCAACCACCTTATGGCAGCAATTTTTTCATGGCAAGCACCACTCACATTAAATCTAGTTTTAGTGACTGATTGCCTCCATTTCCCCCCATGATCCCCTGGCTTTGCATTTCCAGTGTCTTTGTCAGTAAAGCATACAGGCTTGTAAAAATGGTCTCAATACACTCCCTCCAGCTCTGCACCACACCTGAGGCAACCACACATATATATCTCAGTCTATTCAGCCTGACAGATGATGTTACCTGCTCCACTGTGAGCTCTGTAAATCTAGTAGGGGTTGTTCTCTCTGTGGACACAGATATTACTGTTGTCCATGACAAGAACATTTTTACATATGCATGAAGGGAATGCTGTGCTGGATCCATGAGTGTGAATATTACACAGCTAATGAGATTCTGCGACACAAATGACTTGTGAATTCATTGTAGGTTGAGATGGAAAATTTTAAGTATAGTGTAAAGTTCTAAAATTGTCATTGTGCAGGATGTTTTGTTCAATATACAGGAACCGAAACCAGACAGGTGAGAGACAGGTGAGAAACGTGTTTTTGAGGCTCAACCTTGTGTAATCTATATGCAGCTCTGTTCGTAAGCAACACCTGCAGTTTAACTAAATACCATGTAAAGAGTTGTTTTGTTTGATTAACAAGAAGTCCTCACCCACCCACTGTGGAGGACTGGGTGGCCTATAAGACTGTGACTTCCTCTTTTGTCTCTCACACTGCAGAGCATCTCTGTATGTTTGATTTGACCTTCTTGCAAGAATAAAAACCTTTTAAAGACACCTTGTTTGTTTTTCCAAATCAGCCTCATCATAATTAAGCCCGGAACACACCAAGCCGACGCCGACGAACTAGTGGCGACGAAAGCAGACTGCGGGGTTGGCTCATGTCGGCAGCGTCTGGGTCTACAGTTGCCTTGACACACCAAACTGACACTTGACACCCGACGGCCAAGTAGAACGTCTGTTCTGCGCCTGCGTAAGAAGAAATGCCTTTCCGTACCAGCAGGTGGCAGTAGCTGAACAGCCAATCAGAATGATCAGATGGCCCGACTGACCGACGAGCTCCGACGCCAATTCAACATGTCGAATCGACCGAAAAAAAGCAGACGAGTACAAACTTCAGCCGAAGGTGCTGAGAAAACACACTGAAAAAACTTAGTTGGCCGACGAACAAAAAACTGCCCGACGGCCGACTGTCGGCTTAGTGTGTTCCGGGCTTTAGGTTTATTTTTTTCCACGAAAAGGTAGCGATAAGAAGTGGAATATTAGTAGCAATATGTTAATAGGTTTATTGTAAATATCTATAGGTGTGTCTCCTGCCTTTATGTGTTGTATTAGCAGTGCTGTAACAATAGACATGTCAGTTGAATTTGTTTCCCAGGCCTAGACCCTATAAGTAAACCAACACCGGTCTGACTGCTCTCAGGAAACAAAGCCCCCTAGTACCCTAGGGTTTACCACAGAGTCTAACCACAGTACATACTTGGATGTAATGAGTAATAAAGCCTAAAGCTCCCATATTTCACATTTTAATGTCTCTTTTTAACTCATAAACTTGTTCTTTTCAGAATGGCTAGTGCCGTTTGCCAACATATTAAAAAAAAAAAAAATCAAATTTCCCTTTAAAATAAAAATACTGTTATTATATACCTGCAAAAGGAACACAAAAGTAGTTTTTTATTTTTATTTTCATGTACTTTCATACAACACCAGGTTAAAAAGTGACAATACCGCAATATAAAGGCCTGTTCACACCAAGGCAAATGTTCAGTGTAAAAATTCAATTCAGTAAACATTTTAGTTTGAACAGCTGTTAATATATCTGTTCAGACTGATGCAAACATAAGCATGCTTTTTTTTTTCTAATCTCTTTTCCATCACACTAAGAAAAACACTGGACAACTAATAAGATTTGTCCATTTAGTCATATGTCCAGAGCTGCTGCTTTTGCATAACAGTACAACTTGGTGGAGCTTATGAACATATTATTGCTGGTATAACCAGGGTATGTTGGCTTTTTTGTAAGCGCCACCTACTGTCAGAGAATCAAACTGCATTTTCATTCGGTCCATCTACCATTATTTACGCATTGGTCAGAACTGACAAATCGCATGTGAAAATTGAATGAATGACTGAAACCGAAATTTCATGCCGAATATTTGTAAAGACTTCTTTCTTTCTGAAATTATATGATAGAATTGTATGAGGAAAACACTTTTGCCATCTCCTGGACTGGAGTGTGAAGTGCTGGATTGTGGAATGGCTATATACCATCACAATTTTACTGGACATTTGTATAAATATCAGCTTTTTTTGTCGGTTAAACTGGTCTAAGAACTTGGAAAACGCCACATGGCTTTTTTTTCTGACACTCGTGGTGTTTTAATAAGATTTAAAGTTTTTACTGCTATTCTAAATCACAGGGCCAGGGCCCAGTAGGGGGCCTCAACAAACTTCCAAGGGGGCCACAGGATGACTAAAAAGTATTTAAATGAATAAATAATGACATCTTGATCTCATGAGAAAATGTAACAATTTTACAAGGATTTCATATGAATTTTTACAATGGGATTCTTACGAAAACGTACGGTATTTAAAAAAAATAAGCATGAATGTCCATCCCACCAAATCATAAAATAGGTATGAATTGCAATGAGAGTATGTTGATTATTATTAATATATTGAAATAATCTAACTTTAATCTAAATTAAATTTCTAAAAATCACAAATCAAGATAAAATCGTATGTCCCTTTTCCCCCCTCAATAAATTGTTTTTACAGAACAACATACAGTTCTTGAAACTTCTGATATCACAGTAATGGTCAATTTAATATATCAATACTCCATGTTTCTGTGAAAAAAAAAAAAAAAAAAAAAAAGTCTGAAAACAGGCAGCAAAAGAAATCCTGGAAATATCTGACCACTGCTTTAAGCCATTGGTTTTCACAGATTTCATAACCCAACATGAAATAAAATAAAAAAATATTGGAACACCATGAGGGTGATTAAATAAAACCAGAAACTTCATTTTTGGGTGAACTGTTCCTTTAAATAGTAGATACATGATTAGAGGAATTCTCTAGCCCAAACCTCTACTAGGCTGAATAGACACTACCTTAGGGCCATTTCTCTGTGGGATCAGTTTAGCCACTTAAGATAAATGAACCTGAGAGGGAGAAATCTGATCTCTGATCACTTTAAGGCTTGTTACGTAGTTCTTAAACGGCATAGTCCTGTTGACCCTTGAACCCCATGGCCTATGTCTATTTCTTCAGGTCTTTAAGGGTTATCAGTTGTTAATCCGTTTTAGACTGTCAGTTGGTGTAAACACAGTGGGCAAACACTGTCCAAACAAAAGAGTATGAATGCTGACAAAGGTAGTCAATTCGGAGCAATTATTCATCGCCACAGTAAATATGCGAGCTAACAATAGAGTTCAACAGTGCCCGCCCACTTTTTCAGCAGCCCTGGTGCCAGAAGTATTTTTTTAATTCATTTTTCCATAGTGATTTTAAAAGTTATAAGCCATGAACCAAGCCAATCAGCTACGAAGTGAATCATAACACCAGTTTTTGAAAACCGGACAAAAAGACAAAGGTACAAGACTGTGTACTTAAAGGCAATCCCATGAAGCATTGCGAACAGCATAATTTAATTAAAAACCATGAAAAAATATAAAACTACTCATTTAAAAATGTTGATTATATGTATAAATATTTTTAGTTTATTGTAAAATATACAAACATTTCAGTATTTTGAGAGCATAGGGAGCTCGTTTGCAGTGCTTCATGGGAGTGGGCAGAGCTTTTGTAGCATGTTCAAAGCCAAATTGGAGGCAAGTCTGCAACCTTAGCCGAAAAAAGTGCAATACCTGCTAATGCTGCGGTAGGGAAGGAGACAAGAGGTTGTTTTTTTAATGGCTGTCAATGGAGGAGAGGCTTCGCTATGCTGAATGAACCACTTTTCATTTTCAGACCGCTTTTCAGCTTATCATTTAATGAATCGACAGCCCATCTGCTAACCTTCAACATGTTTGCTCTTAAACATTAGTTTTGGATTAATCTAAAAATGCTGTTTTATAAGAGAAGTCACAGACAGTTGGCGCAGTCGTGGCCTAATGGTTAGAGAGCCAGACTGGTAACTCGAAGGTTCGGGTTCGATTCTCAATACCGGCAGGAAATGAATAAGATGCCTTTGAGCAAGCAAAATGGCTGCCCACTGTTCCAGGTGTGTGTTCACTACTCACCCTAATGTGTGTGCACTAACTTGGATGGATTAAATGCAGAGGACAAATTCCGAGTATGGGTTACTAAAACAATTGCGTGACCGGTAGGATTCAGTTTACAGCACTTCTCATTGATTTCTATGGTATCCGCAAACAGTGATTGACTGTCGCACAACTCTGCATGAAATTCAATGACATTAAGGGTGTAATGTGATTGGTTATCAAGGAACACATGATCCAAATTATCTGTTACACTTTCTCTAATGGTAGATCCACGGACCGTCTCTGGCGTGTTGCTTTTTTTGACTCTCTGATTGGTGTACAGCATCATGGGTAATGTAGTTTTTTACCAGGAATTTTTGTTAGACACAATTATATTAAAACAAGTTGAAATAAGTTGAAATAATGTGGGCTGATGGCTTCAACAGAAGCAAATACTCAATTAACCCTTAAATGCTTTAGTGACCTGGGACATCATTCACTACCCTCCTCATTCATTTTTTAAAGTTAGACATCAGCCTTCTTAGTATTCCTTAATCAATTTATTATAAAAATATAACATGAAAAAACTAATAAAATTATAAAAGAATGTGTGTTTCCTCATCCATTTTTTCGTAAAAAATTTATAGGGTCGCTAATGACCCAAAGTGTGTAACAGTGTAAGTATATATTTTTTCTGTATAAAGAATAAGACTGAATAAGTGCAATTCACCTTTATTCCACAAGGTGGCAATGTCTGATAAACAATGATGAAGTGACATTTCACTCATAGTTACTGCAGGCAGAAAACAAAAGAATAGGAAGTATCATCAGCAAAACTTGAATTTGGCTCAGCGATTTACTGCAGAGCAGGTACTGAACGCAATCAAATATTAGTGTCACTGTCCCTTGATGGTGGATCTGGTGAAGAAGCTTTCAGCAATCAAAATATTGATTTTGAAGATGTTGAAAATGATAGTTTTGAGAATATGTTTGAGATCGCAAATATGAGCCAGATGCTGAATGTACTGGGAAATGAGTTCTGACAATGACAGTGATGATGGTATAACACATCTGCTCAACTGAACCCTTCCAAGCTCATAAAGGTAACAAAATATGCTTTATTTTATTCTTCTGTAATTATTACTCTAATATTAGGAGAGTTTTGTATTATTGCGACAGGTAGAGATTCATCCGTGTTCAATCTGGGTTTTCTAAAAACCCGAATATGTAATAATGATTGGCTAAACACTCATACATTTAAGGGTTAATAACCTCGTAGCTCAAAGTAGGATTGTCTTTAAAGGTTTATAAATTATTGTTTCAAATCAGTTTCCTTATGGAGAAAATGAATGGAGTTTTTACTTCTGGAACCCAACTGTAGCACTCCATATAGTAATGTCTAGTAAAAGAAAGACAGACTGCGGTTTCCTCAACAATAATAAAGCAAACATTGTCTGGATTGGTGGAAGAGCAAATAATCCTACTGATAAAACATATCTTGATCTACTTGACCTCAGATCTTTCAGAAGCAAACCAATGAAGTTCATTTAATCCATTATCGTGCAGATACACTGAGCAAGTCTGCAGTGAGTAACGCTTTCAGAATTTCGGTTAGTGGCTTCACTCCTGTCCGCACCTAGATGACAAGGCCTGCTGTTGTCATGGAGACCCTGGTTGCTATGTGCACAGCACTCTCCAAATGTGTGTCAGGGGAGGACGACACTGAGTTCTTTTAAAGCCCTGCCAAGTTTTCCAGCTCCAGTGTGACCTTTACTGCTTCACTTTGCTGTATCAGAGAAACTTTACATTATGGCAACTTCTGGATTAAAAAAAGCACAAAGCATGACAATCTAATCTAGCTTGTTTATGAGTTTTTATGCCCTAAATGAGTTGTATTAATACAACCCGAATTCTGGAAATGTTGGGACGTTTTTGAAATTTGAATAAAATGAAAACTAAAAGACTTTCAAATCACATGAGCCAATATTTTATTCACAATAGAACATAGATAACATATGTTTAAACTGAGAAATTTTATGCACAAAATGAGCTCATTTCAAATTTGATGCCTGCTACAGGTCTCAAAATAGTTGGGACGGGGGCATGTTTACCATGGTGTAGCATCTCCTCTTCTTTTCAAAACAGTGTGAAGATGTCTGGGAATCGAGGTTATGAGTTTCTGGAGTTTTGGTGTTGAAATTTGGTCCCATTCTTGCCTGATATAGGTTTCCAGCTGCTGAAGAGTTTGTGGTCGTCTTTGACGTATATTTCTCTATAGGTGAAAGATCTGGACTGCAGGCAAGCCAATTCAGCACCCGGACTCTTCTACGATGAAGCCATGCTGTTGTAATAGCTGCAGTATGTGGTTTTGCATTGTCCTGCTGAAATACATAAAGCCTTTCCTGAAACAGACTTCGTCTGGAGGGGAGCATATGTTGCTCTAAAACCTTTATATACCTTTCAGCATTCATAGTGCCTTCCAAAACATGCAAGCTGCCCATACCGTATGCATTTATGCACCCCCATACCTGTCAGAGATGCTGGCTTTTGAACTGAA